>NC_069682.1:55977636-56280666 GCF_023699985.2 Odocoileus virginianus | reverse complement strand
TGCCACAGCAGAGTGGTTGCAATAGAGAGCATGTAATCAGCAAAACCTAAGTCATTTATTTGCTCCTTTACAGAAAGTTTGCCTACCTCCTACTTTATATTTAAGGCAATTAAATCTTTTAGAAATTTACTTTCATCTATTCCATTTACAGTACTCTTTCATTGTGTAGGTCCAAGTTTCTGTCTGGCATCCTATTCCTTCTGTCTGAAGAACTTCCTTTAATATTCCTTTATTATTTCTTCCAGTAACATATTTCCTCAGTTTTTCCTTGTCTGAGAAAAGGCTTTATTTCCCCCCTCATTTTGAAAGAGATTTTCAGTGGGCATAGGATTCTAGATTGAGTTTTTACTTTCAGTACTAAAGTCACTCCATTGTCTTCTAGCTTGTATGGTTTCTGATAATTCTTAAGCTTCCTCTACATGCAATGTCCCATTTTTTTTTCTCCCCTCTGGGCTGCCTTTAAGATTTTTTCTTAACCTTAAAAAAAAATTTTTAAAGAATATGGAATCTTAGTTCTGAGATAAGGCATTAAACCTGTGTCCTCTGACATTGGCAGGCTGATTCTTAACCACTGGACCACCAGGGAAGTCCTTTTAGTATTTTGAATATGGTATGCCTAGTTTTGTGTGTATAAATTTGTTTCATGTTCTTAGAGCTTCTTGGATTTCTTTGTGGCTTGGTGTCTGTCCTTTGGCCTCTTGTGCCCCAAGCCACCCACCATAAGAACATGCCCTGGGTAGCTGCTGCAACTTCAGCATGGGACCCAGAAGGAACTACATGGAGCCTGAAACCAAACACAGGAGCTCAGTTCAGTCCCATCAATCCTCAAGCTGAAGCTGAGCCGCTTGGCTGAACCCACTTTAGATCAGTTGAACTATAGTTGACCTAGAGATCTGTGTGAGGATAATGGAAGGACCAGAGAGCAAAAAAAATCAAGAGAAAATTTATCTTTAATGACTGGTTAGAAACCTGGACAGCGATCCGGGAACCACAGCTATACAAAGGCACTCAGTGAAGCAGAGTCAAGCAACACGCATGGATTCTGACGGCAAGTGTGGGCCCTGGCAGCTCGAACCTGCTAAGGCAGGGCCTCTAACTCAGCTCCAAGCATCCCCTCCTCTGCAAAGGCTTTCTTGATCATTCTCCCCTCTGCAAGAGTTCAGGGCTTCTTCCTTCCTAAGGAGTTTTTCTACAACATCGTATCACAAACTCACCCTTCAGAAGCAACTACAGCTAAACTTTGTTTTCTTCTAAACTCTTTTCCCAGAAGCAGCCTTTCCAAGTGCCAGAGGATTCTTTGTTTTTACCTTCGAAGACACTGAGGTTGTCTTCTCTCTCCCTGAGGGCATTCAAATCCTAGCCCCTACCCTCTGAGGCCCACCTGTATCCAAGTCACATGTCCTGGGGCCCACTGTGACTTCAATACCCACTTACCTTCAGGATGAATTGTCTTCCTTTCTGCCATCTGGAAATTCCCACTTCTTTCTTTGAAACTGGCTATTTATTTTAAAGTAAATTAAGTTATATCAGCATCCTCACATATTTAGAGGTAAGTACCTATCTTTAGAGCAATCCACTATGCTGACTAGCAATGATTTTTCCCCCCTAGGGAACAATTTGTTTTCTGCTTTTCTGTTTCACAATAACACATTTCCCCATGGTTGTGCATCTCATCTCTCCCAATCTCCAGTGTTTAGCATGGGACCAGGCTCACAGACATCAGCACATGTTTACTGAGGGGCATATTTTATAAAAAAATGAATTCTGTAAAGACCAGTCAAGATGAGTAGAAAAGTAACCCTGATTCTGAGCTGAGGGGATGAAGTTGAGTGGGTGAGCAAGGAATTAGAATGAGTAAACAGCTATGAGAATTCAGGTTTCTTCATAGGAAGTTTACCACAGAATTCTCAGAACTGTTCAACAGAGAAGCAAATCCTCCCTTTCGAGATATGTCTACAAATGTCTATCTATAGCTGAAACTCTGACTCATAGGGTGAAATCAGGAAACCACTTGCCAGCTGCTGCTACTTTTCCTTTTTATCATTAGAGGAGCCAAGAAAATTCTGTCAAAGTAGGTGATGCAAGAATGAAGCTGATTCAGAAATACTCAATCCCCTCAAGAACTTCTCCAAGAAAGGGATTGGCCATCCTGTAGTCTCACATCTGGGGGTGTCTGGGGAAGAGCTTCTTACACTGAGGTCACTAAGAATCCCTGGTGATTATGACCACAGGGAGACAAATCCAGACTGTAATTTGCTGTAGTGCAAGAATATTTGGCTTTCAGTAGAGAAAAATTCAGAGACAAGAGTGGTAGGATCTTAGAGGCAAAGAGTGATGGGGGTGAGAATAGGCCAATGCTGGCCTTCATGAAAATTAGAAACAATCTGCATCTGTTGAAAACCTGTCATATTTAGGGCATGGATTTTTTCTTCTTCTAGAACCAGATACTTAGAGCCATCTGCTGTAAAATTATAGAAATAAATGCACAAGTCTACAGCACTGCACAGCTTATGTGGCATCTTTTTCTGCACATGCACATGACCTACACAATTACACACAATTCAGAGTGGAAATGAATGTCAGCCTAACTTTACTATGTGCCAGACACTGTGGCAAGCATTTGTATCTAACCTGAATAACCACTTTACAAAATAGATACCAAGACTCAAATTTTACATATGAAAACAATATTAGAACCTCTGGGGCAGGGAGGAAGAGAAGAGGGGCAAAAGGCGCTTCATTTGTATTGGTAATACAGACTCGGGTTGGTTCATGGGTGTTACAGCTTCTTTACAACTTGGTACAGCATGTGAAGTTCAACTAGGTTACTTCTTTGCAGTAGTTAAAATTTACCACAGAATCACAGTAAGGTTATAAAATCTAGAAAGCACTTGTCTACATTAAATTTGACTCCAGAATCAGACTACCCTGTGACACCCTCTGTATGTCTGTTCTACTTGGAGAACAGCCTGAATTTCACATTATTATATACAAATGGTGTAAAGCAGGGATATTGTGTGTGGCATCTAAGTCTCCTAAATTGGTCAGGATCATTGCTCAGCCTTCAGCCACTTAAGATTTCACCAAAGGCTCATTACATTACTAAATAAAGCAGCAAACATTAAATAAAAATTTTGTCGTGTTAATCCAGTCTGGCCTACATCTTATAATTACAGCTGCAAACCTATGAACAAGGATCTCTGATCTTAAGATCTTATTCAACAATACTCCCAATTAACTTATTGTATGTGAGGGAGGAAGAAGGTGGAACTGGGAGTATAGGATGGAATTACTATTTATTGAGCACCTACTAGGAACCTGGTAGGGCTTCCCCGGTGGTGCTAGTGGTAAAGAATCTGCCTGTCAACACAGGAGACTGCCAATGCAAGAGATGCAGGTTCAATCCCTAGTTCAGGAAGATCCCCTGGAGAAGAAAACGGCAACCCAATCCAGTATTCTTGCCTGGAAGATTCTATGGACAAAGGAGCCTCCCAGGCTATACGGTCCATGGGGTCACAAAGAATTGGACACTGCTAAGTATACACACACACACGGTGCCAAGCATTTTCCCTGTGATACTCCACTGATCTTCAATTCTGAGGGATATTACCACATCCTCATAAAAGGTTTTTATGAGGATGCACAGATTCACAGATTAGTAAAACATACAAGGTCATCAGGGAGTTTGCATGCAGGGTGGAACAGAGACAAAAATAACAAGTTCAGGTGTTACTAGGAAAAAGGGCACAGGGATAGAGACGGTAGTGGGGGAAGCAGAGAGAGGTGACTTTAAATATGGTGGAGATTAAGGTTTTTAGACCCATGTTTTGAAGACAGAACTGGGGACAACTTTACTTCAAAGACTTCTGGTGACCATTTGTCAAGCAGGAAAAAATCCCAGGAAGAAAGCCTCTCTAGCATGCACACCACTAATGATCAGCCACAGTCCTCAAAGCTGAGGCACAAGGGAGGGTGAAATTACCAGCAGGGAAGTAGGCAAGGACTGAAAAGATGAAATAATTACTCAAACCCAACTCTAATCTCAGGGGAGAAATCTGCAGTGGGAATGGTGACAGAACTAGGTATTTTTTCAAGAGATACTTATAACACACTTGACAACAGGTGAAACATGATGGAATTTAAAGACTGAGAGGAAATAAAAAAATTTTGAAATCTGTCAACCAATCCGCAATGCTCTCTACTATGTTAGGATTACAGTCATTGGCCACACTCTGAAGTTCTAATTTTACAAAGTATATTCCTCTGCCTCTAATAGGCCCATTTTAATAATTTAATCTTCCTATCTGTCTCATGGATAAAATAAGAAACAGATAATGTCAGAAATTAACATTCATTTAACCTAGGCATTTCAGATACATGATATTATGCAATGGCTCCTTTTATCTAAACCATGTTTCTCAACTCCCAATATTAATAATATAGGGATGCACTGAACACTGAAAGAAAACTAGGAATCTGGGATAACAGCATCTCCTGATTTCAACTTTATTTCTTTAAATGAGAAAGAATAAATGGCAATTCAAGTATATAATGTTGTAGAATATACTCATTTGACATCAATAAGCAACTACGTGGATCATAACAAACTGTGGAAAACTCTTCAAGAGACGGGAATACCAGACCATCTTGCTGGTCTCCTAAGAAACCTGTACGCGGGTCAAGAAGCAACAGTTAGAACTTTATATGGAACAGCTCAGTGGTTCAAAATTGAGAAAGGAGTACAAGGCTGTTTATTGTCACCTTGTTTATTTAACTTATGATGCAGAGCGCATCATGCAAAATGCCAGGCTGGATGAGTTACAAGCTGGACTCAAGACTGCCAGGAGAAGTATCAACAATCTCAGATATGCAGATGATAACACGTATTGCAGAAAGCAAAGAGGAACTATAAACAGCCTCTTGATGAAGGTGAAAAGCTGGCTCGAAACTTAGTATTTGAATCAGTTCTAATGAGATGGATGAAACTGGAGCCCATTTTACAGAGCGAAGTAAGCCAGAAAGATAAAGACCATTACAGTATACTAACACATATATATGGAATTTAGAAAGATGGTAACGATAACCCTATATGCAAAACAGAAAAAGAGACTCAGATGTATAGAACAGACTTGTGGACTCTGGGAGAAGGCGAGGGTGGGATGTTTCAAGAGAACAGCATTGAAACATGTATATTATCTAGGGTGAAACAGATAACCAGCCCCGGGTTGGGTACATGAGACAAGTGCTCAGGCCTGGTGCACTGGGAAGACCCAGAGGGATCGGGTGGAGAGGGAGGTGGGAGGGGGGACTGGGATGGGGAATACATGTAAATCCATGGCTAATTCATTTCAGTGTATGCAAAAACTACTGTAATGATGTAAAGTAATTAGCCTCCAACTAATAAAAATAAAGGGAAAAAAAAAAAAGAAAAAAAATTTTTTTTCTTCAAAAAAAAAACAAAAAAACAAAAAAACAACAAACTTAGTATTAAACTAAGATCACAGAATCTGGTTCCATCACTTCATGGCAAATAGAAGGAGAAAAGGTGGAAGCAGTGACATCTAAAATCACTGTGGATGGTGATTGCAGCCATGAAATTAGAAGATGCTTGCTTCTTGGCAGGAAAGCTATGACACACCTAGACAGTGTATTAAAAAACAAAGACATCACTTTGCCGACAAAGGTCCATATAGTCAAGGCTATGATCTTTCCAGTAGTCCTGTACAGATGTCACAGCTGGGCCATAAAGAAGGCAGAGCACCAACAAATTGATGCTTTCAAATTGTGGTGCTGGAGAAGACTCTTGAGAGAGTCCCCTGGACAGCAAGGAGATCAAACCAGTCAATCCAAAGGAGAATCAACGATGAATACTTGGAAGGACTGATGCTGAAGCTCCATTACTTTGGTCACCTGATGCAAAGAGCCGACACATTGGAAAAGGCCCTGATGCTGAGAAAGACTGAGGGCAGAAAAAGGGGAGGCAGAGAGTGAGATGGTTGGATGGCATCACCAATTTAATGGATATGAACTTGGGCAAACTCCAAGAGACGGCAAGGGACACGGAAGCATAGTGTGCTGCAGTCCATGGGGTCACAGAGTCGGACACGACTTACCAAATGAACAACAAAAACCAACTCTGTTTCACTTCTTTTACTGGCCTTTTCATAGTTTCTATTTAAGCTGCCAAATATGTTCCCATAAGCTCACCAGTGGACCTTTCATTCTAGGCCCCAAGACTGCAAATTGCCTCCCACACTGGGAGGTATCTCCCAAGACTGATCTTCCACAGGGCTTACTGCCATTAACTAACACTGGTCTTTTCTGCTAACACACTGTCTCTATGGGCCTTTATGCACCAACTCAAACTTTCTAAAATCAGTGTCAGAGCTGAAAAGAAGCTCAGAAGACATCTCATCCAGTCTCCCCCTGACTGAACACACAGAGGTCCCAAAAGAGCCAGAGGAGAGAGAGGTCATACTGTGAATTATCTGCAAAGTCAGGGCCAAGGACTAATCCTCCATATAAGGGGCCAGGGGAGTTAGGTTTAGCAGGTGCCAGACACTTGATATTTACTCTCATTCAATCCCAAAGAAGCAGTGGCTCCATTTTGTGGATGATGAAACAGATCCAGAAGTAACATACCTGCCAAGTAGCCAGGTATGTAACAAGGGCAGGAATGAAACCAATCCTGTTTAGCAACATCATGCTCTCTTCATTATATCTCTATGTTAAAAATTCCCAGACTTCAGTGCTCCTCCACCAACCTTAATCCATCCCGCATCACACTGCCATCAACCCAGTGTTAAATTCAAAGCACATGAGAACTAAGGAATCTAAAACACACGGTGTCGGCAGGAGAAGCATATTGCTCAGGCTGCAGGGACATTTCATTTGTTTAAATGTTTTTTATTTAAAAAAAAAAAAAAATTAAAGACCTTCATGGCACAACTTCTTCCCAGCACAATTTATGTTTTTGTTATACCAATTACAATACAATTACAACCAATAAATCATTGAGGTGGGGAGGGTAAACTTATGACTTCAAACTTAAAAGTGGGGGGAGGAGCACTTCAATGTTAAAAAAAATACTAAAAAAAAAAAACACCTTTCAGAGTAACTGCCAACACATCTGAAACTGGCATTCCAAATCCTGCCATCTAATCAATGCAGACAGGCAGTGCTGAGAAATGCAGTGTCCCAGTACAAGGTATGCAGATGAGGTAACTTACAGCAACACAGAAGTTGTTACTCTGTAAACCCTTGTCCCTCCCACCCACCCAACTGGGTCTTTTTTAAATTTTTCATGCTTCTGCAGTAACTCCTTAAGTAGCATTTTTAAAACTTCTATTTCTTTTAAAAGGCTCTTGGGTAGCATTTCAGAGTCCTCTGCATTCACCTTCAGCTTCCTTCAAGGTCTGATGCATGTTAGGAGGTCCAGCTATTTGCAGCTTCCCACATTAGCCTCAGCTACACCTAGGTTGTTCTCTGAGCTACAAGGATGTGATGTAAAATCTTGATTTACAACCCTCCTCCCCACCTCAGAAGAAAGAATTCATTAGTCCTCTTCAAATCATAATCCAGTGCAAATGAAATCACAGACTGCATCTCCGGCACATCTGGCGCTTTGAGCTTCTGCACAGATTCAACATGGTAACCCCCTACAGCATTCTAGGGCAAAAAAGGGTCAAGAACAATAAATATCCACTGTATGTGGCCACAAAGAAGAAAATCACCCTGCCACACAGTCAGAATGTTTTCCCTATGGTGGAGAAACAAAAAAGAAGGCTTTAGCTTTCTCTAAAGTTTACCATTATATTTACTAAAGCCACCACCTTGATAAAGTTACTAGAGCCAAGATGGGTTACAAAGTTAGATAAGTTCATTAAATTCAACTCCTCAAACAATTATGTTTACCTCTGCTGCCCGGGTGAGAAAAATCTGTAAATCCATAAAGGTAGAAGAATGGGGAACTAAGACTTCAGGTCTTAAAATATGTTGGAAGAATTTTTCCTAGTCCCCACAAGCAGCTACTGTAATGGAATAACAGGAGATAATACAGAGCTGATGGTTTTGCTATTGTGCTTAAAAAACTAGGCTTCCTCAGTGAAGCACCTGATAAACTTAGGTGGTTGGATTACAGTGGAAAATCCACTTTACATACACACAAACACACAAAAACTGGCGACTTTTCCCATCCCCAATCCCTGCACTGCTGAGACACAAAATGATTTTATGGCAAAGGATCCTTAATCCCCAGAGACGCTTTGGCTTGTGGTGCTTTTTTAAGGCCTCTCTGCCCTGCCCGGTACCATGGGTTGAACGAGGGGTGTATAAAAATGGGGGCCTTGGGAAGCCTCCATGGTACAGGGCTGCAGGCCCTTCAGATGTGAACGTGAGACACCCACCCAGCGAAACCTTTACACAGGGAACTTAAATCTAACCTTGATAAATAAAACCAAACGTTTATTTACACCAAAGAATTCCAACACTGGATCTTTCACATATGAAGGACAAAGTATTATATATATACACACAGCAAGGGGTGGCAGGGCTGTAACAAGAGAGTTTAGTTTTCCCACAATTACAGGTCTACCATTTCAGTTTCACTGGAGATAGTGGCTCTGCTCCTACCACTCAGATACATTTATAAACCTGAGGGGCAGGTCTTCTCATTGGATGGCGTATGAGGGAAGGGGAAGGTAGGAGGAAATGAAGGTAGAAAGCTGAAAATAAACTTCAGTGGCCACATCTCTCATTAGCTCTTAAAGAGTTGCTAGCATGAAACCTACATAGACAATGTTTTCCTTTTGTAAAAAGCAATAAGTTATGCCCAATAACTAACTGAATTCAAAAGGGCCAAGTCAAAGAAAACTGAAAAAGATTTTACCTTCCCCCTCCTACCAGCTATAGAGCATGTTGGGAGATGAAAGGGCAGAGGACCAAGGTAAGGAGTCTGGGAGGGATGGTATTAAAGTTTTAAACTAAACAAACTAAATGAGCTGGATTTAGGTTAGGTCAATAAGACATGATTCAAACTGCACGGAAGCTTTCAGGACCTGTCTGCACTTTGGGTAGATTTTTAGCTTCTCAATGTAACTAAGACATATTTCCACTAGATTCACCAGGATAACCCCACTGAAGCACTTTTGGAGTAAAGTGATGTAAGTGACTAGCAGTGCACTGCTTTTATAGGTTGGGTCCTCCCTTCCTCCTTCCTTCCCACCTCCCTTGAAGAAGCTACATTTTTGTAATCTCTGGAGAAGAGTGTGAAGTACACCCCCCCCCCCCCCCACCCAGAGTGTGGGATGGTAGGGGAGCAATGGTGAGCATGGGAAGAAATCTCCACCCAAACACAGCGGCTGGAATTGAGGCTGGTTTATCTTTGATCTTTAGTGATGAGAAACTGAATTTGGAAGGGGAGAAAAAAATTTGTCTGTGAAATAGTCCACCTGCAGATAATTTTTCAGGGAATCCCCTGAGTTATGAAAAGTTCGAGTTAAAAAAAAAAAAGAAAGAAAAAAAAAGAAAATCAACCTATTATAATTTTTTTTTTATGACTGAACTACTATAAATCCACAAGCAACGGTTCAGACACGGTGCTTCTGAAGTATTTCACCCCTCCCCGCCAGGCGCAAGCTGCATCAAGGGAGAGAGTGGACTCCCCAACCTCTGCTCAGGCATCAGGAGACAGAAGGGGCCGTTACTGCTGAGCGCCGGCGGCAGCTGGAACAGGCATCCCAAGGGGGTTGGCAGCAGCGATCACTGGTGAGCCCGCCAGAGGTCCAAGGGGTGAAGGGGTTGGCACTGAAGAAATCCCTGAAAGAAAACAGCTGACAGTGAGTTAGAAGCACCAACCACAGAACTCTTAAGTCACCGGTTTTTCAAAGCACCTATCTCAAAAGTGACACAATAAATACTCTTTATTGAATGCCTTGCCTTAATTTTTATAAATTAACTTCAAATTGAATCCTCACAAATTAAAAGTTAAGTTCCAATAAATTTAGAAGACAGAGAAGGAAATCTAAGTTTGGAGAGTTTGAGCAGTTTGTCCAAGGTGCACAGCTAAGTAGTAGGTATGCATGCCTGGATTCCAACCCAAGACTGTCTAAGGTAACACAGTCCAACCAAACCTTCTGCTCTGTAACCTGTACTAACATGACAGTCACTAGCCACATGTGACTACTGAGCATTTGCAATGTGTAACTAAACTAAGCAACTGATTTTACAATTGCATTTGACTTCAGTGAATTTAAATAGCCACATGTGGCTAGTCACTACAAACTGAACAGCAGAAGGCTAGAGTCAAAGTTCATGTGCTCATGGCCACTGTGCCTAGAGTCAGCCGGTGCAGAGAGGATCATTTCTCATCTCTAAATTAAAATAGTGTTTTAGGATTTATTTTCACTTACTTTCTTGATCATATTACCTGTTACATTGCCCTCAGTCAGCTAGTTCTTAAAATTTTCAAAATATTATATATATTTTCTGAATATGTAATATGGTTACATGACTCAAATAACTGCCAAGAGGATACAGTGAGAATTCTCCCTTATCCTATAACTTGGCCAACTTATAGTACTATTTTTGGGTGTATTCTTCCAGAAATATTTTATGGGTGTACTTGAATTTTATAAAACATGCATATAAGAATCACATATAATTGCAAAGAAAGAAAAAGAGACTCAGATGTATAGAACAGACTTGTGGACTCTGTGGGAGAAGGCGAGGGTGGGATGTTTCAAGAGAACAGCATCGAAACATGTATATCTAGGGTGAAACAGATCACCAGCCCAGGTTGGATGCATGAGACAAGTGCTCAGGCCTGGTGCACTGGGAAGACCCAGAGGGATGGGGTGGAGAGGGAGGTGGGAGGGGGGACCGGGATGGGGAATACATGTAAATCCATGGCTAATTCATTTCAATGTATGACAAAAACCACTGCAATGCTGTAAAGTAATTAGCCTCCAACTAATAAAAATAAATGGAAAAGAAAAAAAAAATCACATATAAGAACTTGATTCTATGTTCTTGCCCATTCCTAGTCTTGAGCATGGTTCTGCATCTTGCTTCTTTTCACCTCACATTATTACCTTTGAGTTGAAGCTACAAAAGAACACGAAACACTTGTTCTTTTCTCGGAGTATATAGTTCTCTGCTGAAAGGATGCCCCATAATTCATCTTACCAATTCCTTATTCTACAAGGAGCTGTTTTTAATGTTCTCTGATTTCAAATATGGCTAGAATGAGTAACCTTGGGTATGTATCATTTTGCACACTTGCATGATACCCAGAGGTTGAACTCTAGAAGGCAGCTAGTTCTTAAAAAAAAAATTGAGACAACAGCAATTTTTTGAGGGTGTCGGAATAGGTGCTCACAAGAGTACCCATGTGGGTGCTGCCCATGTATAGAATTCTTAGGGGACAGGCCTATGATTTCTTTGGGTAATTGTGGTTTCTTCTTGGTAAAAACTCACTCTAAATCATAATGACTCAACAACAATAAAAAGTAATTGCACACAAACCATTGTAATTTACTAGGCACCCTGTAGCTGCTCTGGAAAAAAGAATCATTCTTATACACATATGTACCCATGTACAAACCCCATCTCTACTCTCCCTCATTTTCTTATGTAATGAGGACCACATCACCTACTGCCACTCTAACCTGTGAGATGAAAGGATCTCTTCATTCTTAATGGTTTGTTGAGACTGTCAAGTCCCAAACAATTTTTGTGATTCTGGCCTCAAAGAGACTATTGATACTCAAACTCAGCGATGCCCAACCTTTCTGGCACCAGGAACTGATTTCATGGAAGCTAATTTTTCCATGGACTGGGGTTGTGGGGAATGGTTTCCGGATGATTCAAACACATTACATTTATTGTGTGCTTTATTTCTAACCTAATGCCACTGCTGATCTGACAGGAGGTACTGTTCTGTGGCCCAGAGGTTGGGGGACACTTGCTCTAACTACTAAGGGATAACGGGTTTCAAAAGCATCCTGAAACCTGGTGGAGAGAGCCACACAAGTCAGTATGTTAATAAGGTAATCATTATAAAGGAGAGCTATAGAAATCAGGCCACAAAGAAGGAGCAAAATTAAGAATGACAATTGACTTCTATATATACATTTAACAAAAAAAAAGAAATTTACCAATGACACTAACCTGACATCATATTGGCGCTGCTGACAGGTGTACTGCCCCCTGGCATGCTAGATGAGCCCATTCGAGCCTGGTCCTTCACAACAGTGTCTAGAAAAAGAGACAAGAATGTTAGGTTCTGTTATGCTTGAAGAGCTGAACTAATGGTCTAGGGTCTTATAGCAGCCATCCTGATTCTTTACATTTTATTTAGACTCTGTATTATTCCCCTAAAAATAGAATTGAGGTGTCAACTACCTTCAATATGAAATCAACAAGTAATATAAAATAGAACTATTTTTGCTTAAAACTGTGAGAAAGACAAACTGTGAAAATGAAGTAATCATAGTAGAGATAATTAAAAAAAGAAAAGTATTTACTTTTGGATATGCTGTATGGCATGTGGGATCTTAGTTCCCCAACCAAGGATTGAACTTGTGCCCCCTGTGGTGGAAGCACAGTCTTAACCACTGGATTGACAGGGAAGTCCCAGTAGAGCTAATTTAAGACAAAAACAATCCTGTTACAGTTTAAGGAGACAATACAATCTACCCTACCTATCAGTATTATATTATGAGAATGAATGAGTTTTGCTGCAGTTGGTCAAGCATGGTGCCAAATGGGCCAAAACTACAGGTCTGATCAAGTTACTGCTATGACCACAGACTTCACTCTCCATCTCGATCAGCCTGTCAGTCAGCTTCAAGGACAGGAGACCGAGCAAGAATATAACTGATTCACTAAAACACCATTCTACCACTCCCCAAGGAACAATCCGACACTGAAGCTAACATCACAGTGAGGATGCAGTGGAGCTAGCTAAGTGGCATTTTCACTCAAGACAGCAGAGTTAGCTATATTTACAAACCTAGATCAAGGTGTTCATATAATTAGACTTTCAAGCTTCTCTGGCTCTCTCCAATGAATGATTAATAGGACAAACATAGGGCTGTATGTTCTAATCCAACCACTCCAAACTAGCCACGAGAACTGTCGCCCACACAATAAGAAAAGAAGTTTATTTAGGGATGATCATGTGTCAGGTATTCTGTTAGACAAGAATCCTCTCAACAATTCTGCAAGACAACTGCCATCACTATCCGCACTGAAGAGACCAAGGCTCACTGTGGGTGAAGTAACTTTGCAGCAAGCTAAGTAAGGGAGGCTGGGATTCCAATTGTGTTCTATGGGTCCGGAGCTTTCTTCACAGCATATATTCTCCCTTGCTCTGTAGAGTCTGCTGGGCAGGCCTGCAAGGGTCTGTGGACTGAACAGCTGGACTCACAGAAATAGGGGTGCTCCATGGCCTCTCTTGCAGTGAGCCGTGACTGGTGGTCGTATCGCAGCAGCTTGTCCAGGAAATCCAAGGCCTCAGGACTGACAAGGTGCTGGTTTTCACTGTGGACAAAGCGTTCCCATCGCTTACGGGAATGTCTGCAGAACCAAAAGGGAGAATGAGAAATGGACCCAGAGGGAGAGAAGCCCAACATTTTAATCCTACATTTTCCTTAGTGGCTAGCATTCCAGCCAATCACAAAGAGAGGTCAAAACTCAAGAGCTAACTGGAGAGACTGGAAATGGCAGTGTTGCAGAAGAGAAATCTGGGTCCCCACAATTTTATGAAACATAATTCAGGTTATAGAAGGCTGGGCTGGTTGGCCTTCTCCCCACCCCCACCCATATTCCTGGCATCTCTACCACTTGGCCTCCAAAAGCCTTTGTAACAAGAAAGCCTACCTCTTCCTGTTAAGTGGTGAATGAATTAGTATTGGGTCTAGTCACTACTTCTAGAGTCTGTTGTCTGTAAACCAGTCTGAAACATGCACTTTCTACGATTATCTCTTTCTCTTAGAAGGGGCTTTGTCATCTACAGAAGCAAGATAAATCTAGATTTTGATTTCTGACTCATCTACAACCCTTCGATTAGACTCTACAAGGTCAGGGATCCTCTGCCTACAACCTCCACACTCAGACTCCTGTTAGTGAATCTGGGAAAATGGCCATTCAATCCAAAGCTTTCATCACAGGCTTGCCAGTGCAGCATCCATCCTGTAGCAGTGGACCACAGACACTTTGCAGGCAAACAGAACATTAACTATTTTGGGAATCCAAAGTATCATTTTACATCCAAAGTGCTTATGGCACAGATGCATTTTGTTTTATGACTTACCTGCCCAAGATATCGTTGAAACGTGGATCTAATTCAATGTTGTATTTGTCAATATAGTCATATAAATCTTCTGTCCCCAGAACCTTGGCTATCCTCACCAACTAGGATTAAAAGAAGACAAAACCCACACGAAAAGCACATTACATGATCAAATCAACAATTAACCATGATCGAGTTAACAGAATGGGACCATCATGGCTACAGGTATGAATGCTACACCTGAAGGAATTCACTTCAAATTTCCTTGCATAGCATGAATGGATTTCCACACAACATTCACATTGTTGGATGTGAACATATCCCAACAATGTGAACACATCAAAAAGAAAAAACAAACTATTTTAGAACCTGGTTCCTTCCCTCTGGTGAAGTCTCATCTTATATTCCTGAAACTTGCATGGCACCTAACAAGAAGATGCTGATTTTAACTGAATTCACCTGATATTCTTCAACTTAGTCATCTTCATATGAATTGTAATATGTAAGTCATAGGCAAGTATGACTTCATAAAGTCATGTTTATATAACATTCTTGGAATGATAAAATTGCAGAAATGGAGATTACAACATAGTAGTGTGAAGGCCGGGGGGAAGCTGGTGTGACTACAAAAGGGCAAATAAAGAATTCCTGAGGTGACAGGGATGTTCTGGTATTCTGGCTGTATTAACATCCTGGTTGTGATCCTGTACATAGTCGGCAAAAAGTTCTATTTGGGGGAAACTGGGTAAAAGATACACTATATCTCTCTGTATTAATTATGGCAACTTCACGTGAATTTGCTTCCCTGGTGACTCAGCTGGTAAAGAATCTGCCTGCAATGTGGAAGACCTGGGTTGGGAAGATTCCCTGGAGAAGGGAAAGGCTACCTGCTCCAGTATTCTGGCCTGGAGAATTCTATGGACTGTATAGTCCAGGCAGTCGCAAAGAGTTGGATACAAGTGAGTGACTTTCACTTTCACATCGATTTACATTATCTCAAATTAAATCACTGTGCTCAAACAAGGCAACAGTACCTCCCACAAGGCCCTGGAATCATTAAGTGAACAAGCCATTAACTGAAAATTATTCTGGAGTTTTACACTCAGAGATTCTAATTTATGAATAGCTCTCAGGTAGGGGTTAGGCATTTGTATTTTAGTAAGATTCATTGCAACTTCCAAGGAGTAAGCAGATCTGACCATTGTGAGGGTACATCAATAAATTTCCGAACAGGAACAACATATATTACCTGATCATAATTGTCATGTCCATGGAAAAATGGCTCCTTCCGGAAGATCATACTTGCCAGCATACAACCCAAGCTCCACATATCCAAACTATAATCGTACATCTGCATTAAAGAAAGTGTTGTCATGACACATGAAATGACAAGATGAATCTTGTCACTTCAAATAAAAAGCTCTTTTTTAAAAATAGAAAAACAAATCTCACTCCATTGACTTTAAGGTCCAAATATCTGTATCTTTATATATTTCTTTTTAGTCTTTTCTTCTATGCATTTCCATTTATACTCCCTAACCCTCTCCTTTGAAACCTGTACCTACTATTTTGAATTACTTTCTTCACTTACATAAGAATACCCAATTGTTAGCTTATGGAAACCTTTTAATGTGTACCATTATTTTATAGCATGACTGTTTCAGAATTTAATCTTTAGTGTACCCTATAGTAGAATAGTGTTTTTCACCATTATAAATAATGCTGCAAAAAATATTTTTATGTATAAAATGTTCTTTGAATTCAGGGCTATACCAGAAAAGAAATTTCTAGGACAGAGCCTTAACTTCTTTCAATTCTAAAAGAAGCTCTGGAATTTCTGATTACAAGTGTCTTTCTTTTCAGTTAGGATCAAATGCAGATATATATTCTACTGACACTGTGACAATACACACAAAAGTTGTGGTAGATGAACTGAAGAGATTCATATTTTACACTCCTATAAAAGGGACAGTCATGGATGTGTAAAAATGGCCTATTAAAAATGCAAAAGAACATTTTAAAAAAATCACGTGCAAAACAAACATAGGACAAAAATTTTATCTGCCCTTCTCTTCTCACCTGATAGTCTACAAGTAGCTCAGGACCTTTGAAATATCGGGAAGCAACTCGGACATTATATTCTTGGCCAGGATGGTAAAACTCAGCCAAACCCCAGTCTATTAGCCGTAGCTGAAGGGAAAAAAAAAGATAATAAATAAGTGTGTCTTTTAAGATAGCCCCCACAATGCCATCACCTTTTTTTTTTTTTTGGGTCACATTGTGTGGCCTGTGGGATTTTTTAGTTCCCCGACCAGGGATTGAACCTGGGCCCTTGGCAGTTAAGAATTCCCAAAACTACTCTTTTTAACATAAATTATTTTCTGTTTCTGCAAATTTCAACTACTCCTCTGACTAAAATGTCTCTACTATTCAACCTAGACTCCTATTCTGGTGAACATCTCTTCTGAGGTAACTCCTTCAGTGAAATCTTTTCTAACTATGTAAATAGAAGCAACTACTGTCTTTGAATTGCCTCCCCCACCAACCTCAGATAAATTTAATAGAACCTACAACTCTTTACTGAATATTTGCTTTCTACTTTTTAAAAAAATATGGACTGTAAGATCCTTGAGGGTAGGGACTGTTTTATTCACCTTTGCTAATTTTTAGGATTCAACATAATGCTCAGGACACAGGAGAAAAATAAAAATACAACTCTTACCAAAATAGTATTGGGTTGGTCAAAAAGTTCCTTTGGTTTTTAAGTAAAAATAAAAGACACATTTTTCATTTTCACCAAGATCTTTATTGAACAACGTATTACCGTTTTGTTCTACTACATCCTGCCATTTTCCAGGCAATTTCACAATTCCATTTTCCCAACACTTTCTTTCTGAGTAAAGAACTGTTCCAGGTGCCTTTACAGTCTTACAGGAAACTGAAGTTTTTTCCACTAAGATAATTTCATAAAGACCAAAATAAACAGACATCTGAAGGTACAATGTCTGGTGAATATGGCAGATGAATCAGAACTTCCCAGCCAAGGTGCTAAACAGTTTTTGCCTTGCCATCAAAGAAACATGCGGTCTTGTGTCATCCTGGTGGAGGATTATGCATTTTCTGTTGACCAATTCTGGAGCGCTGCTTTCAGTTGGTCCAACTGGGAGCTGCACTTGTTGGGATTAATCGTTTAGTTTTCCAGAAGGAATTCATTATAGAGGACTCTCTTTCAACCCCACCACATATACAACATCACCTGCTTTGGATGAAGATCGGCTTTTGGTGTGGTTGATGGGTGGTTCATTTTGCTTGTCCCAAGATCTCTTCCATTCCACATTACCGTACAGTATCCACTTTCATCATCCGTCACAATTTGTTTTAAAAATGAACAATTTTGTTATGTTTAAGTATAGAGAATCACATGCGGAAATACGGTCAAGAAGGGTTTTTTACACTTAACTTATGTGGAACCCAAACATCAAAGTGGTTAACATAACCAAGCTGGTGCAAAGGATTTTCAACGCTTGATCTGGATATTTTGAGTATGTTGACTATCTCTTGCGTGGTATATAACATTGATTTTTTTCAATCAATGTCTCGATTTGATCGCTATCAACTTCAATTGGTCTACCTGACCAAACAGCATCATCCAGCGGGAAGTCTCCAATACAAAAGTTTGCAAACCACTTCTGACACAATCAGTCACAGTACCTTCTCCACACACTGCATAAATCTTTTTTTGCATTTCAGTTGCGTTTTCACCTCTCTTGAAACAATAAAACATAATATGCTGAAAATGTTGCTTTTTTTCTTCCATCTTCAACATTAAAATGGCTTCACAAAAATTCACTAATTTGGTTAAGTTTTTTAAAAAATGCACACTGATAACAATATAATCCAACAAAATTATTTCTAATGAAGTTAAAGACAACTAAGTGCTACTAGAGTCATCGTATAGAGAAATAAACAAACTTTTTGGCCACCCCAATAGTATCAAGGACAAGAGGCAACCTTATTTGACCTTCATGCAAAGCATGACCATAACTTGTGTGAGCAGAAGGGCCTGAGTAATGCCTGACTGCTCCAGCACTGTCTCCAAAACTTCAGTTAATTAGGTTCAGTGTATTCTTTTAGAAAACAAAGGGAAATATAACAAAAAATATGAAAATGTAGCTTTTTAATAGTCTTTCTCTTCAACATCTTAGTATCAGTGCTCCAGAGTTATTCCTGAATTTCCGGTCTTATCAGTTAAGTATTCCCAGATGACTATTTCTGGTCTTGTGGCTTCACACACAGCATCTCTGCTATTCCCACTTATATTTAGCCCACACCTCTCACCAGCCATCTCTCTCTGATCACCTGAAAGACATCTCAGAACTAAAACCGATTATTCACTGCAAAACTTGTTTTTCCCATGGAATCCTCCTCCTCCTCTGTTACCTTAAATGTAATTCCATTTATCCTGTCATTCAGGTTAAAAACTTTTCACCCTGGACTCTTCTCTCCCTCTATCCCGCATCTAATCTGTCAGCATATCCTGATGGTTCTATCAGATTCTGACCCTATTATCACATCCACTGCCACCGCCCTGGTCCATGCTATCACCAATCTCTGATTTACTGCAATAGCTGCTTTTCTTAACTGGTCTACCTTTCACTTTTACCCTTGATTCTCCACACAGGAACCAAAATGATCCTCTTAAAAAATATTTTGAGATGGTTATAAATTCATAGGAATCTGGAGATGTTCTGTGTACCCTTCACCCAGTTTCCCCTGATGGTAATATCTTACGTCACTACAGTACAATATTAAAGCCAGGAAACTGACACAATTCAGAGACCTTTCTTTTCAACAGTTTTATATGTGTGTATAGTTCTACACAATTTTATCACATATGCAGATTCATACAGCTAGATTAATATCTAGTCCATGATTAGATAAAGAGCATCACAACAGTTATCCTTTATGCTACTCCTTCCTCTGACTTTCTAAGCCCTGGCAACCCTTCTGTGCTCTAACTCTGTCATTTTGAGAATTACAGAAATGGAACCATCAGTTTAAGTTTTTGAGACTGCTTTTTTCACTCAGCATGAGACTTACCCAAGTTGTTGCATCATCAATAGTTCTTACTAATCAGTAATGATACTACAATGATACCATCAGATACATCAGAGTTTAAAGAATCATTTACCCAACTGAAAGTTTCTGTATGGATCTCAGTCTGTTTCTCTGGGATAAATGTCACTGCTGGGTTGTTTGGTAAGCGTATGGTTAGTTTTTAAAGAAACTGACAAACTATAAAACAATACAGACTGACATTCTCCAAAATGAGTGTGCCACCTAACATTCTTACCAGCAATGTATGAGAGATTGAGTTACTCCGCATTCCTGTCTACATTTGGAATTTTTCTTTAAAAATTTTAGCTGTACTAATAGATGTGTAGTAAACTTTTAAATACAGAAGGGAGAACTTATCAACTCTCTGCTCAAACTCTGCAAAAACCTCTATATCTTCAGAGAAAAGGCCTGACAGTGATCTTCAAGGTTTTACAAGATACGGTTCTATTTATCTCTCGATCTCATTTCCTTCTTCTCTTCCTCGTGTTCATTCTATCCTAGCTCTACCCTTGTGCTGTTTCAATATGCCAGGCACATTCTTGTCTCAGGGTTTTTGCATCTTATACTTTCTTCTCAAAACCACACAGCTAATTCAAGTGTTCTACAAAATGTCACCTTCCTAACGAAATCTTTCCCTTGTCACCCTGTTAAAAATTGCAACACCCTCTGACACTCCCCACTCCTGTTTTATTTTTCTTCCATACCACTTTAAACTCTGTATCCCACCAGTCTCCCTCAAGTGCAAGCTTCTATGGACAAGAATTTTTTGTTTTATACATACACCCCAGCCTCTAGAATAGTCCCCATTACACATAGTGTATAAATGTGTAACAGGATATTAACTGAATGAACAAATCACCTATATCTCCAAAGCCTGCAACAGAAAGCCATCACTGCATACAAAAGGTGGGCCTGGGTCACCTTAAAAAACAGAAATGTTATACTGCAACTAATACTCATGACACCTGCAGCAGCAGTTTCTGAATATTTCATACATTTTACAACTGTACACACTTAATCCTCATAATAACCTAGTGGCATGTACAACAAATATTATTACTTGTATACTCCCTATAAGAAAAAAAAGAGGCAGATGAGAAAAAGCATTTCCCAAGAGAGTAGTTTTTCAATAAATAAGACTAAAACCCAAACTAATGTTTTACCCACAACACTAATCTCTTTTATTTTTGAAAGGAATATGAATGAAGTTTTAAACATTGTGATTTTTAAAAAATTTGTTTTATTCTAGTTGATTTACAATGTTGTGTTAATTTCTGCTATACAGAAAAGTGATTCAGTTATACATATATATACATTCTTTTCCATATTTTTCTCCATATGGTTTATCACAGGATATTGAATATAGCTCCCTG
Organism: Odocoileus virginianus; assembly: GCF_023699985.2. Classification (NCBI taxonomy): domain Eukaryota; kingdom Metazoa; phylum Chordata; class Mammalia; order Artiodactyla; family Cervidae; genus Odocoileus; species Odocoileus virginianus. The sequence continues at coordinate 56,259,882 of NC_069682.1, read as the reverse complement.
TGCTATAAAATAGGACCCTGTTGTTCATCCATTCTATGTATGTTTTGCATCTGCTAATTCCATATTCCCAGCCCTCCCCTCCCCCACCCACCTTCACTTTGGTATCCAGTCTGTGAGTCTGTTTCACAGGTAAGTTCATTTGTGCCATATTTCAGATTCCACACTGATTTGTTCACTCATTCATTTGTCAAACATTTATCAAGTGCCTAATAGGTACCACAGACTATGAAAGATGCTAGGGATAAAATGCTGAAAGACAGGCTGTTAACTCTCTTGTGCTGATAAATAAGACTTGCCCTTCTATCACTTTACCTTTCTGTGCTCATGATCAATCATGACATTATGGGGCTTGACATCTCTGTGCATAATCCCCATGCTGTGGCAGTAATCCAGAGCCTGTGGGAGGAACACGTAAAAAAGGGAAGAGTTAGTTTGTATAAGACATTTTTTTAGTTGAAGTCTTTTACTTTCTCTTCCAGTTTTCCTTCAAGCCTCCAACACTCCTGAGAGTCAAGGTTAGGACAATCACTTCCACAGGTATTTTTCAGAGACTTGTGCAAACCCACGGACTCTAAATTCCCAAGACCTGTTCCTGCAGAGGTATTTCAACATCTTTTTTGTTAAAAACTCAAAGTGTATACCAACTACTTCACTTCTAATTTCTCCCTCTTACCGAGAGCCTGCATTATTTTCACCAACATGAGCCCCTCAAAGGAAGAAACCTGACCTGTACTACAAACCTCCTATTCAAAGAATAGTAAATCTCTAGCAGCTAAGAGTCTACAACAGAGGTTGGCAAACCACGATGCTCCCATGGGCCAAATAGGACCTGTGGTTTGTTTTTGTGAATGTTTTACTGGAATGTTTTTATAAATTGTTTTATTGTTTTTAATAGCCACAACTATTTGCTTGCATGTTGCCTGTGGCTGCTTTCATGCTACAACAGCAGAGCTGAGTAGTGTGACCAAGACCCTCTGACCCACAAAGCCCAAAATTTTTAAAGCATTTGGCCGTGTAAAGAAGTTTGCAAACTCCTGATTTATGACATCAAATCCAATTTGAAAACCAAGTCCAACTTCAAACTAGTGAGAGGCATAACTTCTGGAGTTTGCTAATCCAGGCCTTCAAGCCAGCTGAAGCCACTGGCCAAATTTTTGTCCTTTCTGAAGGGCAACTTGGGTTCCTATGATACCCAGGGTTAGGCAAGCACATCCTTAACTTTGTGAAGTCCTGCGTGCCACAAGACTGCATGAGCCAATGAAAGATAAAATACTTCTGTTGGCACAGTTTCTCTAGGGTACTTCTATAGTTCAAATGTAGACTTTATGTCAACCCTCATTTAGTAAGGCACTAGCCAACTCTTAGCAATTTTCTTACCTATAAAGCTGATCTTTTGAGTACTGGAAGCAATATATTTGGTGATCCTACTTTAGAAATCAAAGCTCATTCTAAATCAGCAACTTCTAAGCAGAGATTCACATAATCCTTAGGACAACGGCTCTTTGAGGGTTAAGTCAAAGTTTACTGTTTTATTTGCCCAATTTTAAGTGAAATAAAGTACATCAGAAGCCAGTACAACAGGAATTATTTTTGATAGAGATTACAAATGTTTGTTAAGGAGTCTTTTAACCTCTCTTCTAAATACCCTTTCCAAAGCATTATAAATTATATTCCTACTAGACCCTATCTTTCAATCATCGTTAAGAGTTCTGAAGCTATTAGTTTATTAAGTATTTATAGAAACAGACTTCCCCACCCCAACAAATTTTACAAAGTCAACCCACTGGCTTTTCTACAGTCATCTGGATTATTTAACAAAGGGGAGATCAATCCAAAGATATTTAGTATTCAAGAATCCCTTACCTTCAGAATCTCATACATGTAAAATCGAATATCATAGTCTGTTAACGTCTGGTACAATTGCTGTTAAAGACAAATGCAACATTTGAGCTATGAAATAGTACTGAAAAGAAGGCAACTTCTCATCCTCATTGGAGTAATTCAAATCAAGACTTGGCTCATGTACCACTGTTCTAAGACCTGTCTGTTTACCAGTCTCTACTTCTCCAGCAAAACACTAACTTTAAAGAGATACTGTGGGTTTTCAACTCTATATGTAAAAGTGAAGAACTACTTAAGCTCATATTGTTCAAACTATAATCTACTTTTGGAAGCATACCAGTTGATATTTGCAACATGTGCTGATATACAATTTCGGATTAGTTTGTTTCTCATTTACCTCCAGATCCTCTCATAAAAGGAATGTGGGCAAATATATCACCTCCTTAGTAGGGAATTAACCCACCTTTGGCCTACACAGTCATAGCCACTGCAGATCACCAGTGGGTATGCAGATGGCTTGTTGCCAAACATATCAGGACAATTTAACAGAATATTTCTGCTCCAATTTGAAAGTAAACTTTTCTTTCTTGTTTTCCTCCTCTCAGCATAAGAATTCAATCATTTATTGACATCCAACATTTTTAATACTGGACTTGTGCAAATGCAAATCAAGTATTTCTGCAAGTTAAAATCCAAGGGAGTGCCCACATTCTTCTACTGTACTGGGATTGAGAACTGTTTGAATCTGGCTGGAGGTCAGAGAGTTTGTGTTTCAGGAGTTTGTGTTTTAGCAGAATTTACTACCACCCTTTCTTTCCCATCCATCTCTTTTTAAGATCAAGAGCCCAAAGTTTCTGAGGAATTCTAAGGTATAGCAAGCAGTCCTTGCTTTTATATATACAATATATTCCTTCTTGAACTTTGTCGTTTTTAAAGCAAAATGCTGTAAGGCCAGATCCTGATTAAACATGAGCTGTTGCTTTCATTAAGTTTGACATCAGTGGAAACTGTCAAATGAATGGTAAACTGTCAAATGGTGACAAACCTACGCACTGGTATTAAAGAGCATTAAACAAATAAAAGAGCAAAATACAAGATGTGGAGAGTGGGCACTATACAACAGTATGTCTATCTTTAAATTAATACTATCAGGATGATAGTATCTTCTAATAGTAACACCCCTAAAAGGTTTTTTATATGGCCTAAAACCCAGCTTGAAATGGTTGGTTATACATTATACCTTGAAGTCTGTGTTGTTTACGTGTTCAAAAACCAAGGCGGGAGTTCGTGACTAAGGGAAAGAAAAAGAAAACACACATTAGCAATAGACCTGGCAGCTTTAGTGGGCACAATGTTTGTGGACACTACGTGGTGCATTTGGCAGTCCTCGCCTCAGTAGTAGGAAACCCTCTATTGTTATAAGCCCTCCCCACTCTGATTATCACCACACTTAGGTCACTTTGGGGATGGATTTCAAACAGAAGACATGGAGCTGAAGTCTCACCAGGCTCTAGGCAGCCCGACAATGCGCCCATCGCCCATCGGCATCGGACCTGAGTTTGCAAAATGGATTAACACATTTCAGTTTCCAGTGCTATCAGTCTCTTAGCCTAGAAGAATAAGAAATAGTCTGTGGGTGGAGGTCTCTTTGAAAGAAAGACCCGAACTAGTCAAATGGTATAACTGATTAAGCACTTTTAAAGCAGGACTTAATGGCAGAGGGAAGAACAGAAAGAGGCCAGTTGTGCTCAAGGTCAAACACCACCTCAGCCCTTGTGGGCCTTACTAGTGCCTACTATACTCACCACAGGGTCTTTTACAATGTCTGCCAGTGTGATGATGTTGGGACCGCCTCGCAAATTCTCCAAAATCTTTATTTCACGCTTGATTTTCTTCTTCTTTACTGGCTGAAAGGGTAAAAGTACATCATTAAAAAAAAATTATTTCAGGGTATTTCAACAGGTAGTATAATACACAAATGGTTTGCTTATGAACTCCTTGAAGGAAGGAAATGTGTCAGACATATCTCTGAATTTCCCTCTCCTTGTCCTGTGCCAGGTACTCTGCAGCTACTTAGCAATACTGAACTGAAAGAAAATAAAGATTTCTACTCCAAACACCAGAACTCTGCAGAATTAGCATTTAATTCTAATGATCAGTCTTAATGTGTTAACATTAGAATGAAACATGGGACTGTTTCCATTCCTTCCTCTAAGTCTTATTAACACCCTACAGAAATGAAGGAAATCAGGACCAGTAGCAAAGATGGCCAAACTATCTTTGTGCAGTATAACCTTTTGGGTTAAATGTGGGCCTGGGAGTCAGACTGCCTAATGTGAATCCTACTTTCATTACCTGCGAGCTGTGTGCTTATGAGCAAGTTATATAACCTCTCTAAACCTTTCATTACAGGTAAAACGATCAATAAGAATACTTATAAAATTATTGCAAGACTCAAATGAGACATCTAAAAAGAACTCAGAATATGGCTGAGACATAATATCTGTTAAGCCTTATAACCAACGTATCTTTCATATTCCTTTGTCTTCACCCATCATTTCCACATCTGTTTTAGTACAGAAATCGCTTTCATTTTTCTGAGAAGAGCTGTGGTCCAAATGCACCTCCTCTGCAAAGTCTTCTTTCTAAACAGTCTAAAACAGTCCTGGTCCAAAGAAATACAATGCAAGCCACATGTGTATTTTATTTTTTCAATTTATTTTGGCCATGCCACAAGACTTGCAGGATCTTAGTTTCCTGACCAGGGAATGAACTCTGAGGCCGTGGCAGTGAATGGACAAAGTCTGAACCACTGGACTGCCAGGGACTTCCTCACGTGTCTATTTAAAATATTCTAGTACCCACATTTTTTTTTTTTTGTTATGTTACACATAGTTTTATTCAACTGAGTCAAGCAGCCATTATATTGGAATAGAAATGCTGAAAAGGAAGACTGTTCAGAGGTGGTACTGCTGTCAGCACCCACATTTAATATTTTAGGGCTAACCAAGAAAAAATCCAAAATCTTATAATTTCAATATGTAAATCAACATAAAAATTACTAATGAACAATTTTATATTCTTTTTTTGGTACTAAGCCTTTAAAACTGCTGTATTTTATCCTTACAGCATATTTCAATTTGGATCAGCCATATTTCAAATGTTCAGTGTGACCTGTGTCTGCCACAATGAACCATGTGAGTCTTTCCTATCAGTTTTGGTCACCTCAGACTACTGACACACAGTATACACTTCTTAGAAATTATTGTAAGCATATAACATCTCTTCTTTAACAAGACTACTGGTCACTAAACTTTGATGATCAACCTGAATTTTTTAATATACAAACTGTACAGACCCACTGAAATCAGAATCTTGAGAAGAAAGATGGAGATATATTTTTAGACATTTCACAGGTTGATGATTTAGGTCTAGGAACTACTGAACAATACTGCAGACTTTTTAAACCTTGAATCCTAAGCACATGGTACAGCAGAAAGCAGAAAGTTTTGGAAACAGACTGTCCTGAAAACCTGGCTTTGTAGCTGTGCAACTTTGGGAAAAACACTTAAGTGTTTCTGAACTTTACACCTGCCTTGCAGAACTGCTGATATAAAACCAAAGCTAGAAAAGGGCCCAACCCCAGTGGGGACTTCTCTGGTAGTTCAGTGGCAGAGAAGTCTCCTGTCAATGCAGGGGACACAGGTTCAATTCCTTGCCTGGGGAGATTCCACATGCTGCAGAGCTACTGAGCATGCATGCCACAACTCCTGAAGTCTCTGTGCCCTAGAGCCCGTGCTCTGCAACAAGATAAGCCACTGCACACACAACTAGAGAGTAACTCCCGGTTGCCATAATTAGACAAAGTCCATACACACCAATGAGGACCTCGGGTGAACAAAAAATAAAGTCCAATGCAAAGTAGGCATTCAATAAATGAAAGCTATTTGATTATACTAATAAAAGCTATTTGATTATACTAACAGTGAATTCCATTTTTAATTCAATCCATGGCCTCAGCCTTGCTTCTATTAGAATTCAGTACACTGGGTGGGAAACTTAGCTAATCATAAGTTTTCTTTTTGCTTCAACTATATCTTTCTCATCTGCTAGAGTATCTAGGAGATGTTTCTCCTCTCTAGGAAAGTCAAACTGTTAGTTGCTCAGTTGTATCTGACTCTTTGCAACCCCATAGAATGTAGCCTGCTAGGCTCCTCTGTCCATGGAATTTTCCAGGCAAGAAAACTAGAGTGGGTTGCCATTCCCTTCTCCAGGGGATCTTCCTGATTCAGGGATTGAATCTGGGTCTCCTGCATTGCGGCAGAAGGCAGTGGCACCCCACTCCTGTACTCTTGCCTGGAAAATCCCATGGACGGAGGAGCCTGGTGGGCTGCAGCCCGTGGGGTCGCTAAGAGTCAGGCACAACTGAGCGACATCACTTTCACTTTTCACTTTCATGCATTGGAGCAGTAAATGGCAACCTCCTCCAGTGTTCTTGCCTGGAGAATCCCAGGGATGGGGGGGCCTGGGGGGGCTGCCGTCTCTGGGGTCGCGTAGAGTCAGACACGACTGAAGCGACTTGGCAGCAGCTCCTGCATTGCAGGCAGAATGTACATCATCTGAGCCACCTGGGAATCCCTTTTCTCCAGAAACTAATCCGGTAATCTCTCTTCTGTTTTCTACTAATTAGACCAGGAGGGTCACTTAAACCCTAATTTAATGTGATCAATGCAAATTTTGTCTTAATAAATGGGAGGAGATTAAAAAAAAAAACTTTCCAAACCACCCATCACTAAAGACCATCAATGGCTCCCAACAACCTAGAAGAAACAAAAATTGTAATTTTTTGGCTGGAAGGAAATGCAGAGGTTATTTTTTCCAGGTCATCACTAATTTATTCTCCTTTCTAAGTTTACTTCCTATGTATGGTCACATGATAGCTTCCATATGAAACATTTCTCTCACTTATTTCTTTCTCTTTTCTTATCTTGTGCATTCTAGATTATGCTTCCCTCCCACCCTCCCATGCACACCAATCCAAATCCTCCTCACTCAGGCCCTGAATACAGTTTCAGGGACCTTTCCCCAAGCACCACCACTGTCTTCTACACTGTAAGACTCACTACTTGTGCCTTTCATATGACTCTAAATGATCTATCACCTCAGTCTATCATATACTTTTCTGTAGGAATATCCTTTTATAATTACATAGAACTTCGGTCTCCAAAGTGTATATCTATATACAATTTTGTGTTTGATCCTAATAACTCTGAAAAAGACAGGTAAAGCAAGACTATCTCATTTTCAAAGATAATCACGTCTTTAAAAAACAACTACCATGGCTAATTACTTTTAAAGTGGGATTAGAATCTAAAAGTCCAGATTTCAGCCTAGTTCTCTTCATACACACAATAAGATATAAATACTTAAACTCTCTGGTTCTTGAAAGGTATGCCAAAACACCCAGAAAATTCACAGGTGCTCTGTGGGCTTTTTAATTTTTGAGGGAAGCACCAGTTAATCCTTGTGGTCCGCCAGTCACGACCAGCTTGAGGTAGTTTCATAGTTTCAATATTACACTGCACTACATTATCTTTGATGGCATATTTTTGTGAAGCTGGGTTTTCAGCAGCTGCTATGACAAAAAGCAAGTATCATGCAAAAATCAGTGTGGAACAGGAAATGAGGCTACCGATGTCCAGTGTGATTCTGACATATGAGAAGCTGTGTAGTGACTAATAGGTATACATATCCCAATAGTAATTAATTATGGTGACAGAAGAATAAAACATTACTTTTCTCTTTAACTTCACATGTATAATTTTTTAAAAGGCTACCAAGTTGAAACATAAATACTATTTTTAGTTATTTCTACTTCACTTAATAAAACTATTTCATTTGGCTTAGGGGCACCATCAAAGTTAATGAGGCAATATGGGTGCTATAAATTGAGAAAGTCTGGGGCCCTCTGCTTCTCGTGTCAAATATAGAAAAGTTTCTATGGTAAGGAACTATATGCTAAGTTCCTGGTATGTGACAGTGCACAGTACAGTTATAACTAAAACAATCTGTACAACAGTAGCCCATGGGCCAATGTGGCCTATACAGTGTTCTATATAACTTGAGTCAAAAAACTGCTCTTGCTTCAGTTTCCTGATTTGTCAAATGAAGACAATCTCTTCTATCAACTTCAAAGGAACAATAAAATAAAGGCATTAAAAGCACTAGAAAAACACCTTCAAATGCTACTTAAAACCTCTGAATTACAATCTTTTTGTACTTACCTTGAGGATTTTAACAACAACTTTTTCATTATTTGTGATGTTGATGGCTTCAAATACTTCACTGTATTTACCCCGACCTAATTTTCTAACCAGCTGGTAGTCATCTTGATTTCTGGGAACAAAAAGAATCAAAGTGTTTTACAAAGTTCAAATTATCAAGGACTAATTCAATTTACAGAACTGTCAAGTGTCAGTCGCTCAGCTGAGTACAACTCTTTGCAACCCCATGGATTACAGCCCACCAGACTCCTTTCCATGGGGTTTCCCACCAAGAAGAATACTGAAGTGGATCGCCCTTCCCTTCTCCACCCAGGGATCAAACCCCAGCCTCCTGCAGTGTGGGCAGATTCCTTATCATCTGAGCCACCAGGGAAGTCCATACAAAACTACACCCAGTAGAGTAAAAGAAATAAAAGGTAGTTCAAATAATTCCTTAATTGGTTTCTTTGTATTTTTTTTAAAGCTGGCCAATTAAAAATGTATCTTCCAAATCCCAGAATTAAAAAATTCAAGTCTTTGAGTTATTCTTTCAAATCCCAAACTGTTTATATTTCTACTGACATACCACACATAGCTAGCTTGTACTGGGGTTTGTTATGTATGTTTATCTCCAACAATAGACAGCTTTCCCTTGGAAAATAATTTTTATTATATTTCTGTCCCCCATAGCCTTGCCCACTGTTGGCATCTAGCAAGAAGTCAATACGTGCTGTAAGAATATTTCAATTCAGCCACACTTCGGGAGTTGCTGATTTCTAATGGGTCTCTGCAGATAACTGACTTTCAAACACATAGGTTTGACTTTCAACTTGTTCTCCAAGGCTCTGAGGACAGTCCATGTACTGGAGTGCAAACCACACTACAGAACATGAAATCAGTTTGGTGTTCTTCCCGCTACTTTCACCCACATTCCAAGACCACTAAGCAACATCTGAGGTGAAAAGGAATAAGGGAAAATGCCAACACTTTCTTTACCTCTGCTTACAACTTAGAGGAGTTTGCTCTTAAGAATGACAGCCTTTTCAATAAGGCCTAAATGCTATTCACTCCTGCTGGGGACCCTTGAAAATCCAACATGTAAAAAATCCACCATTCATTTTCCTCAAGCAGCTATAAAGAAAGTAAATGAACAAAGAAGGCAAAAGGTACTAAGGACAATGGACAATGTAATAATCAGTGCAGGCCTAGGGAAGGAAGCTCTTAGTTCTGGTTGAGTTCTTTTCCTGTGGGAGGGCCTAGAAGACAAATGCAAGCAAGCAAACAGCACTAAGCCAAAAAACTCAAAAGGGTTGTTTAGTGTCATTTAAGCAGAACTAAGCATAATGGACTTCATTTGAAGACAGTGGTTGAAATTTCTGCAGTAAAACTCAGATATTCCTAGAGTCCAAAGCATGTGATGTAGAGGAAAACTATTATCAGTAACACTTACTGGCACTGTACCACAGTTCTTGATGGCATCTTTGAAGCACACTGAGCTTCCTTGTGCAGAGGCAATATACTTACTGTTAAGAATTACGGCCATCAACATATTAATCATCAGGATTAAAACACACCCTATGATAATTTTTGAAGACTGCCTATAAACACTTACATGCTATGAAAATCACATATGGACAAATATAAAATGTAACATATAGGAGCTGCAGCTTTACTGAGTTTTCAAATTGCTACCTTTTGTATCTGAGTATCAAAATAATTTTATCACAAAATGTACAACCCGATCAATTATATAAGTACATACTATGCTGGGACAAGATATGCAAAAATCCAGAGGAGACTGCACAGAGGATTAGAAGGGCAAATATAGCTGTTCAGGCAGACTGCAACTGTTCAGAATGGAATTGGGGCTGAATTCCATGTTACACATGGCTGGTCTCATGATAAGGGCAAATGTTTTAAGGTTTTAATTTTGCTTCTCATCAGAAAGAGGACACCTTTCTGGAGAACTGTTTTATCCATCAGTATCATCATGGGACAACATCCTCTGACCTCAAAAATTCTTTTATATAAGAGTCTAGTGTTTTCAAACTCTCTCAAGTATTAATTCTCACCTAACTGCAAAGCCTTTAGCTGAGCAAGCTAATAGGTAACTCTTTGTTACCAGCTTTATATGTATCAGAGAAAAAAATAAGAGATTGAAATGATTTTTAAATGATAACCCAACAAAACTGTTAATTTGCCAAAGCCAATAACCTGTTTCTTTTCTGTAGAAGAAAACAAAAATTGGGTTCAATCTTGAGATTTATAAATGCAGTCAGGGAATTTCTGATGTAAATTACTCAACAAATCCACCACAGTCGGCCCTTTGGATGAGAACAGTGAAGTGAATGGAAATGATTACCCCCATTCCACCACATGTGACTCGTAATCCCAGTACTCTCGGGGTCTGTGTGTGTTCACATCTGTGTAAACTCTGGCTCTGCTTGGCACGGGTCCCGACATGTCAGACAGGTTGGCGGACAAAGCTGGACTTGCTATCTGGAGAACTGGCAGTCACTGTGTTGAGAGGCAGCTGGGGATAAGACCTTGTTTCAGACCTGTTTTCTTCAAACTGCAGAAACAAAACACATAAAGGCCAAGGAACCATTTTTAAAAAGCATATGGGAAGAAAAAAAGTTATCTTACAGTAATGGTCTCAAGTATACCTCAGGCTCTCTACTGGTTAACCAATGAATGTATCCCAACTGTGCCAATCAGTATTTCCTAAAACATGGGGAAAAAAGTAAAACAACAGAACTCCAAGAAACATATCTAAGCCTACACTGGCCCTGATCCTATCCTACAAAGTAGCCTGTTACCTCTTCATCAAAAGCTTGGATGCTCTTGCAGTCTGAAAGCGAAAAATGGCATTGAGGATACACCCATCAGCATTACTACTATTTACACATTCTATTTACACAAAAAGCTTTCTTTTCAACAGTTTTCTACAGCTCAAGGAGGGGTGATAAACAGCTCTAGAATGGTGGCAAAGTTGAGTACCAACCTTAGTCTTACTCTAATATTTGATGAAACCAGGAAGGGAATAAACACTTGTTCTCATACATCAAAGTTCAATGTTATCTTATTATTTGGGGAGCCTTATGTAATAATTGATAGGCACGTGATCACCAATTGAGAAATACACTTCATTAAAGAAAAAAAAACAAACAGTAATTTCCTCCTGATTTATTTAATATACGAGCAAGCGTAATACAAATTCGTAGAAGACAGTAATATACATTGGTTGAACTAACACAAAATTTTATACCCAGGAAAAGGCGGTGAAATTTCAGAAGTGTGCTTTCTACCAAACCAGTAAAAAATGAAGTCTCCTCCATCACCAACTACTCCAATCTAGTTATCTTCTTTCTCGAAGAGTCCTATAGCATTTCTTGATTCCCTTTACTCTGCATTTAATTACAAATGTATTGCGGGAACCTCCCTCTGTTTGTTTGATGGGACACTGTCCAATGCATAAATCTGAATAAACACAATCATATTTTTAAAAAATGTAATGAGTCTCCAGGCCATGCATATTTCAGCCTAGATTGTGTAACCTCAATCTAATTACAAGGAAAACACAAATAGAAAATGAGGAAGCTTCTATTTAAAAAAGTCAGCAGTGGGGAATAATATATTGTGCTCTCCAAAAATGTAAATATTATAAAAGATAAAGAAAGGCTAAAGAGACATGGCAACTATATACAATGTCCTACCCTAGACTAGACTGTATCGTGTAATAGAGGGGGAGAAATGCTATAAAAAACAATACTATCAGGTCAAATGACAAAACTGGAATTTAGACAGGTATGTACACAAGTACTTACACATGATAAAGCAAATGGGGTAACATGTCCTTTGTACTATTTTTATTTTGCGGAAACATTTTTAAAAACTATTGTAAAATATATATAAAATTTATCAACTTAAACATTTTTAAGCATACAGTTAAAAGGCATTAAGTACTTTCACATTCTTGTCCAATCATCACATCATCCATCCTCAGAAATTTTCACCGTGCCAAACTGAAGTTCCGTACCCATTAAACACCAACTCCCTCATCCCCGAGCGCCTAATAACCACCATTCTATTCTCTCAGTCCGACTACTCTAGGTAACTTATACAACTGGAATGGTAGAATACTTGTCCTTTTACATTTGGCTCATTTTTTCATTTAGTATGTCTTCAAGGTTCATCCATGTTGTAGCATATGCCAGAATTTCGTTCCTCTTTAAGGCTGAATATCTCCATTGTATGTATTTTGTCTATCCAATCATTCATTAATAGACACGAGTTGTTTCTACCTTTAGGCTATTGTGAATAATGCTGCTAGAAAAAGTGATGCACAAATATCTTCCGGAGTTTCTGCTTTCAATTCTTCTGGGTGGAATTGTAGATCATATGGCAATGCTATGTTTAATTTTTTGAGGAACCAGCACACTCTTTTCCATAGTGGCGGCATCATTTTATATTCCCATCAGCAATGCACAAAGATTCCAACTTCTCCATATCCTCTCCATGTAATGGTTTTTTAAAAAAACAGCAGTCATCTTAACAGGTATAAAGTGCTATCTCATTGTGATTTTTGACTGGTACTTTCCTAATGATTAGTGATACTGAGCACTTTTTCAGGTGTTTATCGGTCATTTATCTTCTTCAGAGATGACTATGCAAGTATTTTATTTAACTGTTTATTTGGGGCGGGGTTGAGATGCAGAATTTCCTTATATATTTTGGATATATCAAATATCAGATATATTATTTGCAAATATTTTCTCACATTATGTGGTTTGTCTTTAAAAAAAAAAAATTTTATTTACTTATTTTTGGCCGTGATGGGTCTCGGTTGCTGTGGTCTTTTTCTCTAGTCGCAGTCCACGGGCTTCTCTGTGCAGTGGCTTCTCTTGTTGCTGAGCATCAGCTCTGGAGCACAGGCTCAGTAGTTGTGGCGCATGGGCTTATTCACCCCGTGGCAAGTGGGATCTTTCCAGACCAGGGATCGAAACCTGCAACTCCTGGGTTGCATGTGGGTTCTTTACCACTGAGCCATCAGAGTAGCCCTGTGGTTTGTCTTTTTAAGATGTTGATTATATCCTTTGATGCACAAAACTTTCAAAATTTTGATGAAGTCTAACTTGTCTCTTTTGTCTTGTCTGTGCTTTTGATGTCCTATCTGTACTATCTTTATTTTGGTCTCATGTAAATTTGAAGTTACTTCCAAATAAAAAAGTTTTTAAAAAATGAGCATTAGAAAACTGAGGCTCATTTACCTCAGAGGAAAATTTACCTACAATCACACAGCTACTTAATAGCAGAATAAGGACCAGAAACCAAACTTCTGTTTCTTGTGATAGCAACTTATTTTTGCCATGTAATCATAAATTAGTTAGAGAACAAAAGCTAATGTCTACAGGCATTCATGATGTGCTTTACGTGAATATTTCATAATCCTTACCACATAAGGAAATGGTAAGGAAAGGTTACTATTCTTTCCAATTTACAGGATGAGGAGAATGAAGTGAAGAAAGATTAAGTAACTTGTCAAAGGACACACAGTTAGAAGGAGCTGGCAACGTTCAACCAGACTACAAATCGAGAGATAATTGTATTCACCTCTTATGTTTGTGGTGAGGATCCAATAAGCTAATAAAATGTCTAGAACTCATATTTGAGAGCTCAATGAAACTCATTTACAGCAATCTGCATGTTCTCTCCAATTTGTCTCCTTATACCTAGTTTCAGTGGCTTAAAGCTTTAGAGGAAGAGCATGAGAGACCAGAGCAGGGGTTAACCATATACTCCAGAAGCGTGACAGACAGTGATACTCCCACTCCTCCCACAATGCACGAGACCAAAAGATCCATGTGTCTACTTATGGATTCTCCCATTCATGAAACCCAATATAACCACCACTGTTGACCTCTGGTGGCCTATAAGTATACAATTTATATGGCCAGAAAACAACAACATAGTTCAGATAGTTATTAAAAAGTGGACCAAAACTGCCTTTAAAATATTTCCAAATTATTTCTTTGGTTTTATAAAACAACTTGAGTGGTAATAACCCAATTTATCTTTATCTCATATCAGTTAATTATAAACAGACACACATACCCCAAACAAGCAAAAAACCAGAAAGCAGACACTTATTTTAAGTTTCCTTTTTCCCAAAGAAACAAGGTCATTTGTGCTTTAGGGCTGTTGGTCTCTCTGGTGACTATTATCCCTGCACTAAAAGCAGCAAAAGACACTAGGGAGATGAGTAAAGGTGTGTGTATGTGCACAAACAGCCCAAACAGTAGAGACAGCAGCATTAAGCCAGAAGAAATACTGTCCCAGGAATTTATAAATTATAATGATACCAGATACTTTTAAATTCTTACCTTCTTCTCTGCAACAGTATTTCCCTCTTCAGTCTCTATATTCCTTTAAAATTTACTCTTTCTGTTGATATTCTATACCTATAAGACGACCTTTAACTGTGGGTCTCAAAGCTCTTCCCCTATGAACTTAACAAGTTTACAAAATCAGCATAAATTTAATAACTGGGGTTAGATGCAACAGGGTGATGAAACAAGCAGTCAAGTCCTGAGTTCAAATCCCTAATTGGCTGCAGGACCTCTACTGGGCTTCTTCCAGCTTTGATTCATCACTTACAAAACTTGCCTAATTGCACTTGCTCAAGTGAGATGTTCTTCCAAAAAGGGCTCAGAAACACCAAATACAATGTAAATTAACACTGAATGATTACTGTACCATTGCTCCTTTGTGAAAACTAATAAGCAGAAGCCTAGCCTTAAAAGGCTGTGGTCTTCAGTTTTAGTTTTCTTCACTTCATTTACAAAAATTATAGGAGCTGAGGTTAACTCCCAGCCTCTGAGGGCCAACTTATGGGTGGACACGCCATTACAAAATGAGACCTCATTTCTCCATGGAAATCATCTGACTCACATGGAAAATATTCCCCAACTCCTTTAACAGACCAAGTATCAATCACACACTTACCAGCAAGTCCTCAGCTCTCATACGGCCTTGGTATTCTCTGAGGAGAGCAGAGCAAGCCTACTCACTAATGAAACCCCTGAAATCTTCAAATACCTGTTTAACTGACATTTGCAGCTTTGTGCCTCATCAACAGGGACCTGATTTATTATGAACAGGGGAATTTGATCCTCCATGGGGAGGACAACTGGTTGTTTTGCAGCAACCCAAAGCAGTACTTCACTTTATTGTCATGCATACCAAGTGATGTGCTTAGAATAAGAGTCATTCACATGAATTTCAAATAGCTGGCCTTCGTTAATTATGCGGGGAGAAGAAAATGGGTGTGTGTGCATGTGTATATTCATGAACTACATAGCCCAGCAACTTCAGGTTAAGTAAAATGGTACAAGGAGGGGTGAGGGAGGGTGATGGAATGGAGTAAGAGGGGACGTGAAGATGGAAAAAAGAAGATAAACATTATTCTACTCAGAAATACTACTTCACTTGCACCTCTGTAAATGTGTATGGATATTCACACGCTCTATACAGTCAGCAAAACAAGACCAGGTGCTGACGGTGGCTCACATCATGAACTCCTTATTGCAAAATTCAGGCGTAAACTGAAGAAAGCAGGGAAAACCACTAGGCCACTCAGCTATGACCTAAGTCAAATCTCATGAATATACAGCAGAAGTGAAGAAGTGAAGTCGCTCAATCGTGTCCAACTCTCTGCGACCCCGTGGACTGTAGCCCACCAGGCTCCTCCATCCATGGGATTCTCCAGGCAAGAATACTGGAGTGGGCTGCCATTTAGTGGAGGGGATGAACAGATTCAAGAGATTAGAACTGGTAGACCGAGTGCCTGAAGAACTATGGACGGAGGTCCATAACACTGTACAGGGGGTGGTGACCAAAACCATCCCAAAGAAAAGCAAAAGGGCAAAATGGTTGTCTGAGGCGGCCTTACAAATAGCTGAGAAAAGAAGTGAAAGGCAAAGGAGAAATGGAAAGACATATCCAACTGAAGGCAGAGTTTCAGAGAAAAGCAAGGAGATAAGAGAGACTTCTTAAGTGAATAGTGCAAAGAATTAGAGGAAAACCCAGAATGGGAAAGACTAGAGATCTCTTCAAGAAAATCAGAGATCCCAAGGAAACATTTCACGCAAAAATACACAGAAGAACTACACAAAAAAGGTCCTAAAGATCTGGATAACCACATGGTGTGGTCACTCATCAGAGCCAGGCATCTAGGACAGTGAAGTCAAGTGACCTTATAAAGCATTATTATGAATAAAACTAGCGGAAGTGATGGAATTCCAGCTGAGCTATTTCAAATCCTAAAAGATGATGCTGTTTAAAGTACTGCACTCAATATGTCAGCAAACTTGGAAAACTCAGCAGTGGCCACAGGACTGCAAACAGTTAGTGTTTATTCCAATCCCAAAGAAAGGCAATGCCAAAGAATGTTCAAACTACTGTACAACTGTGGTCATTTCACATGCTAGTAAGGTAATGCTCAAAATCCTTCATGCTAGGCTTCAGCAGTACATGAACAGAGAACTTCCAGATGTAGAACCTAGATTTAGAAAGGGCAGAGGAACAAGAGATCAAACTGCCAATATCTCTTGGATCACAGAAAAAGCAAGGGAATTCCAGATAAACATCTACTTCTGCTTCACTGACTATGCTAAGGCCTTTGTGTGAAAAATTCTTCAAGAAATGGGAATACCAGACTTACTTGTCTCCTGAGAAACCTGTATGTAGGTCAAGAAGCAATAGTGAGAACCAGACAGGGAACCATGGACTGGTTCAAAACTGGGAAAGGAGTGTGTCAAGGCTGTATACTGTCACACTGCTTATTTAACTTATATGCAGAGTACATCATGCAAAATGCTGGGCTCAATGAATTCCAAGCTGGAATCTACATTGCCGGGAGAAATAGCAACCTCAGATATGCAGAAAATATCACTCTAATGGCAGAAAGTGAAGAGGAACTAAACAGCCTCTCGATGCGCGTGAAAGAATAGAGTGAAAAAGCTGGCTTAAAACTCAACATACAATGCAAAACTTAGAATCTATATAATAAAAAGACATTATCTTACTATCTACACATTTAAAAATTTTCTTCTGTTGAAGGGGAACATAAGGGAAAACCTTTAAATCAACCATATTTTAAAATGTGTGACACAGTAAGACAAAAGCTACCTACAAATTGATATGCTGAAGTGCAGCAATCCAATGGAAAAATGGGCAAAGGATTTGAGCAGGAAGAGCAATGCCTCTAAAATATAGGGAGAGGTCCTTATTCTCATAGGAGAAGAAATACAAGTTAAAACTACAATGAGGGCTTCCCTGGCGGCTCAGTGGTAAAGAATCCGCCTGCCAATTCAGGAGACACGCTTCGATCCCTGATCCGGGAAGATCCCATCCTCCCATGTGCCGCGGGGTAACTAAACCCTGCGTCACACTGAGCCTGTGTTTCAGAACCTGGGGGCCACAACCTCCGAGCCACGTCCCTCCGCTGCTGAAGCCTGCTCACCCCGGAGCCTATGCTCCGCAACAGGGGACGCTGCCACGATGAGACACCCACGCACTGCGACTGGAGCAGCGCCCACTCTCCCAAACTGGAGAAAAGCCCACCCAGCACAGCCAAAAAGAAATAAAAGTGAATTTTTAAAAGCAAAAAAAAAAAAAAAAAAAAAAAACCTCAACATACAAAAAACTAGGATTATGGCATCCAGTCCTAACACTTCATGGCAAATAGATGGGGAAAAACTGGAAACTGTTTACAGATTTTATTTTCTTGGGCTCCAAAATCACTGGGGCTGGTGACTGCAGTCATGAAATTAAAAGATGCATGCTCCTTAGAAGAAAAGCTCTGACAAACCTAGATAGCATAAAGCAGAGATATCCCTTTGCTGACAAAGGTCTGTCTAGTCAAAGCTATGGTTTTTCCTGTAGTCATGTAGAGACATCTCTAAGTTGGGCCACAGAGAAGCATGAGCGCTGAAGAACTGATGCTTCTGAATTGTGGTGGTGGAGAAGACTCTTGAGAATTCCCTATACAGCAAGGAGATCAAACCAGTCAATCCTAAGATTTCCCTGGTGATAAGGCAGTTAAGAATCCGCCTTCCAATGTAGTGGATGTAGGTTCCATCCCTGGTCGGGGAAGATCCACATTCTGTGGGTCAACTAAGCCTGTGTGCCATACCACAGACCCAGCAGAGCCAAAAATAAAATAAATAAAAATAACTAATTTAGGGTTAAAACAAACAAAACCACCAGTCAATCCTGAAGGACATCATCTCTGATTATTCACTGGGAGGACTGATGCTGAAGCTCCAATATCTTGGCCACCTGATGCTGGGACTCATTGAAAAAGACCCTGTTACTGGGAAAAACTGAGGGCAAAAGGAGAAGAGGCGACAGAGGATGAGATGGTTGGATGGCATCACTAACTCTAAGGACATGGGTATGAGCAAACTCTAGGAGACAGTGAAGGACAGGGATGCCTGGCATGCTCCAGTTCATGAGGCTGCAAAGAGTTGGACATGACTTAGCAACTGAACATTTACATGCAGCCTAACAAGAAAGAAATACAGGGATGGGCTAAATCTCTCAACTACAGATTTGGTTCTTTCAGACATTCCTTTGTTCATCCCTTTAACTATATGAGCATCTACTATGAAAAAGTAGTGTGCTAGGCTGTGGGAATATAATAATGAGCAAGGCAGAACAGGGTGAGATGATTATCCCTTTAAGATTTTATCTGCAGATTAAGGACAATGGAAATTCATTGAAGAGTTTTATGCAGACAAGTGACCTGTATGTTCATTTTGAGTAAGTTTATTCTGGCTGGTGTGAGACAGGCAGAGAGAATACATTCAGGGAAACAGAAAAGTTATCAACAGTAGCCTATGTGAGAGAGATGATGAAAGCCTGACCTATGGTGGTAGCAATGGAGATAAAAGAACCAATTATGATGAACAAAATTTATGGTGTAAAATCAACAGCTCTGGGTAGACTGGATTAATGCTGTAAGGAGTGGAAGTGACTTTCAGATGTCTGGCTAGGGAGACTGTTGACGCCATTCAGAGAGATAGAAAACATTGTGGAAGAGAGCTCACCAAGTCAGGTTTTGAATGTAAGGTTAAAATGGTTCTTTGACATGTTAAAAAGAGAACTGAACAGGTATTACAAGTGTGGAGCTAAAAGTTCTCCAGCTTTAAAATATCTACCCCCCACCTCTCCCCTAGAATCCTGTGGCAGGCATTTCTTTTCCTAATCTACAGGTAAGAAAACAGCCTAAGTAAATTCAGCAGCTTTACCAAGAACATCCAGTAGAGATGGAGCTGGGATTCAAAGCCAAGATGACTGGCCTCCAAGGTGTCTTTACATTCCTATCGAACTTAACACTTCCTACATCATATGGTAGTCTTCAAACTTTAATTTCCTTATTAGACCTTTAGCTCCTTGAAGTCAAGATTCATTATCTAATCCATCTTTTTACATTACAGCACAAGCCCAAGGCATTGCATTTTGTAGGATGTTCAGTAAATATTATTCATCAATCAAATCAATGTTGGTTTTTTACCCAAAAACTGAAACATAAATGAAGTTGCCTCCAAAAAGCAGGGTATCCTGAAACACTTCAGTCATCTGGTACATAACTAGAAAAACTAAAAGACTAACTCAAGGGCTCTTGAGTAATTCTTCCTTCCACTCTCTCCCCCTTCACAATACAGCTTTTTTCTATCAAATGACAGGGCCACAGTTAAAATTTGTCTTTCTCTCACACAACAATTAGAATTAAGAGAATACTAAGAAATTTAGTTTAGCAATTTTTACAATGGCTTATCTGAAAAGTCAGGGAAATTGCTTGATTTCTGAAGGTCAATTCTATCTGCCATTCACAATCAAGTGTACCTTTAAAAAAATATAACTTACAGAAGAAGCATCACCTTTCCTTTTAATTTCTGTTTTAAATGACCTTACTTAGTCCTTACTGTCCCCATGTAATGTATAATAGATGCAACTTTTGTGGTTAACAATTTCAGATCACTTCTATTTTAAAAGCCCTCAGACTAACTGAAGACATGGCTAAGTTTTGTCTGTTCAAAGGTTAGCCTAATAAAAGTCAATTAATCAACTATGAAAAGTTATCTTGTCAACAAGTTTCCCTACTAAAGCCAGACTACACCTACAATCAAAGCCAATTACATGGCTCTGACTGATCTATTCTTTAATAAAATGCAAGGAAATGAAAACTTCATTAAATCATCAGGCTAAAATATATACTGTCAAAATCATAAGCTTATTGACATAAATATAACAGAACTAATTACTTTCAATAAAAACTCCTTTTGCCCTCTTCAGCCACTCTCTCCCTCTAATCTCTTCTACTCCATGTGATTTCTGTTTCAATCTGGTAACTAAAAAAGAAAATTAGAGGCTTAGTAAATGGTCCAATATCAGAAAACTGCATAAGTCTAACCAGTTATTTGTGCTAAATATATTTTTATGCATCAATTTTCTAGTATGAGAACTGGAAAAGATTATTCTGAAACTTTCAACAATTTTCAAGCCGTGAAACAGTTCTAGGTCTTTTAACCGTAATTATTTACTGAGGGTCTCCATCTTAAAAAAAATAAAAATTGCCCCTTCCATCCCTAGATCAACCATGGTGAACCGACAAGAGCTCATACTCATCCAGACAGAACAAAGATGAGTTCTACCGTAAAGAATGAGGAATGTGCTTATACTGCATTGACTACAAGATTTAGGACTACTCGTTTAGAGGAAAAGCAGTTGTATGAGGAAAAAACAGCTTTGAAGTAGTGGCAGAGAATGACCTCTTCTCAGCAACCAGGCAGCATAAACTAGTGAGAAGATTTGCGGAACAAACTATGTATATGTTTTTGCCTTGTTGTAGAAGCAAAAGCAAACATTTATTTAGTCATACAAACTTGTCCTTTCCTCTTTCAAAGTAGCACTGTTTAGAAGGCCAAATGAACACCAAAAAAGCCTAAGTAGTCAATACTATCTGAAATTACTTGTTTCAAATGTCCACAGTTGCTCTTAATTTCCAATTATCTACTCCTTTCACATCAAGAGCAGAATGTTCACTCATTAAGCATTTATCTAATACTTACTATGTACCAGGAAAACATGTTTGATTGCCAGGAAGGGATCTTTTCTCTAGGCCCTAGAGAATAAAGAGAAAGTAACTCTGCCCTCCAACGAAGAAAACAGACCATTACAATCGCAAGCTATAAGTACTTGAAAGAATAAAGTCAGGGTGCGCTTGCAGGAAGTGAAGGGAACTCCAGTCACCCACCAATCCATTACCATGCATTCAATAAATATCTGTGGGGTAACGCAATGTTTGGGAAAGGCAGTCAGGGAACAAATAACACCTATACTCAGTTTTGAAACACGCGCAGGAATTATTCAGATGAAAAACACCACAAGAAATCACAAAGCCCTTCTTTAAGCAAGTTAGGAATTTTAAAGACTATAATTTGTATCCCCAAATGACCAAAAGCTGGCACACACTGTAGTCCTCTATAAGAAGCATATCAGATCAACAATCTTTTAATATCTGATCTAGAAAACACCAGTGCACTCTACTCCACTGTTACTGTGTGTGCCTCTCTCCTCTGCCCTGAAACAATGATTAATTCATAACCATTCCACCTGAGATCTCATTCTCTTTCCTTTTCTACTCCTCAAACAAATCAGTTCTACTGTAGAGGTGCAGAGGTCACAAAGGAAAACGCCTAGAAACGCCAAGCAGCTGGAGTATGTAGATGATCCTTAAAAGTGTGACTGCTTCTCAGTTTTAAAAGTAAGAAATCAAGGTTTCTGCAGGTAACTCCTGTTTTCAGTAATGGCAGACCAGGTCAAGTTTCCTACAGAGAACCAAAGAGAATGGCTTTAACACCCCCCCCCCCACCCTCCCCCCTGCCATTTCCCTCTTACTCTGCTCATCTGTCTCACTTTTAAAATTTTTTTTTAAATTAGAGAATAATTGCTTTATAATAATGTGTTGGTTTCTGCCATACATCAACATGAATCAGCCATAGGTATACGTATGTCCCCTCTCTCCTGAACAACACCCTCATCTCCCTCCCCATTCCACCTTCAACGTTGTCACAGAGCAGTGGGTAGAGCTCCCTGTGTCAAACAGCAAATTCCCACTTGCTACCTATTTTACATAGGGTAATGTGCCTGTTTCCATGCTATTCTCACAATTCATTCCACCCCTTCTTTCCCCCACTGTGTCCACAAGCCTCTTCTTCACATCTGACAAACAAGCATAAAGACAAAAGTGAAGAGAAAATGAGAACTCAGAGAAGAAAGCAAACAGGGCAGCCCAAAGGGTCTTTGTTTGATCCCCTAAAATTAGAGCTTTGTTCTGACAGAAGGCAAAGCCCCAGGGTTCTGACAAGGTGAGGAGTCATAATAAATAATGAATAGATATTTATTATTAAAAATTTACTCATAATCAGTAAACAGGTAAATAAATAAATGGAAGGGAGGAGGGAAGGAATGAGGATAAAGACCCTTGTCACAATAAGCTGAGACTTGAGAGTCACAATCTTAGGGAGGAAGTGAACAGGAAGTAAAAGATCCAGGGAAGAGTTACAGTCCTATCTGTAGAGGGAATATCTGAGATGAAGCCTGTTTTTTTTTTAAAATGCCTTAGTACGTGGCTCATACAGCAGATACTTTATTATTACTACCATATAACAGGGAAGATAAAACCTACTTCTCATTTGCAAAGAGTATAAAGTTAACCCAGAATGGCTTTGACAAGTGTGTGTTATGTGCCTTTATTCCAACTCTTGCCAAGAAAGTCTTTTTTCTCTTTGAGCCCCTTTTAATGGTTATAAAGCAAAAAACAAAGCATGAAACAGTACTGATAAGGACAGAAAAGAAAAAAAGCTTTAAAAATTAAAAATAGGGATACTCAAAATGATGGCTTCACTTCTATCTCAATAAGGCTGTCTAAAGAGCTCAGACAGCAGTTAGCAGTTCAGGTTCAGACCATACCTTCTGGACTGGTGGTGGTTCAACCCCCAGTCCTGGGGTTCTCAAGGCAGCAGACTGCAACTTTGAACCTCGGTGCAGTTGAGGAGCCCAAGGATATTATTTTCTGTCGTTTTTAATTAACGTGACAACTCACAACTGAATACCAAGCAAAAACCAACATCCGAGACCATGTCTGAGGTGCCACTCATACTCTGCTGTAAAGGGCAGTTTTGAGGCACAATATCCGAAGCTTGGGTAGAAGTCATTCCTCCCCGCCCTTCAAAGTAGGCCCCACACACCATGGATGGAGGGGGCATGAGCCGGACTAGAGGCTAGGAGTCAAGGAAGCAACAAAGCAGGAACCCAGGGAAGGGTCTGTATCTCAGTCCTCAGTTCTGGTCCTGTCAACAGTGAAGACCCCACTGAAGACTTTGGAAGCAGAGAGGTAGGCAGATAAAGGCTTGTCTTTTATTGAATGAGTGATCTATGCAATTGCCAAGGCCACTATGTACAGAGAAGAGGGGGAGACCTTTATTTCTTGGTCTCTTCCTCCTTGGACAGAGTCTTGATTACTTCCTCCTTCTTGGCCTGGAGCCGCTCTTCATGGCGCTTGCGGGCTTCCTTGGTCTTAGACCTGCGGGTCTCAGCCTAGTCCGCCAGAAGCTTCTTGTGAGCCTTGTCTGCCTTCAGCTTGTGGATATGTTCCATGAGAATCCGCTTGTTTTTGAACACGTTACCCTTCACCTTCAGGTACAGGCTGTGATACATGTGGTGGTCAATCTTCTTAGATTCACGGTATCGTCTGAGCAGCCAGTGCACAGAATCCACCCCATCCAGGTTACCTTCTTGGGCATTCGAGCATTGGCAGTACCCTTTCGCTTACCTATACCCATATGCCTGCCCTTCCGGCGAGCCAAGGTGTTTTTCCGGCATCGAGCCCAGGA
This sequence comes from Odocoileus virginianus, assembly GCF_023699985.2. Classification (NCBI taxonomy): domain Eukaryota; kingdom Metazoa; phylum Chordata; class Mammalia; order Artiodactyla; family Cervidae; genus Odocoileus; species Odocoileus virginianus. Next base: position 56,235,815 of record NC_069682.1, on the reverse strand, counting down.
ATGGACAGTCACAGGCTTCCAGATGATCAGCCCATCTTTGATCAGCTTCTGGATCTGCTGGTGGGAGTTGGTATTGGCGATTTCATTAGTCTCATTGGGGTCCAACCAGACCTTCTTTTTGCCACAACAAAGGGTGCTGGAGGCAAGCCTCTTCTGAAGTCTGAGCATACTCATGGCCATGGCCGCAGCAGCGAAAGGAAAGCTGAAGCCTGTTTTAAGGTGACCTCTAGATCACCAGTGTTCACAGATACCTTACATGAGCAGGTTCTCTGTAGAGAAAAGAACCTCGCTATGGGCTTCAAATGAATCTTACAAATAATTTTTCAAATACGACATCCAAGTTGTAACAGAGTAAGAACTAGAAGAAAAAGAACAGATAACAAAAAAACTCTAATAGACTTTTGATCTTAGACTCAAGGAAACAACTATGTTGACTACCCTTACAGAAATGAAATAAACTTCAGACTATCTGCAGAGAACAGAATATTTTAAAAAGAGCCAATTTCAGGGCTTCCCTGATGGTCAAGTGGTTAAGAATCCACCTGCCAATGCAGGGGACACAGGTTCGATCTCTGCTCTGGGAAAATCCCACATGCTGGGGAACACCCAAATGCCAGAACTTCTGAGCTCTTGTGCTGTAACTATTGAAGCCAGAGCACCTAGAGCTGCAACAAGAGCAGCCTATGCAATAAGAAGCCTGTACATGGCAATGAAGAGCAGCCCCCACTCGACACAACTAGAGAAAGCCCACATGTAGCAATGAAAACCCTGAGCAACCACACAAAAAAGTGAGATACACTATATATCAAAATAGTCAAATTAAAAAAAAAAAGACAGCACCAAAAGTTGGTGAGGATATAACAGAAATTAATTAGAGCAAAAGAAACTGACTTCTGATGAGAATACAACATGGTATGAAAAAAATTTGGTCACTGATTACAAAGTTATATAAACACTTACCATAAACTCAGCATTCCCCCCCAGGTATTTACTCAAGTGAATGTATGTTCACACAAAAACCTGTATACAAATGTAGACAGCAGCTTTATTTATTAATTGCCAAAAAAAAAAAAAAAAAAAGGGAAACAACCAAGATGTCTAGGAGGTAAATGGATAAACAAATGGTACGTGTATTGTATAATCACACAATGGAAAACAAGTTATTGATTTGTACAACATGGATGAATATTAAATATATTTTGTTAAGGAGCCAGATCCAAAAAGCTAGATATTGTGTTTCCAATAAGACATACTGAAAAAGACAGAACAGGAATGACCAACACAAGGAAATGCAACTGTTCTGTTTACTATTAATTTGCTACTCTAAGTATTCTCAAAACCCACAGAACTGCCCATGACAAAGAGTGGACATTACTGGCTGCAAATTCCTAGCTCTGTCCACTGAGAGCACTCAGAAGCTGTGCTAATGAGCAGCAACAAGAGTAAGCAGCATCCAAACCTTGGTTTCTCAATACCTTTCTCCAATAAAAGGAATGAGGGCTCTTTAGAGAAATGGCTTAGTCTAGGATTGAGTCAAGGAAAATATAAGAAAAAGGACATAACTGGTAAAAATCGAAATACAGTCCACAATTTAATTTACAGAAATGTATCAGTGCTAATTTCTTAGTTTAATAAATGTCATGGTTATGTGATATGTTAACATTAGGGGAAGCTGGGTGAAGGGTATGTGAGGATTCTTTTCTTGCAACTCTTCTAAGTCTAAAATTATTTCCAATTAAAAGTTAAATACAGACAATACTAGGTGCTAGAGAGACATGGAACAACTGAATACTCTCTTACACTGCTGGTGGGAATGCAAACTAGTATAGCAAAGCCCTTCTGGGAACAGTTTGGCAGTTTTTTAGAAAGTTACAAAGTTTCATATAACCTGGCAACCCCACCATGTTATAAAGCCTATACAAGTGCAATTTACAGCAGCTCAACTCATAATCACCAAAAAAATCTTAAATGGATAAGCAAACTGTTGTCCATCCATACAGTGGAATTCTACTTAACGGTAAAAAGGAACTGACCACTGATATACATAATTTCAATGAGTCTCAAAAGCAATATGCTGAGTTAAAGAAGCCAGTTTTCAAAATATTATATACTGCCTGATTCAATTTATGTAACATTCTCAAAAAGATAAAACTATAATAACTGAGAACAGAATAGTGGTTGCCAGAGAACAGGGGTGGGAGGCTGGGTAATATGGGGAGGTGATATGTTCCGTGTCTTGGTCGTGATGGTGGTTACTTCCCCGGTGGCTCAGACAGTCAAGAAACTGCCTGCAAGGCAGGAGGCCTGGGTTTGCTCCCTGGGTTGGGAAGATTCCCTGGAGAAGGGAATGGCCACCCACTACAGTATTCTTGCCTGGAGAATTCCATGGACAGAGGAGCCTGGCAAGCTACAGTCCATGGAGTTGCAAAGAGTCAGACACGACTGAGTGACTAACACACAGAAAGGAATCAGTTTTAATGTAAATTAAAAAAATAAAATAAAAAAAAAGGGGGGAAATCCTATCATATGCCATATCCTAAAACACAGGATAACATGAGGAACAAATTTGAAATATTGAGAGGAAGAAGACTTAGAAAAGCTGATACAGAAGAAATGAAAATCCTGAATAGCCATTTCCATTTCAATCAGTATAACGGCTATCAGTTTTCAACCTCCTTTACATCCTAATGTTTTCCTACTGCATAGCTTAATATTTCTGTAACACTTTTTATTTATCACTGTGCCTAAGCCATGCTGAATGTTTCATGAATATTTGATGAACTGATATTAAGATAGTGACAGACAATATATTGGCAAAAATCAAACCTGTTTGCATATGGATCTGCTCCTCTTCAACACCGAGTTTGGCTGTATAGTGGATATTTGATCTGTAGCTGATTTTACAGTTGCTCTTCGGTTTTACATGTAAATTTTATCACACACATCACTAACAAAGGTAAAACAGTCATACTATCACTTCCCAATGAGATGTGAATTTAGTCAATATGTGTGGGAGATGTTTCTTTAGAGCCATGAGCTTTTATGAGGCCATGTAATTTACCCATGTGATGAGCATCCTTGATAGAACTACAGAAACAATATAGTACTCTGTTACTGAAAAACATGAACCTTGGATTTATAAGGCCTCAGGAGGTGGTAGAAAGAAGAGGATCACTTGAGCCATTAAGTCCAAATATGGCTCTGGGACTGTCATTTAACCTATCTGATTTCACTGAGGAAACTGCAGGATATGAGGAGTAATAGTCTCTCCCTCTCCCTCCTTTACTATCATGGAGGTAGGTTACCTAAGAGACAACCATACTTCCTGCAGATGATCAATAAGCAATAAAAAATAGGGTGGGTTGTCCTAGACTTACCAACAACAGATTGGAAACAGCTTGGAAACAGGACAGCAAACATTATCTATCCAGCTTCCAAATCTAAAGAAATGTGAATGCCTATACCTATACTGTTTCTTGGGATTTAAAATGATCACTTTTGAACATAACAAGCCCAGTGAAAGTGAAAGTCACTCAGTCGTGTCCAACTCTTTGCGACCCCATGGGCTGTAGCCTGCCAAGCTCCTATCCATGGAATTCTCCAGGCAAGGATAATGGAGTGGGTAGCCATTCCCTTCTCCAGGGGATCTTCTCAACCCAGGGATGGAAACCAGGTCTGCTGCACTGCAGGCGAATTCTTTACCAGCTGGGCCACCAGGGAAGCCCAAGACCTACGTAATACCTTTCCCATGTTAAGAGTAGGTGAATCTGAACAACTTTTACCATGTCACAGAGGGTAAGTGATTTTAAGATATTCTGTCTAGATTCAAAACCTATTCATTCTGCTTTACAGCAAACATATATACCCTATTTAGCTCATGCAGTCTCTTTTCTTCCAGTTTTTAAAGCTGAGAGAAAATCCACACAACATCACATCCATCATTTTAAAGTGTACAATTCAGTGGTTTTTCTAATGTTTTTAACATACAACGGTCACTACCATATGATTACCTTCACCTCCAAAGAAAACAAACATCCCATAGTAGTCACTCTTAATAACTACCCACCCCCCGCCCCCCGTCTTAACAACTATTCATCTGCTTTCTGCCTCTAGAGATTTGCCTATTCTGGACATTTCGTACAAGCAGAATCACACAATACATAACCCTATGTGTCTGGCTTCTTTCATTTAGCATGTTTTCAAGGTTCATTCATGATGTAGCTTTACAATAGTTCATCCCTTTTAACGGCTGAATCCACTGTAAGGATATACCACATTTTGTTCATCCATACATCAGCTGATGGACATTTGTTTTCACTTTATGGCCACTATGACTAATGCTGCTATGAAAATTCCTATGCAAAATTTCCACAGTGTTTTTAAAGTGAATCAGCTATTAAGTTGAATTATGTGTTAAAGATTTTCGTGACAAATAATTAGTATTTTTAAGTGTAACTTGGTTGCCAACACTAAAAACCAAATTAATGTTCAGTTTCTAATAAGATGAAATAAGAAAAGGTAGGTAGGTCTGTCTTTTTGGTAACAATGATTCTGCATTCCTGCATTGACCACATCACTTTGGACCTGCTGACTGTGATTATCCAGTCAAAGATGCCATAGGTAAACCTGAACAATTCTACACATTTATCTTACTGGCCTGATTCATGCAGGTATTTCAGTTAGCAATCCCTGACCTACATTAAACATATAATTTTATAAGTATAATAAATAAATTTAAAACTATTTTAAAAAGATAACTAGGGAAAAATACGGGCAAAGAAAATATTCAGCAAAATAAGATGCAACAGTAATAAGCCCATTTAAGCTCTCAATTTAAGACCATTTGCTTCTTGATTTAGTTTCCGTTATTAGTTCAATTAGAGCTTAAAAAACAAAAATCACGGAGAAGTTCGAAGTATGCTTTCGGCCAATTAGGAAATACAGAACTGACTAGATTTACAGAAAATTTTCAATGATCAAGACCCTCCTTCCTCTGTACTCCAATAGCATACTTTGCTTACCTCTTCCATTTGGCACTGTCACTGTACTGTTTTACACATCTGTCGCCCTAGCTAAACAAAGCTTCAAAGGCAGAGAATATTGCCTTTGCAGTCTCAGGATCTATCACAGAAGCTGACATACAGAATACCATGCAGAAATATTTGTTGGATACTGTGACACCTAAGGAATAAAAAAAAAAGCAAGAGGTATAATTCTCCCAGACCACAGACAATACTATGTATGTATATATGTATGTATGTGTTAGTTGCTCAGTCGTGTCCGACTCTTTGTGACTTCATGGACTGTAGCCTGCCTCTGTCCATTGGATCCTCCAGGCAAGAATACTGGAGTGGCTTGCCATTCCCTTCTCTAGGGGATCTTCCCAATCCAGAGACTGAACTCAGGTCTCCTGCTTTGCAGGCAGATTCTTTGCAGTCTGAGCCAGGAGGGAAGCAGACAATACTACAATAATCGAAACAGTGTGGTATTGATACAAAACCAGACATATGGATCAATGTAACAGAATGGAGCCCAGAGATAAAGCCACACACCTACAGCCAATTAATCCCTGACAAAGCTAGCAAGAATATAAAATGGAAAAAAGACAAGTCTCTTCAGCAAATGGTGCTGGGAAAGTAAATCAATGAAGTTAGACCACACCCTCACACTATGCACAAAAATAAATTCAAAATGCTTTATAGACTTAAGCATAAGACCCAACACTATAAAACTCCTAGAAGAAAATAAAGGCAAAATATACTCTGACATGAATTGTACCAGTATTTTCTTAGGTTAGTCTCCCAAGGCAAAAGAAATAAAAACAAAAATGGGATTTAATCAAATGTATGACTTTGCATAGCAAAGGAAAACAAAAACAACAAAAGAAACTGAAAACCAAAACCAAAACAAAACATGAAAAGAACAATTCAAGGAATGGGAGAAAATATTTGCAAATGACGCAAACCGATATGGGCTTAATCTCCACAATATACAAACAGTTCATACAACTCAACAACAGCAAAACAAACAGACCTTACATTACATTTGTAAGGATTATCCCCAATAGCATGAGTTTTGTGATGAAACCTCAGGATGCATCAGACATTTCTCCAAAGAAGACATACAAATGGCTAGTGCATGTGTGCATGCTAAATCACTTTATTTGTGTCTGACTCTTTGTGACCCTATGGAATGTAACCAGCCAGGCTCCTCTGTCCATGGGATTCTCCAGAAAAGAATACTGGAGTGGGTTGCCATGCCCTCCTCCAAGGAATTTTCTCAACCCAGGGATCGCACTTATACATCTCTTTGTCTCCTGCATTAGCAGGTGGGTTCTTTACCACTAGTATCATCTGAGAAGCCCTATGGATGGCCAGTAGATACACGAAAAGATGCTCAACATCACTAATTACTAGAGAAATGCAAATCAAAACTACAAGGTACCACCTCACACTGGTTAGAATAGCCATCATTAAAAAGTCTACAAATAACAAATGCTGGAGAGGTTGTGAAGAAAAGGGAACCCTCCTACCCTAAAGGTGGAAACATAAATGATACAGCCATTATGGCAAATAGTATGGAGGTTTCTCAGAAAACTAAAAATAGAATGATCTAGCAATCCTACTCCTCGGCATATACCTGGACAAAACTGTAATTCAGAAAGATATATGCAACCCTATATTCATAGCAGCACTATTCACAATAGCCAAAACATGGAAACAGCCTAAATGTTGATCAAGATGTAGCACATATATATATACAATGGAATATTATTCAGCCATAAAAATGACATATGCAGCCACATGGATGCAAGATTATTAAAAATAAGTGAAGTAAGTCAGAAAGACAAATATTGTACGACATCAGTTATATGTGGAATCCAAAATACTGCACAAATGAACCTATGTACAAAACAGAGAAAGACTCATAGACACAGAGATCGGACTTGTGGTTGCTAAGGAGGAGGGGAGAAGGAAGAAGTTGGGAATCTCGGGTTGGTAGATGCAACCTACAACACTGAGAATGGATAAACAAGATCCTACTGTATAGCGCAGGCAACCATATCCAATCTCCTGGGATAAACCATAATGGAAAAGAATATAAAAAAAAAAAAAAAAAGAATGCACATGTATGTAAAACTGAGTCACTGTGCTATGCAGCAGAGACTGGCACAACACTGTAAATTAACTATATTTCAATTAAAAAATACTGTGAAAAATGATAAAGCATACAAATGTTACTGTATTAAAAATTATAAAATGGGGGAACTGTTATTTGGACTAAACAAATTTCAAACTGGAGTTCATCAATGAGATTGGAGGTCCATAAATTCCCTAAAGTAATACAAAGTAGCGTGTACAGTACATTTTTTGAAATAAAGGTCTGTAGCTTTCACTACAGGCTCAGACAAATCTGTAAACCCCAGCAGAATTAAGAATTGCTAAGTTAGACAAAAGGAGATATTTTAACACTGCAAAAAATCAATTTTTAAAAGTTAACTTGATGGGAATCCCCTGGTGGTCCAGTGGTTAGGACTCCATGCTTCCACTGCAGAGGGTACAGGTTTGATCCCTGGTTGGGGAGAGGCTGCAGTCTGCACAGCATGGTCAAAAGCGGGGGGGGGGCGGCGCTGCTAACTTCATAATTTACATAAATATTAAACAATTAAAATTTTAAGTTAAGTATATCCCATTCTTTCCCAAAGGAAGAGGGGAAGACAACAGTATCCTAGGTTTCAATTTATGTTAAAGCAGGAGACCCATGGCTGACAAATGATTAACAAAGTGTCAGCTCCCAGAAAAGTTACAGTGGCATTCAGAGTCAGATGAGGACACCAATTTTATACAAGGTAACTTGTTTTGCTTCACATTATTGCTTAAAAAAATAAGAACTCAAATTTCTTCACAAGTTCCCAAACTCTAATTGTTTAGTCTCACATTTTAAAGTATACCCCCTGAATTATATGTGGAAAGGGAATTGCCTGAGGATCAGAAAGACACACTTTAAAATGGTCTTTTCTAAACTTAAAATCAAGACTATTTTCAGATCAACATCCCCTCGAACCTTAAAACTGGTAAGATACTCAATTACTGAACTTTTTCAACTAGCGCTTACATGTAGCCTTTTAAAAACTCAAAACACAAAGAGAAAATAGCATTTTTAATAATGGATAAATGATCAAGACTTTTGGACTTAAGGTCACCGGTTTGGAGGCCCTGTACTCTGCCCAAATGGCCTGAAGGCTGAGGGGACCAGAATCTCAGCGTATCTGTAACCCTCCCTGACATAGTCCACTGGCTGAAAAATTCTGATTTAACTAAAGAGATCATAAGCTGAATTGTCAAAATCCATGCAGTAGACTGAGAAAACTATTTTCATAGTGCTCCTTTAAGAGATACACAATTTATCTTTCACAGCTTTCAAGTACAGTTCACTAATATACTACCATTTCTTCTGGGAGGTCATCCATTCAGAAGTCACTGGCACAAGAAAACCAAAACAATAAACACAACCTAAACCTCCTAACCCAATAGTTTTAAACCTCCTAACCCAATAGTTTTAAAGAATAAGCCAAAAGAAAACAGGTTAATGGTGGAAATAAAATGAAGATTAGATGAAGCGATATTCTTTCCTCTATTTTAAAATGATTCTCCCTCATCTACCAAACTAATGCCATAATCAATGGTGTTTTTCAATTGGGGGAAAATACAGGTCAAAAAGTTAACAATTTAGCTCCTTGACAGTTCGCAATACCCACTCCAACCCTCAAATTCCAAGATCCCAAGTGAACACTGAAAAGGAAGAAAACTACCTGGTTCAAAGCTAACGGTGTAAGTTTTTTTAGATCCTGTTAAGGGTCTGAATTTGGAATATAAATTTCACAGTAACACCTGATATAATCCTAATAAGGGCTTCCCTGATAGCTCAGTTGGTAAAGAATCCGCCTGCAATGCAGGAGACCCCGGGTTGATTCCTGGGTTGGGAAGATCCACTGGAGAAGAGATAGGCTACCCATGCCAGTATTCTTGGGCTTTCCTGTGGCTCAGCTGGTAAAGAATCTGCCTGCAATGTGGGAGACCTGGCTTTGACCCCTGGGTTGGGAAGATCTCCTGGGGAAGGGAAAGGCTACCCACTCCAGTATTCTGGCCTGGAGAATCCCATGGGCAGAGGAATCTGGTGGGCTACAGTCCATAAGATCACAGAATCGGACATGAGTGAGCGACTAACACTATACTACTCTAGTACACACAATTATTTCTGAATCATTTTGCTGTATACCTGAAACATTATAAATCAACTACACTTTAATAATACCAAAATCAAACATCCCCAAGCAGTCTGATCTGAATTAACACAGTTCTACCTCAAACACTTGACATAAGTTTGAAGTACAATACTGTTTCCAACAATATAAAATACAATAAATGGTGGGCAAAGAAGCTACCACCTGTGTCTTTTTACCAGGCAATACAGTGAAATAAAGTCTCAATCTGCTACTCTATTCCACTTGCTATCACCCTCCGGAACCGAAAGATTCGTTGTGACCTAGAATAATCTTAAGTATAAGCCATATATGTAATGTATCACACCATATGTAATATATCATATGTAATAACTATCATTTGAATGTCTCTTATAAGCCAGGCATGGTATTAGATGCAGATTCCCATTTTAGAAATAAACATGGATTCAGAGGATAAATAACCTGCCAAATATCACAGGACTACTAGAGGCCAGATTTGAACCCAAGTCAAATCTTACGTTTCAAAGCCTAAATAGGGATTATTTTTACTAGTTTAACGCTATTTCCCCAACTCTGCACACTGATTCAACAACAACCTGTCATTTGCAATACTACAATGAAATGGATTTCTGTAAATTTGGAGGCAAGGTGAGGGTGAGATTTGAGTTTTGACAACCTGGAGTCTTCCTTATTCTCTTACCTGAATGGGCTGGCCACAATGTCACAGTGGTATACAGAATCAGATTTGGAAAGATGGGACAACTCCCAAGGCAGATGGCTATTTGTATTCATTCTATACAGAGCCAAAAATATACAGAGGACTGTAAGTACTGATGAAGACAGGTTTCTGCTACGCCTAAGGGTGTGTGTGTATGACTTAAGAATACAGAGAAAAGAAAGCAAGTTAGTGGATTACCTGAGTGAGCAAGACACAGAAAAGATGTTAATGCAGGAAAAAGTTCTCCTCCAAACATATCCCTAACACACAATACACAAGTTAATTCCCAAACTATGATCAAAGAACTATCAAGAATAAGATCTCTGATCTCAGGTTCACAAGTCCATAGGTGAGCAAACTTTGAACTTTCCCCAAGTCTGAGATGGAGTCACTTTTCTATCTAGAAGCAACAGAACCCTAGATTCACCAAGACTAGATAACAACCTGACCATGTTCACTGTAGATGAGTAACTGAGGCAATCTACACTGGGCATGAGCTACATACTGACCCACCCCTAAGCAGCAATTCAGTACCTCACCCATCCCACAGGCCACATCAGAAACAGGAAGTATAGGGCAAAAGGCCTCACTGAAAAATAAGAACTCCTGGCAGCAGAAAATGGCAATGAACATACAGTTTTCATTGACAGGGAGGAAAAGGTACCTGGCATTTTATAAATTATCTCCTTTAATTTTCAGTTGTGAAGTGAAAGTCGCTCACTTTTGTCTGACTCTTTGCAACCCAAATTCTCCAGGCCAGAATACTTGAGTGAGTGGGTGGCCATTCCCTTCTCCAGGGGATCTTCCCAATCCAGGGATCGAACCCAGGTCTCCCACATTGCAGGCAGACTCTTTACCAGCTTGAGCCACAGGGAAGCCAAGAATACTGGAGTGGGTAGCCCAACCTTTCTTCAGCAGATCTTCCTGATCCAGGAATCAAACCAGGGTCTCCTGCATTGCAGGCGGATTCCTTACCAACTGAGCTATGATAACTAGCTGGTGCTTTACTTATTAATCCTCACAAGAAAATTCTGAGGTAAGTACTGACGCCCATTTTATAGATGAAGGAACAGAAGGCTAATAAATAAGTTGCCCAAGGTAGTTGTTATCCCAATTGCAGAGATGACAAAATCCAGGCTTAAGAGTTAAGTAAACTTGGTTACTAAACCCAAACTTGGTCTCATTCCAAAGCTGACGCTTTTCCCAACTATCCTGCTGCCTCCCTCCCTTAGTTCCCCCAGTAATCTTTTTTTTCTCTCTTTTTTATTGAAGGACAATTGTTTTACAGAATTTTGTTGTTTTCTGTCAAACCTCAACATGAATCAGAAACGGATATAGATATTTCCCCTCACTCCTGAACCTCTCTCCCCATCCCACCCCTCCAGGTTGACACGGATCCCGTTTGAGTTTCCTGAGCTATACAGCAAATTCCCGTTGACCATCTATTTTACATATGATAATGTAAGTTTCCAAGTTACTCTTTCCAAACATCTCACCCTCCCCTCCCCTCTCCCCATGTCCATAAGTTTATTCTCTATGTCTGTTTCTCCACTGCTGCCCTGTAAATAAATTCTTCAGTACCATTTTTCTAGACTCCATATATGTGCATTAGAATACGATACTTATCTTTCTCTGACTCACTTCACCCTGTATAATAGGTTCTAGGTTCATCCACCTCATCAGAACTGACTCAAATGACGTTCCTTTTTTATGGCTGAGCCCCAGTAATCTTGGTTAAAGAATTTCATTAAGAATCAAAAATCCTGAATCCACTGCCCACCAAATTTCTGCAGCTGTTTCAGAAATTATACATAAGATACAAAGCCAGTAAGAGTTTTCATAAGAAAACACTCCAGAAAGCTGCTGCAATGGCGTCTCTGCCTTTTGGCTAAGATCAAGTGCAGAAAGCTGCCAAGTTACGGAATGAAATGATACATACATTATGACAAAATGACACTCAATTTTAAGTTTGAGGTCAAGGACCATCTAGAGATCAGGTAAGCATAGCACCTACCTGAAATACACCAGGCACTCACGGCTTGTTGAAAGAATTAACATCATTTGACTGGTTATAAATCCAATAAGGTCAAATGGCTATTTTGTACTTTCTGATATGACATGATTAAATTTTTAGGAAAATAATTTATCCATTCATTTTAACAAGGTTGCTTTCTTAAAAATTATAGAACATTAATGTGAGAGCTAAATTGAGAAATGCCCACTAGGGCATTAGTCATAACTTCAGAAAAATTTCCAAGTGTTCACTTTTCCAAACAGATTAAAATGTTTCAGCTAATAAAAATCTGTCAGAAAAATCCACAAGACGAGAAAGTGTGGAAAGAAAAAAGTGGCCAATATAAAGGCATTTAAGACATGACACATATAAAATTATAAAACATTATTCTAAGTATACCCTGGTATTTAACCCTAAAACCCTCACTTCAGATAACACATATTTTCTATGCAAGAAAACACTATCATCAGTAATGTAATAAAAGCTTGCCCACCATAGTGACTGTTGCTAAGTACATTTCTTATGTCTAAGGCTGAAAGACATACTTTGTAGAAACTAGTGAAAAGTCACTCTTAGTATGATACTATTAATTCTTTCACCTTAAACGTTTAAAAAGATAATACTTGATTTCTATAAGGTGAAGGAGAAAAAAGTCTGGTCAACAACTAGGTCAGCTGAACTCCACCTTGGAGAAACTACCAATTGCCTATACTCCAATGTAAATATTCGTTACAATGACAGGAGTTCCTTTTTCTTAATAATTCTAGAGAAACTTCTTCCCTTGAAAAGCTAGATGGCTTAGATCTCTCTCTCTCTAAAGGAACAACTAAATGATACAGTACCATTTTAAATTACCCATTTTAGGAGTTCAAAGAAATGTAGATTTATGAAGACACTAACATTCTTGTGAAACAAACTTGGTCCAGGTCACCCAATGAATTAATTGTGACAGACCAAGGATCAAATCCAGTTTCTCATTACCTTAACAGAGTAAGTCCTTACCTAATCCAATGCCAAATCACGTAATTCTGTTTCTGAACTTGTACAAATTGTGCTGTAATATTTATGCAAAAGATATCAAACAGCTGTCAAAACAATTATCATAAACATAACAGTTAACATCTTTTGGGCACTTACTGTGTTAGGTGCTATGCTAAATGTGTTATATGTGTTATCTCAATCAATCCTCACAATGACCCCATGAGGAAAATGAGGCATAGAGAGATAACCTATGCAAGATAAAATATAGAAAAAGGACAGGATCGAGGTACACAGAGAATATATTCTTAAAGCCACGAATCCCCACTGCCTGGACCAGGATTCTAGGCCAGCTGTAGAAGTGAGATACCTGGTTTAGTCACTTAACCTTCAGGTGGCCCAATTTCCTTTACTCTAAACCTAAAAGTCAAACAGATAATCACAAAAGTCCTTCATATCCTGAAATGCTCTAATTTTGCAATCATCTTTCTATTCAGGTAACTCAAAGACAAATTTCCTCCATGCTCTGGAGTTCCCTTCACTAAAGTCGAGAGTCCACATCTTATATATCTAATCAGAAACATACTGATAAACAACAAAAAGGCCTTTCTTAAAAGTCAGAAGTCTTTTCTGCAATTATGATTCCAAAATCGTCTTCTTTTTTTAAACTGTATTGGCTCTTCTAGAAATTAATAGTTGCTCTATGCTGCTACAATAGTTTCAGGTGCACAGCAAAGTGATTTAGTTACACACATATACCCAAATCTTATTTATGGCTGCTATGGGTCTTCATTGCTGTGCAAGGGCTTTCTCTAGTAGACACGAGCGCAGGCTGTTCATTGCAATCCCTTCTCTTGTTGGGGAGCACAGGGTCTAGGCGCACTTACTTTGGTAGTTGCAGCATGCTGCGGGCTCAGCAGTCACGGTGCCTAGACTTAGTTGCTCTGTGGCACGTGGAATCTTTCCAGACCAGGGATCGAGCCTGAGTCCCCTTTACTGGCAGGCATACTCCTATACACTGTACTACCAGGCAAGTCCCCAAATCTTATTCTTAACCTCAAGTGACCAATGACAATGACTGGACTTCCCCGGTGGTCCAATGGTTGAGAACCTGCCTGCCAATACAGGGGACATGGGTTTGATCCCTGATCCGGGAAGATTCCACATGCTGTGGGGAACTGAGCCCGTCCTCTGCTACAGGAGAAGTCACCACAATGAGAAGCTTGTGTACCGCAACTAGAGAAAGTCCATGCAACAACAAAAATCCAGCTCAGCCAGAAAAAAAAAAGGGGGGGGGGGGGGCAATGACAGGGAGAAAGACCTTGTAACAATTTTGGGTTGGGGTGGGAAGTGTGAAAGAACAGATTACTGTATATAGGCGGTTATCAATTCCTAAAAAATAATCACCCATTTTCAGCTCTTCTAAAAAAAACAGCAAGTCTTTAAAGGACTGTCAAATAAACTCAATGCTTTATTCTGCTAATAAAGATGAAGGAATTATCCAGGATGCTCATTACAGGAATGGAAGAATCACCAATTTATAGAAATTCTACCAAAATGGCCTAGCACTCTAGAATCTATGTTTTACCAAGCTGTTCATCTAGCCCCTTCAAACTTCATCTAATGAAACATGCTTACACATCTAGGAAGAAGCCTAGGTTCCACTTAACACCATTATTCTGTGAGGTCTTCCAGGACCAAATACCCACTTTACAGAATAATCTCTGCTGTCTTTGTTCTCTAGAAAATAATCCCTGAAAGATTCTAAAATAAAGTAAGCAAAACCCCTCTAATTAGTTTTCTTTAAAAAATTTTCTAATTAGTTTCCTATTGTCGCTGGAACAAACTACCACAAACATAAAACAACACAATTTATTATCTCACAGCTTCTATAGGCTAGAAGTGACGTAGGGTTGGCTGGATTCTCTATTTAGGGTCATGCAAGGCCAAAAATCATGGTGTCTGTAGGGCTATGTTCCTTGGTGGAAATTCTGAGGTAGGGAATCTGCTTTCAAGCTCATTCAGATTGTTGGCTGAAAGAAGGTTCCTTGTGGGCACAGGACTAAGGTCCCTATTTCCTTGTTGGTTGTCAGCTGGTGCTGATGGCATTCCTTCTTGTGCTTACCACGTGGCCCCCTCCAGGAATGGCAGGTTGAGTCCCTCTCATGCTTCAAATCTAACTCTAGCTGGATAAAGCTGTCTGCTTTCATGTGAACAGACTGGACCTACTTACCCAGAAAATCCAGGATAACCATTCTATGTTAGAATTCTTAAACCACAGTTATATCTGAAAAGTCCCCTTTGCCACAAAACAGTAACAAACTCAGATTCCAGAGGATCTTTGGAAGAGTTCACCCTAATGTCCTCCAAAGACTGATACCTCTACCAAATGCAAAAACCATCCAATTCATAATAAGGTCTCATTTCACTAAACATCAACTCCAAGTCCAAAAATCTCATCTAAAGTTCATCGATTTAAAACTCCCAAATCTCACCATCTAAAGCAGGTGTGGATGAAGCTCTGGGTATAATACACTAAGTGCAACCCCCTGGAGCACAATTTCTTAAAAAACACAAAAAAAGACAACTAGTTATCTGCTCCCAATCTGTAATGGTGAGACAGGCATAAGGCAATAGTCAAAAACATTCCAGTTCAAACAGGGAATATAACTATAAAAGAAAGCAGGCAAAATATAAGGGAAAGTGGATCCACTGGTCCAAATCAGTTTCAAAATGTGGGCAAACTCCATTACATTTCAAAGCCAGGGAAATCTCTTCTGTAACCCTCAGTTCCACCTCTTTGGGCTCTTGGTTCCACCCTCTAAGTCACTCTTTTTTAAAAGAAAAGAAACACATTCATATCTCGAGTTTTACCAGCCTGCTTCTTACTAGTAAAAAAAAAATCTGGGGGAGAGGAAGGGTTGAGAGCCCCCTTTAATTTCAAACTCTATGTTTTTCAATCAAGCGGACATTGTTTCTGCTAGTATAAAATGCTCAAGAACTTACAGGGCTTCACGTGAATTTCACAGGAGCTCACCGTTAAACCCACATCTACAAATAAACCAATACTTCACTTGGAAATCTCCTCAGCTAAACATCCAAGTTCATCACTTATAAGTTTTCTTTTCCACATGACTTCAGGACACAATTCTAAATTTATTTGCCACTATGTAAAAAGATCCTCTTTTCTCCAGTTTCTAATGTATACCTCACTTCCACTTGAGTCCTCATTACTTCTACCAACAATCTGTTTCTAGGCCTTTTCTATCTCATGCTCCTCCTCAAAAAACTGTTGGCCTCTTCTACTGCCACTTCCACATTTTTAGGTAATACTACCCCATTTCTGGTACAAAAATTTATACTAGTGTTCTACTGCTGCCGTAACAAAACCACACACATAGTGGCTTAAACCAACAGAAATTTATTATCTCATAGTTTCTGTATGTCGGAAGTTAGGTGGCTTGGGTAGGTCTTCTGTTCAGGGTTTCACAAGGTCAAAATCAAGGTGTTATCCTTGCTGGAAACTGGGGAAGAATCCACTCTCAAGCTCATTCAGGTTGTTGGCCAACTTCAGTTCCTCGTGGTTGTAGGACTGTGGTCTCCATTTCCTTCTTGGCTGTCAGCCGGGGCTGGTCTTTGTTACTAGAGGCTCCCTGCATTCCTTCTCATGCTTTCCATGTGGCCCCCTCTAGCAACAGCAAATGGAATCCCTCTCACGATTCAATTCTCTCTGATTTCCTCTTCTGCCCCATCTCTCTTGACTCCCAGCTGGAGAAAGTTCTCTGCTTTTAAGGGCGCATGTGATTAGATTGGGCCTACCCACAAAATCCAGGATAATCTCCCTGTTCTAAGATGTTTAACCCTAATAGCATCTGCAAAGGCCTTTTACCACGTAACATATTTACAGATCCCGGAATTAAGAGTTTGGACGTCTTGAGGGTGGTGGTGGTGGTCATTCTGCCTACTACAACTCCAAACCCTAAAGTAAAGCTTTAAACTCAGTCCCCAAAGAAAATTTCCTTCTCCAAGAGTGTGCGAATTAAAGGTGTATGTTCAGAGACAGAGACAACATTAAAACCAAGGAATCACCCTGGAAGAGACTGGCTATGCAAAAGAGATTAAAAATACATTAATTTTATCCCTAAACAGTTATGCAATTAACACACTAGGTAGAAACTCGCCCTTTGGATATAACTAGACATATTTGGGTTTTGCTTTTTTAAAAAAGTTACCCCAGGGTGACCTAATGTTGTAATCAGTTGATAAAACTGATCTAAGCAAACTTGAAATATTTTCATTCTTTCTTCAAGTCACACACCCTCCTCCAACAGCAAATGAAAGTCAAGTATTTCAAAGTCACAGAAGGACAAACCTGTCTAGGTAAAACTGCAGGTGAACTTTAAAAAAAAACACGAGGGAGAACTAACACTGGTCCTGGTCTTTCAGCTGAAGGCCCGCCAAGTGACTTAGAAAAAAACACTACGACGACTACAAATATAATATTCTGAAGCCTTGCCTACTGTCAGATTATTGACCATACACTTTACCTAGATTGGCGGAACCCCAAAAATACCAAGTAGGCCCTTTAAGAAAAGCGACACGTAAGGTCTATCGAGCACTTAGAACCTGCCAGGCACTGTAGTAAGCACTTGACACAAATTATCTTCTTCACTCACCACAAGCTTATCCTCTAAGAAATATTTTCATCCCCATTTTACAGACAGAAAAACAGACTTACAGAAGTTCGGTCACACAGGGAAACAGCAGTGGCATTTCTAACTGGGAATCCAGAGATGTACTGCCACTTCTTAGATGGAATGGACTCGGATCCAACTCTTAGAAAAAAATCTTCCCTTTCTAGCTTTCTTTTCATTTCCTCTCCACACGCCCACTTCTCATAGAATTTAGCAGTTGAAAAGGTAATCAGGCCTCCCCAATTAATTTGCCACCTCCCTGCCAGAACTCTTTCCTTCTCACAACAGCAATAGCCAAGAAGCAACTTCTCCTGACCTCGACTTTGCTTCCCAAAAACAAACTACATAAGCTCCACCCATCACCTGCCAAGGCAAGAAATGTTCCAACGCTGCAAAAACAAAAACACAACAACCGAAAAACAAAAATAAAAGTCCTACTCTTCAAAGGTCACAAACTAACATATAAACTCAGCCAATCTTTCATTCTGTGTACCTCTCCTCTTCCACCCAAGGTCCCAACTAACCCTTAACTCCAACTCCACCCGTTCTGTCCCACTTCTAGGTTCCCTTCCTCTTTATCCTCAATGACCTCGCCCCGGGTCGCCTCCACCTTACACCCCAGTGTGCAGGTGGGAAGCCCTGCCTCGCCCAGAGGGACCTTAGGAGGCCTCCACTCCAGTAGCTCTGCTCCCCTGGAAGGTCCACCCCAGCCTACACTGAGGGCATCACTCCCCTAGTCACCCTCCCCTAGCATCCCCCCCTGCGGCCCCACCCCTCAAGCTCCCTTCCCCCTCTGGCGACCCCCTTCTCCAAGTTGCCCCCTAGTCCCCGCCCCAGTCCAACCCTCTCCCCGGTCATAAGCTGGACTCGAGAGCCAGCTCCCATCCTCACATCAGCCTCTGCCCCCAAAGCCTCCCTCCCCGCCCTGGGGTGTGGCCCCAGGCCTCTCCGAAGAGCTGCAGGGGCCTCGGCTGGTGAGTGTGGGGGGTGGGGGGGCAGGGGAAGACGAAGGGCCGCTCGGGAGTCTGCTGGAGGCGTGAGAGGCAGCCGTGCCCAGCTGCCCCGCCTGGGCCCACCCGCACCCCCCAACGACCTCGCTTGGCAGCTCCCACAGTACCTGGGGTGGAAGCGGCAGCGGCGGCGGCCGCTCTCCCCTCTCCTCACACAGACAATATGGCGGCGGCGGAGGAGGAGACACACGGCTCGGCCGCCAGCCGCAGGGACC
Source organism: Odocoileus virginianus (assembly GCF_023699985.2). Classification (NCBI taxonomy): domain Eukaryota; kingdom Metazoa; phylum Chordata; class Mammalia; order Artiodactyla; family Cervidae; genus Odocoileus; species Odocoileus virginianus. Next base: position 56,216,942 of record NC_069682.1, on the reverse strand, counting down.
AGAGCGAGGCTGCAGCCGTCGCTGCCGGAAGCGGAAGCCCCCCTCCGACCGGGAGGCGGGGAGGGACCGCTTCCGACTCCTCCCCCAGCAGAGTCTCGCAGAGTGCGGCCATGCTGGGATGTCTCATTGAATCCCTAGGGGTTCAGTTTTGAACTGCGGCGCAAAATGGAAGGCGTTCTTATCGTAAATCATAATAAGGAGACTTGAAATAATTAAGCGAACTTTATTTCAGTACCTTTGCGAGCTGACGAGAGAGAGAACACGAACCTCCCCCTAAGTGTACAATTGGTTCGACCTAAGGTAAGATGGCGGTCCCTAGGTTTCCCGCATTTCATCCAGTTGGCAAGTCCTACAGTCTGCAAGCCGGTCCGCCTTTCGTGAAAAGAAGCATGCGCGACCTGCAGAGCTGGAGAGCGAAGCATTTTGGGAGTTGAAGTCTCGTTCACTGGTCCCTCGTCTAGGGTCGGGGTTCCAGCAGCACGTTTTTTTCTGCTCACACTTCAAGTTCCGGAACAAGTAAACGAAAGTTGGGCCCCAGGAGTGGGGTGGCGCAGGAGTCGAGAAGTGACGGTACTAGCCCTTTGGAGACTTAAACCCAGTTTCTGCTCATCAGGAGTCCTAGCCAGAATAAAGTATTTTGTCTCTTCGATCTGCCTCTCCACCCCACTTTCCCGGGCAACCGCCCCAAGGCAGGTATAGGAGACTTTCTATTGCGCAAAACTGATTATGACGTCCTCTTGGTTGAACATCTCCCAAGACTTTACTTTGTGCACCAAAAAGAGCGCAAGCTCTTCTGTTAACATCGGAGTTTCTGCATAATTTGGACACTGTCGCCATCCTCTCTCACCCCCGCCCCCCGCCCATCTCAAGCCGCCTCTTCTGCCGCTCTCATTAAAATTTCCCGAGGCTCCCACCCACTAAAACTGCAGACTGTTACTGGATCTTTCTGTGTTGCCTCCCTCCCTTTGCAATGGCAATTACTTCTGTTACTGTCACCTCCTGGACTGGCTAACTTCGGTATGTCCATTGAACCAATCCAGGGATCCTTTCCTCTGGGGTTCTTCCCTCCCTTTGTTGTTGTTCAGTTGCTAAGTTGTGTCCTACTGTGCGACCCCATGGACTGCAGTCCCCCAGGCCTCCCTGTCCTTCACCGTCCCTGGCCTGCTTCTTCCATCAGACTGTGACCTCCTAGTGGACAGGGCTGAGTCTGATGGCCACCCTGTTCCCTGCAGGCCCTGCTGAAAGCTGGTGTGTGTGTTACTGCGAGGAATTCAGGTGTTAGCCTCACCTTTGGTGGGGCAGAGCTGTGAGGTCTGGAACAAGGGCGAGAAGGCTGGGTTATTTTGGTACCTGTTTTTATCCCTGAGCTGCCTCAGAATAGCTGCTTGACCCAGGGGATGGGCCTCCCCACCTTCTCCAGCTCTCCTTTCACAGCTCTTCAGCTGACTGGCACCTCTGCTGTCAAAGAGTCAGTCTCCTCCCCTGAGGGATGGAGTGGTGGCAGCTGCAGACATACAGTGGTGGCCTCAGGGAGGTGGCTGTGACCTTTTCTGGGCCTCTTCTGTCTGTCAGAGAGGTCTGTGGCATTTGACCTCAGTGGACTGAAAGTCCACAGTAATGACTGTCTTGAGTGGTGTCATGCTAGTTCGGTTCAGTTCAGTTGCTCAGTCATGTCCGACTCTGCGACCCCATGGGCTGCAGCACACCAGGCTTCCCTGTCTGTCTGTCACCAACTCCTGGAGCCCACTCAAACTCATATCCGTTGTGTTGGTGATGCCATCCAACCATCTCATCCTTTGTCGTCCCCTTCTCCCGCCTTCAGTCTTTCCCAGCATCAGGGTCTTTTCCAATGAGTAGGTTCGCATCAGGTGGCCAAAGTATTAGAGTTCACACTAGTTACTTCTGCTTTATGAGTCTTAGCTTTTCACAGGTTAGACAAGATGATTCTAGGTTTCTGTGAAGCTATCTTCCAGGAAATGAGGCCTTCATTTAGCTTTTCAGCTGTCTTTTCACTCTCTGGTTCCTTTCCCCTATCTTTATTCACATTTATTCAGTTCATAGCTTTTCATCACTCACCATGAGACAGTGTGCTAGATGCTGAGGATGTGGTATGAGCAAGACAGATACCAGTTCCTTGTAAAACTCACCTTCTAAAGTGATAAAAAATAACACACAGGTAAACAAGTAAACAAACACTATGAAGGAAAAAGATAAGTAGGTGTGAGGGGGGAACTTTAGCTTGAGTGGTTCAGAAGCCCCTCTGAGGGAAAGACAGAACAAAAGTCCTGAGGCAGGAAAATGCTTGCCAAGTTTGAGGAAGGAGGCCAGGGCAGCCAAAGCATTCGGAATAAAGGTAAGAAGAGTAGGAAATAAGGTGGGAAAGGTGGCCAGGGCATTCAGGCCATGGTTAGGAGTCTGGAATTTCATCTGAAAAGAGTAGGGGTAAGTCCCAGGGTGTAACCCTCATGAGACCTTTCCAATGATCTCAGCAGCCCCCACAGCCTCAGTTCTTCATTCTTCTACCCAATTCCAGCCTCCATGTGTGACGTCATTCAGAGGGCTCACCCAGACACACACAATCCCCCACATTATGTAGGTCACAGTTGAGACCCAACCCCTGCTGTCTTCCAGGCCAGCTTGGTATAGGTCTCTGATTCCAAAAAGTTCTCAATCTCCAATGTTCAGTTGTTATGGCGCCTCCCAAAACAGCTTAGTTATCTTTAATACTAATTCCTGTGTCCCTCCATAGCACAGCTCTCAGATTAAACTTTCTTCAAACAATAACAATAGCTACAGTCATAGTTAAAATGTTCACAGTACTTGTCCTGTGCCACACACTGAATGTTCATCATCTCATTTTATCCTCACATCAGCCTAGTGAGGTAGGAGTTAAAAGTATCCCATTGTACAGACGTGGGAACTGAGGTTCAGTCAGGTTGCAGGACATGCCCAAGGTCACTTAAGAAATGGAGCTTATATTCCAACCAGAGCCATAGGCACTGCATAAGAACCTCAGCATATCAACTTTCTGTTGTTGCTTAACAAATCATCCCTAAACAGAGTAGTTTAAAATGACAGTAATTGTTTGCTTATGTTTGTGTGGATTGGCAACTTGGACATGTCTCAGCTGGGACAGCTCTTTTCAGCTGTACATGGTTTTGCCTGGGCTTACTGCTGCATTGCAGTCAGTTTGCAAGTCAGCAAACTCATTGGTCATACATATATGGCCTCATTCATGAGTCTGGCAGATGGCTGGGGCTGCTGGCTTGAGGGCCTAGGTTCTTCTCCACGTGGCTTCATCAAGCTAGCTCAGGCTTCCTCATGATGGCCTCTGAAAGGAAAAAACCAAAGCAGCAAGACCTCTTGAGGCCTAGGTTCTGAAGTTCTCTGAAGTGCTATAGCATCATCTTCACTACATTTTATTGATCAATGCCTATCACATGTCCAACTCAGATTCAAGGAGACTAGAAATAGTCTCTTGATGGAAAAGAAAACAGAGTCATATTGCAGAGTCAAGTTTGTGGGGTGGGGGAATCATTGTGACCATCTCTGTGAACAACACAGCACATTAAGTGACCATAGGTACAGAACTGGTTAAGTATATTATGGTATAGCTAAACATGGATCTATTAATAGGGAGAGCTAATATGTTTTGAGCTCTTAATATGTCAGAGTGTACAAGATGCTTTCTGTGTATTAACTCACTTAATCCTCATAATGGCTCTGTGTGACAGGTTCATGTTTATCCGCAGCTACAAATTAAATACACCAAGTCTTAGGTTAAGCCACATGTGCAAGATCCCACAGCTAGTAAGTGCCAAAGCCCTTAAAAGTGATTTCTGGACATAGAAAACTGATCTTGCCATACTAGTATGTGATAAAAAGCTAGAGGCAAAAGTTTGGTGAGAACACATTTAAAAAACTTTTTTAAAAACAGGTATATGGATAAGTATTATGTGGTTTTAGACATAGTTCAGGAAAGATTTACCATAAACTCTTAATGAAACTTATTTCAGAAGAAAGGAAGAGGAGGGAACTTTTACTTTAAATACTTTTGTCTGCACAGTGTGAATTTTTTGTTTGATTTTTTTTCTTTGTACAACAAAGATAACTTTATTTCTACATGTAGCAAAGAAAAAAAAACATTTTAAAATGTTCTTAACTTGTCTCTTCTGTCTTTCTATTTGGTTTTACATTTACTGATTTTTTAAAAAATATTTATTTGGCTGCATCAGGTCTTAGTTGTGGCACTCGGGCTCTCTGGTTGTGTTGTGCGGGTTCCAGAGTGCATGGGCTTCAGTAGTTGCGGCTAGCGGGCTTTGTTGCTCCGTGGCATGTGGGATCTTAGTTCCCTCCCTGACCAGAGATTGAACCCATGTTCCCTGCATTGCCCTGTGGATTCTCAACCACTAGACCACCAGGGAAGTCCCTGTTTTCCCTTTTTGACACTACCCCAGCCCAGCCCCTTATCAATTCTGACCTGAAATTTTGTGACTATCATAGGGTGCCCCTCCTCTTTCCCTCTCCCACGTGCTCTGCATACTGACTGCTCCTTTCTTGCTCAAGAGTTTTCAGTGGCATTGCATTACCTTCAAAGAAAGCCCAAACATCTTGGTCTCAGATACATGGCATGTGTAACCTTGACTCCAACTTGATTGGATTCCAGCTCTGTCATTTACTAGTAGTAAATCTTGGAGAAGTTATTTGACCTCTCTGAGCCTTAGTTTCCTTATCTGTTAAGAGAGAAAGAGAAGGAAGAAAGAAAGGGGAGAGGATATAGCATGACATGTATCTTTTGTATTTTTTTCCTGTTAGAATAATATACTGATTGCCTTTTATTTTCAGGATTCTTCCTTTTTTTTTTCTTTCTCTTTTTAGTGGAAGTATAGTTGATTTACGGCATTGTGTTAGTTTCACATGTACAGCAAAGTGATTCAGTTATATATATGTATATATATTCTCTTTCAGATTCTTTTCCACTACATGTTATTGTAAGATATTGAATATAGTTCCCTGTGCTACACAGTAAATCCTTGTTTATTTTATGTATGATAGTGTGCATTTGTTAATCTCAGTTGCTCAGTCGTGTCTGACTCTTTGTGACCCCATGGACTGTAGCCTGCCAGGCTTCTCTGAACATGGAATTCTCCAGGCGAGAATACTGGAGTGGGTTGCCGTGCCCTCCTCCAGATTATGTTCCCAACCCAGGGATATAACCTGGATCTTTTAAGTCTCCTGCAGTGGCAGGTGGGTTCTGTACCACTAGTGCCACCTGGGAAGCCCATTTATCTCTCACTTGTAATTCATTTCTTCCCCCACTCTCCTTTGGTTACCGTAAGTTTGTTTTTTATGTCTGTGGATCTATTTTGTAAATAAGTTTGTGTTATTTTTCATTTCCACATATAAGTGATATCATATAATATTTATCTTTTTCTAACTTATTTCACTTAGTATGTTAATCTCTATGTCCATTCATGTTGCTGCAAATGGCAATATTCCATTCTTTTATGGTGGACTAATATTCCATTGTGTATATATGTATATGTATGTATGCCATATCTTTCTTATCTGTCTATTGATACTTAGGTTGCTCCCATTTCTTCGCTAAATAGTACCACTATGAACATTGGGGTGCAGTATGACAAATCTTGCAGCAAATTAGATTACTATGCAATGACTCAGTCTCTCCCCCAGTTAGGACTGATTGATACTCTCTACTTTGTTGATATTAGATGTGGCCAAGCAGTTTGCTTTGGCCAATGGAATGTGGATGAAAATGACAATGTGCAAGTTCAGCCTAGGCCTTAAGAGATCTCTCATGTTTTCAACTGCCTCCTTGAAATTTCCTTCTCTGTCATAAGGATGGGGCTGTCATTAGTGTATTCCATCTTTTGAAACAGTGTCAAAGTTGCCATAGAAAAGTCTGGGATAAGGATAGTTTCGTAGTTTAGTGTTTTGTTTGTATTATTATTTTTGGGTGACTGAGCCACATAGCTGGCCCAATCTTAGTTCCCTGATCAGGGATTGAACCTGGGCCCCTGGCAATGACAGTGCCGAGTCCTAACCATTGGACTGCCAGGGAGTTCCTAGTATTAAATTTTAGGTTGTATTTTTGCTTATTTATTTAGCTCTGCCGGGTCTTCATCACCATATGTGGGATCTCCAGTTTTTCTTGTGGCATGTGAACTCTTAGTTGCAGCATGTGGGATCTAGTTCCCTGACCATGGATCAAACTTGGGCCCCCTGCATTGGGAGAGAAGAGTCTTCTCCACTGGGGAGCCTCCAGGGAAGTCTCCTCTTTTGCACGTATTATTTTTTTTCCCATGAACTCTTTCTCTTTTGTATGTCAGGAAACTAAACAGGTAGGAAGAGAATGCTCTGTGTCAATGTAGGAAAGCAATAGTTTCTATCCAAATCCCTAACATCAAATCCAGAAGAATAAGAGACACATGTAGTAGTCAAACCCAGCAGAGCCCAGCTGAGATCAGCCAAACCCCAAATGCAGGTGGAAGAGGGAGAAATCAGCATTTGCTGCCATAAGGCATGGGTTTTGGGGATGGTTTGTTATGTAGCATTACTATTATGCTATACCCACCTCTAAGGGCCCTTGTTAGGATTAAATGAGTGATAACAGCATGTGCATGCTCAGTAACTCAGTTGTGTCTGACTCTGCAACCCCATGAACTGTATGTAGCCCGCCCACCATTCTCCTGTCCATGGAATTTTCCAGGCAAGAATACTGGAGTGGGTTGCTATTCCATTTCCAAGGGATCTTCCCTACCCAGGGATCAAAATTTCATCCCCTGCGTCGGCAGGTGGAGTCTACCACTGCACCACCTGGGACGCCCCCAAGTGGTACAGTAAAGCCCTTAAAAATATGCTGACATGTAACAAGAGTAAAGTCAATGTGAGTGATTATTATGGGGGTGCAACTGGGAACAGAGAAGTCCCTGTTCTCACGGGTCTCATGTTTTGTAGAGAGAGATGTGCTCTGTCAGAAGGTGATGAGCACTATGGAGGAAAACAGTTAGGCAGGGAAGGGAGAAGGGAGTGCTATGGTGTAAATTCAAATAGTCAATGGAAGCCTTGCTGGGAAGGTGATTCTTAAGGAAACACGTGGAAGAGGTGAGGTGGGGAGTCACAAGGGTATATGGGAGAAGACTGTTCCAAGCAGAGAATAGGTAAAGACGGTGAAGTGGCCTCATACCTGGTGGGTTTAAGGAGAAGCCAGTAGACAGGATGGCTGAGCTGAATAAGCAAGGGAAAGGTGATGTCAGGGAGATTCCCCTGGGACTAGTTCATGCACACCTTTGTGGGTCATTGTAAGGACTTTGGCTTCTGCTATGAGTGAGGTGGGCCATACTGGAGAGTTTTGACCAGAGAAAGGACAGGTCTTACTTTGCATTTTTACAGGATCTCATCTCTGTAACTGATGGGTGTAGAACAAATGGAATGTGAGTGAGCTGAAGCAGAGAGACCAGATAAGAGGCTGCTGCCACAGTCCAGACAAAAGATGGTGATGGTTTGAACCAAAGTTCGACTTTGGGATTATTATGAAGGTAATAATTGGGGGTTATTATGAAATTAATCTACATTTTGTAGCAGATTGATGATGGAATGTTTGAGAAAGAGGACTTGAGGATGACTCCAAGATTTTTGCCCAGAAGAATTGCAAGAAGGAATTTGCCATTAACTGAGATGTTTAAGTCTGTAGAAGGAGAACTTTCTTGCAGGGGAAAGGAGAGGAGAATTAGCAGTTCTATTAATATTTGGAACTTGTTATACTTAAGGCACTTATCAGATTTCCAAGTGGAGAGGTCTAGTTAGAAGTTGCATTTGTGAATCTGAGCCCAGGTTGGAGTTATAATTTTGGTAGTTGTTATGGACTGACTTGTGTCTCCCCAGAATTTGTGTCAAAAATGCTAACCCCCCAATGTGACTATGTTTGGAGATAGGGCCTTTAAAGAAGGTAATTAAGATTAAATGAGGACATGAGGGTAGGGCCTTAATTCAATAATCCTTAGAAGAAGACGAAGAGACATCTGAGTGGCTCCTCTGTCTTTCTGTGCGTGTGTGTGTGTGTGTGTGTGTGCGCGCGCGCGCGCGCAGAAGGCAGGCTGTGTGAAGGCACACAAAGAAGGTTGCAAACCAGGAAGAGAGTTCTTGCAGAAACCAGCCCTGCTGGCACCCTTATCTTGGACTTTCAACCTCCAGAACTCTGAGAAATAAAAAAAAATTCTGTTTTTAAGCCACCCAGTCTGTGGTATCTTGTTATGGCAGCCTGAGTAGATTAACACAGGAGTCATCCTTGTGGAAATGATTTTTAAAGCCATGAGGCTGGGTGAAATCTCCAACAGAGTGAGCTTAGACAGAGAAGAGGGCAGGGCTAAGGACTCAGACCCCGGGGCCCCAACATTAAGAGACAAAGAACCAACAATGGAGCCTGAGATAGAGCAGCTAGTGAGGAAAATGGCCCTGGGAATCAAGTGAGGAAAACATTTCAAGGCGGGGAGAATTTATGAACTGTGTCAAATGCTGCTGAGAGGTCCAGGAATATAAAGATCAAGAACTGATTTAGCCAAGTGGAGGGCATTGTTACTTTGACAGGAAAGAGTGTAAATAGAAAAATCGGAGCAAGAGTCTGATTGGAGTAGGATTAAGAGAGTGTATATAAGATTAAGGTATAAACACACACATACATACATACATATACACATAAGGGAAAGGAAAACTCTTAACAATAAAAGAACAAGTAAAAGTAGAAAAAGAGGAATTAGAAATTTACCATTTGGCAACCATTCTAGTCATAATTATTTCAGGAGAGAATCATTAATGGATATTGCAATAGTGGATTAAAGTTTGACAAGAAACAGGATATTTGCATAGTCCTAGAGTGTCTCCTCACAGGGTACTTATTAATTACAAATGGTAACATTGTAACTTTACAGTGAAGAAACCGATCAAGTGATGATAAAGAACCACCAGTAATGGGGCAGATTGACCTATCCCTCATATGATGCTGAGGGGGATGCAGCATACTTTCAGTGGTATTTCTGTTAAAGTGCATGGCCGATTCATGAGGAAATGTCCAGTCACTAAGCTGTGTCTGACTCTTTGTGACCACATGGACAGCAGCTGGCCAGATTTCCCTGTCCTTCACTATCTCCTGGAGTTTGCTCAGATTCATGTTCATTGAGTTGATGATGCTGTCTAACCATCTCATCTTCTGTCACCCTCTTCTGCTCCTGCCCTCAATCTTTCCCAGCATCAGAGTCTTTTCCAATCAGTCATCGGCTCTTCTCAGGTGGCCAAAGTATTGGAGCTTCAGCTTCAGCATCGATCCTTCCAAGCTCTTCAGGGTTGATATCCTTTAGGATTGACTGGTTTAATCTCCTCACTGTCCAAGGGACTCTCAAGAGTCTTCTCCACCAAATTTGAAAGCATCCATTCTTTGGCACGCTGCCTTCTTTATGGTGCAACTTTCATATCATACATGACTACTGGAAAAACCATAGCTTTGACTAGACAGACCTTTTTTGGCAAAGTAATGTCCCTGCTTTTTAATATGCTGTCTAGATTTGTCAAAGCTTTTCTTCCAAGGAGCAAGCACCTTTGAAATTCATGGCTGCAGTCACCATCCTCAGTGATTTTGGAGCCCAAGAAAATGAAGTCTATCACTGTTTCCATATCTATTTACCTTGGAGTGATGGGACCAGATGCCATGATCTTAGTATTTTGAATGTTGAGTTTTAAGCCAGCTTTTTCACTCTCCTCTTTCACCCTTATTAAGAGGCTCTTCAGTTCTTTGCTTTCTGCCATAAGGGTGGTGTCATCTGCATATCTGAGGTTATTGACAGTTCTCCTGGCAATCTTGATTCCAGCTTGAGCTTTATCCAGCCTGGCATTTTGCATGATGTACTCTGCATATAAGTTAAATAAGCAGAATGACAATATACAGCCTTGATATATTCCTTTCCCAATTTTGAACCAGCTGATTGTTCCATGTCCAGTTCTAACTGTTGCTTCTTTACCTACATGAGGTTTCTCAGGAGACAGGTAAGGTGGTCTGGTATTCCCATCTCTTGAAGAATTTTCCACAGTTTGTCGTGATCCACATGGTCAAAGCCTTTAGCTTGTAGTCAGTGAAGCAGAAGTAGATGTTTTTCTGTAATTCCCTTGCTTTTTCTATGAACCAACAGATGTTGGCAATTTGATGTCTGGTTCCTCTGCCTTTTCTAAATCCAGCTTCTACACCTGGAAGTTCTCAGCTCATGCACTGCTGAAACCTAGCTTGAAGGATTTTGAGCATTACTTTGCTAGCGTGGAAATGAGTGCAATTGTGTGGTAGTTTGAACATTCTTTGGCATTTCCTTTCTTTGGGATTGGAAAGAAAATGACCTTTTCCAGTCCTGTGGCCACTGCTGAGTTTTCCAAATTTGCTGGCATGTTGAGTGCAGCCCTTTCACAGCATCATCTTTTAGGATTTGAACTAGCTCAGCTGGATTTCCATCACCTCCACTAGCTTTGTTCGTAGTGATGCTTCCTAAGGCCCACTTGACTTTGAACTCCAGGCAGCCTGACTCTGCAATGAGAGAAGCCACCATGGTGAGAAGCCTGCACACCTCAACTGGGAAGTAGCCCAACCTCACTCACCACAACTAGGGAAAGCCCGTGTGTTGCAACAAAGACTCAGAACAGCTAAAAAAGAATAAAAAACAACACATAAATATTTGGGCACAATATTGTCACAAAGTACAGTCAGTCCTCCATATCCAAAGATTCAATCAACTTTGGACTGAAAATATTAGGGAAAAAAAATTTTTTTTTTTTTTTTTTTTTTTCAGAAAAACTTAAAAAGCAAAATATGCATATACCACACACTGGCAACTATTTACTTGGTTTTGGGACTTTACTGGAGGTGCAGTGGTCAACTCCTTGCTTACAATGCAGAGGGCTTGAGTTTGATCCCTGGTCAGGGAGCTAAGACCCCACATGCTCCAAACTGCAGCCAAAAAAACAACAACCATCACCACCAAAATACATGACATTTACATTGTTTTAGGTATTATAAGTAATCTAGAGATGATTTAAAGTATATGGGAGGATGTATGTAGGGTATATGCAAATGCTATACACCATTTTATATAATTTTATATATCCACAGACTTGAGCATCTGTGGATTTTGGTATCTGCAGGAGGCCCTGGAACCAATTCCTCCCTGGATACCAGGGGATGACTTATAGTTGGGAGGGCAGGGCTGTAAGTGGACTCACTGTGAATCTGTGGGCTGAATCAGGAGCTCCGACTACTCAAACACTACCACTGCATGGCTGTGATGGTCCAAAATGTGAGTGCCAGCTCTAGGTAAAGTTCTGAACCAAGCACAACCTGATCTGTTCCCAACTTATTTGCTTTCTTGGCAGATTCATTGTTTATTAAAACCAAGCAAATACTGTGTTGGAAAAGGCAAAATTATAGACAATAAAAAGATCAGTGGTTGCCAAGGACTGGGGGGAAGGACAGGAGGGATGAACAGATGATGCATGGACATTTTTAGGGTAGTGAAACCCTTCTCTATGATACTGTCATGTGAATACAGGATTACGCATTTGTCAAAACCCACAGAACTTTGCAACATAAAAAAGTGAATCTTAATGTAAACTATGGACTTCCCTGAATAATGATGTATCAGTATTGGTTCATCAGTTGTAACAAATGTACCACACTAATGCAAGATGTTAATAATAGAAACTGGGTGTGTTGGGGGGGAGAAGTATAGAGGTACTTGGTATAATTTCTGCACAAATTTTCTGCAAACCTAAAACTAAAATAAAGCCTATTAAAATGAATGAAGCAAAACAAGCCTCCCAGAATTCCCTGGCAGTCCAGTGGTTAGGACTGTTCTGTCTGCCAAGGGCTGAGGTTCAATCCCTGGGCTGAGGTTCAATATCTGGTTGGGGAACTAAGATCCCACAAGCCTCCTGGTTCAGCCAAAAAAGCAAAAACAAAGCAACAACAAAGAACAACGACCCCTTCCTCCCCACCCCACCCTGACACACACACACTGTGTTTGCTGTAAAATAGAATTTAGTCCCAGGCTCAGATTGTTAAAAACAAGATTTTCACCTATGCTAATTAATAATGGAATGTTTGAATACCGCATTTGACTTGGGATCCGTTGCAGGATGTCTGCACTCCTGCTTTCCTCCTGCTCTATGCCCAGGCCACACCCCAATCAGTGGGGCTGCCCAACACCCCTGACAATGCTGCCCCACTTGAGATCTTGGCACTGGACCCTTGCCCTCTGTCCCTTGACCTTGAAGAACATCCTTTAAAACTCCTTAGTGCCTCTTGCTGACCTTGGAGCAAGAGGAGGCTTGATGGCCAGATTGAAGAGCCTCCCTAGGGGCTTCCCTGGTGGTCCAGTGATTAAGAATCCGCCTTCTAATGCAGGGAACACAGGTTCGATCCCTGGTCAGAGAACTAATATCCCATATGTCATGGGGCAGCTAAGCTCTCTTGCAACTAGAAAAAAGTCCACACGCTATAATGGAGACCTAGAGGAGCCAAAAAAGAAAAAACAGTCTCCCTAGCCTCAGCAACTCCAGGGTTACTGGAGTTCCTCCAGCCTCTATGAACATAGCTCACACCTCAGCTTCCTGAACTCCTTTCTGTATGAATCTCAGCCCCTTACTCATTGTATGAGCTTGAGTGAGTCATGCCATGTCACTTTACTAAGTCTCAGTCTCCCCATTGGTCAGAAAGAGGGTGGTAAGACCTGTCTCAGTGTATTTATTTGTTTGGTAAATATCTGTTGCGCACCAACTGTATGTATTGGAGCTATAATGTGAACAGAATGAACATCCCTCCCTTATTGGAACTCATGGTCTCAGAAAGATAGACAAAAATCAAATAAACATATAAAACAATGTCAGGGAGGGAGAAAAAGAAGACGGTCATAGAAATAGGGCTAGGGCTGCGTGGGTATAGTTAAGTCTTCCTGAAGGAGGTGGCATTGAAACAGATCTGATTGAAGTGGAATGAGCCACACAAGTCTGCAGGGAGAACTTTCCAGGCAGAACAGAAAGTACCAAAGCCCTGATATGCTTGGTGTGTTTGAGAATCAAAAAGGAAGCAAGCTGACAGGGAGTGAATGAGTGAGAGGAGAGAGAGGGTGAGGACAGGAAGATAGGGAGAGAGCAGACCAGGCCAGGAATCTGGGCTTTATCCCAACTGTAGCAGGGAAAAAACCTGAAGTTATTCACTGAGGAATCCCTCCTATGTTGTGTGTCCTTGCATATGAGAAAAGTGGGCAGGTACACTCTAAAGCCGCCCTCCTGTCCAGGACCACGGTCTGTGTCCTTTGGGTGGAAAATGCTCTTCCTCTTCCCAGCCGGCTGGTGATGGAATGTGTATCCAGGCTGTAGTTCCCATAAAATAACACGAGGTGGCGACGCGGGGTCGCGTTTCTAACTTGTGAGTTATTGACTCAGCCCTGAATATTCTTTGGAAGGACTGATACTGAAGCTGAAGCTCCAATACTTTGGCTACATGATGCGAAGAGCCGACTCAATGGAAAAGACCCTAATGCTGGGAAAGATTGAGGGCAAGAGGAGAAGGGGACGACAAAGGATGAAATGGTTGGATGGCATCACTGACTCAATGGACATGAGTATGAGCAAACTCCGGGAGATGGTGAAGGACAGGGAAGCCTGGGGTGCTGCAGTTCATGGGGTCACAAAGAGTCGGACATGACTGAGTGACTGAACTTGACAAAATTGATTCCAGCGCAGTGGTTACCAAACTTGTATGTCATCAAAATCACCCGGAGGGCTTGTTAAAACCCAGCTTAAAAAAAAACAAAAAAAAACCCCACTCTCAGAGTGTCTGATCTATAGGTTTGGGGTTGGTTCCAAGAATCTGTATTTCTAACAAGTTCCAGGGGATGCTGATGCTTTCAGTTCAGGAACCTCACCATCAGAACCCCTGGTTGGAGCTCTGAAGTAGAAATCAAGACCGCCTCCTTCCTTTCAGAGATGGGGAAACAGAGGTGTCTGACCAAAACACTCCAGTATCTTCCCATCATGTTTAGAATTAAATCTGTCTCTGATCAGATTCCCCTCCATCCTTGCCACAAGTCCTGGTTTCTCTCCTCATCTTATCTCCTGCCACTTTCTAAGCAATGGCCACACTGTTTTGCTCTGTCCTTGAAGCTGGTTCCTGCATCATAGCCTTTGCATGTGCTTTGCCTCTCACCTGTGATGCCTTCCCCACAATCTTTTCCTTGGTTGGCATCCTCTCATTCCTCATGCCCCAACTTGAATGTCACCATTTGAAAAGCTTTTCCTCTGCTAGCCCAGAAGCTGGCAGCCCTGCTCCTCTTCATCCCTGTTCTTTTGCTTTTGAGTGCTTGTGTGTGTGTGTGTGTGTGTGTGTGTTAGTCGTTCAAGTTGTGTCCAACTCTGCAACCACATGGACTGTAGCTCCCCTGTCCATGGGATCTTCCAGGCAAAAATACTGGAGTGGGTTGCCATTCCCTTCTTTCTCCAGGGCTTCTTCCCGACCCAGGGATCAAGCTCAGATCTCCCACATTGCGGGCGGATTCTTTACTGTCTGAGCTACCAGAGAAACCCAGCTACCTTATCTTGGTTGATTGTTTCCGGTTTAGATTCTAGGCTTTTGAAGTCAGGGACTGCTTTCTGCTTCATCCCAAGTACCCAGGACAGTGCTGGCAGCACGTAGGCCCCCCAGGAAATAGTCATTGAATAAATAGAACTAAACACTTTTCCAGACCCTACCAGACAGCCAGTGGGTGAGCAGGGACTCCATGTAAATGATATGGATTATGTGATGTTCAGTATCACCTTACCCTAGTCCCAACCCTGACATTCAGAGTGATCTGGAAGGAAATAAAGATAGGGAAAGGAACGTACTTGGTGGCCCAGTGGTTAAGAATCTGCCTGCCAATGTAGGGGACGTGGATTTGATCCCTGGTTCAGGAAGAGTCCACATACTGAAGGCCAACTAAAGCCTATTTACTACAACTACTGAAGCTCTTGCGCTCCAGAGCCTATGCTATACTACAAGAGAAGCAGTGAGAAGCCTTCACACCACAACTTGAGGGTACCCCCCATTTGCCACAACTTTAGAGAAAGCCTGAGAAGGCCCAGCACAGCCAAAAGCAAATAAATGAATTTTTTTTTAAAAGATGAATAAGATGGTGTT
The DNA here is from genome assembly GCF_023699985.2 of Odocoileus virginianus. Classification (NCBI taxonomy): domain Eukaryota; kingdom Metazoa; phylum Chordata; class Mammalia; order Artiodactyla; family Cervidae; genus Odocoileus; species Odocoileus virginianus. Next base: position 56,201,716 of record NC_069682.1, on the reverse strand, counting down.
TGTAAATAGTTTATAGCCTTGCAAGCAATCCTAGCTCACTGTCTACCTCATTTGTTATCATAGGGGCTGCTCGGAGGGACTCCTCCAGAGTTCTGGGTTTGGTGGGCAGAGACACTGCACAAATAATAAATTTGTAAATCCTTTCTACCTCTGTTATTGCATTGCACCCTCAGGTTAAAAAAAACTACCCCACACTAAGCAATAATGCAAAAGGAGAACTGTGTGTTCTTTCAGAAACATGCTGGAGCATCCTTTTAACAGGCCCACTCAAGGGTTATCTAAGTCTCTAGGGGAACAGATCTTTTTCTGACTTGTCATTTACTCATCTGCTAGGGCCTGAACACAGGGAAGTTCTGTGTTCACTTGTAGGTTTATTTATGATTTTTGTCCAGTAGAAAAGGTCATCCTGAAGGTTGCAGTTGTTTTACCCTGTAGGAGTTTCGGCAGTTTCACTCTGCAATCATTTTTCAGCATTTTGTCTTTCATTGGTTATAAACTTTCTTATACTCTTTGAAGCAGCTTAACGGCCCTGCTGATTGGTTAAATGTTAATGAATTACAGATAATTTTGGCACGTGCTTACTTTTTTTTTTTTAAGCAAAGTCTTTATTTTCAAGGAAAAAGTACCTATTCTCATTTTCTGTTCTTGGTATAAATTTTAATTATTTCCAGAAACCAAAACTTCCTGAACCCCCTCAGTGTCATCTAAAACTTGAGCTTTCTCTATTTCTGGGTAAAATGAGCTGTGCAGTTCTACTACCCTTTTTCTAATTACTTTACATCATTACAGTAGTTTTTGTCATACATTGATATGAATTAGCCATGGATTTACATGTACTCCCCATCCCAGTCCCCCCTCCCACCTCCCTCTCCACCCGATCCCTCTGGGTCTTCCCAGTGCACCAGGCCCGAGCACTTGTCTCATGTACCCAACCTGAGCTGCTTATCCGCACCATACACAAAAATAAACTCAAAATGGATTAAAGATCTAAATGTAAGACCAGAAACTATCAAACTCCTAGAGGAGAACATAGGCAAAACACTCTCCGACATAAATCACAGCAGGATCCTCTATGACCCACATCCCAGAATTTCAGAAATAAAAGCAAAAATAAACAAATGGGACCTAATGAAACTTAAAAGCTTTTGCACAACAAAGGAAACTATAAGCAAGGTGAAAAGACAGCCCTCAGATTGGGAGAAAATAATAGCAAACGAAGCAACAGACAAAGGATTAATCTCAAAAATATACAAGCAACTCCTCCAGCTCAACTCCTTTTTGACTTCAAACTTTTCTTGGCCAAAATAACAGTACAACACCAACATTTCCTCTATGCTCTTCATCTATGACACCGGCTCCTACATCTGTGAAGTGTTTTACAGTCAAGCCAGAACATGGAGCTACTCTCCCAAAGCACCCAGAAGGAAGGGCTAGCTGAATTTCAGGCCATGATCAGGGCCATGATGTGCTCTGAGAGCCAAGCAAAGAGGAGCTGCATGCCGCCTCCTCCGCAACCTGGGCGGCTTTGCTGGGGGAGATGACATGCCTCTTGAGAGCAAGACACGGTTGCGCAGAATGTGGGCCCAAGAGAGAGCAGGGAGGACAAGCACTAAAAAAGAGAATTATTTATTTGCCCACACAGGGTCTCAGTTGTGTCATTCGGGATCCTCACTGCAGCGCACTGACTCTCTAGCCGTGGTATGCAGGTTCAGTAGTGTGGGGCTCAGTTTTAGATGCCCCCAGCATGTGGGATCTTAATTCCCTGACCAGGGATCAAATCCACAACCCCTGCAGTGCAAGACGGATTCTTAAACACTGGACCACCAGGGAACCCCTTGGCACATGCTTACTTTTTATTTGTATGAGAATTATGTCTTTAAAAAAATTGATCTTTGGGGATCATCTTTATGAGAGTGGCTGATCATTCCTGTATTCCAGATGAGTCTGTTGAGGCTCAGAGAGATACAACATTTGTCTCCATGAGCAAAAGTGAAACAGCGTCTTGACCTTAGATTGGCCTGACCTCAGCGCCCCCGGTCCTTCAGCAATACCACACTCATGTGCACAGTGCTGTTCTGGGCACTTTATAAACTCTTGCACTTAATTCTCACAACTCAACAAACGACATGTTGCTATCTGCATTTAAGGACTAGAGTTGGGAAAGAAGTCACTCAATGTCACTCAACTCTTTGATGGCTGGCAGCAAGCCTTTTGGAATCCAACAGACCTGAGTTTCAACTCTGCCTCACAGCCTCTTTAGCTAAGTGACCTTAGGCAAGTTGTTCACCTAACTTCTTCTGAGTCAAACTGTAATATGGGAATAAGAGCCCCTTCCATGTGGGGACTGTTGGTAATACTGACAGGCAAATCTAGGCCTGGGGCCTCGAGGCTCACAGTGACACCAGCTTCTCTTGTTCTGGAATCTAGGGGGAAAGAGCAGTTGATTTGTTGCTGGCTCTTCCTGGTCTTCCCAAGTGGCACTAGCAATAAAAAACCCGCCTGCCAATGCAGGAGATGCAAGAGATGCAGGTTCTATCCCGGGGTTGGGAAGATCCCCTAGAGTAGGAAATGACGACTCACTCCAGTATTCTTGCCTGGGAAATCCATGGACAGAGGAGTCTGGTGGGCCACAGTCCATGGGGTCGCAAAGAGTAGGACATGACTGAAGCTTCTTAGCATGTTCCCGGGCTGACTGGCATAAGGATCCTGGAAGGAGAGGCAAGTACCTGGTGAAAATGGGAGGGAGAAGCTGCTGAGCAGGAGTGTTGGGGAGCTCAAAGGAGTCCCCAGGTTGAGCGCAGGTGTGGACTGCTGGGCGGAGACTCCAGTCAGTGAGCTGGGGACAGCAATGGAGCCTGGCTTTGGGGTCAGGGAGCTGGAAGTTCTCTGAGCTCCAGCATCCGGATCTGTAAAATGGAGTAATAATGACTCTTCCCTGTTTTGGGTTATTGTGAGGCTTCTGCTGACAGTGGGCTTAGCTTGAGGGGTGCTATTCTAGGGTGTTCTCTGGAACCTCAACCCTTGTCTGTGGCCTTTCTAAAGCCTGAGGAGGTTATTGATCATGTACTGATTAGGATAATGATGGTAGAGAACATCTGGGATAGATTAGGGGCCACTAGGAGGTCCTCCTTCAGAGTTTTGGGTTTGTTGGGTCAGAAACATGGCACAAATACACAGCCAAGGGTCATTTAGGGCTTTGCAGTTTTACAAAGACTTCCACACAGTGGCATCACGCCCTTGTGTTAAGACAAACTCTCTGTGTCAAGCATTCTGTTAAAGGCCTGACAGGCTTTATATTTTACTCTTCCAGGTGAAGTAGGTGGGTGTCTTGACCCTCATTTTTCACCTGAGAAGAATGAGGCACAGGAGGGCTAAGTGACTTGCCTAAAACTACACAGGTAACAAGTGGCAGACTGAGGACTGGAGCACAGACAGCTGAGTTTCTGAGCTGGCCCTTTGAGTGGAGAGACCACGCAGCAAGTTGGAGGCTCAGCGGCCTTTGGAAGGACCCTAAGGCTCCTCTGGCCACTCCTGTCTGGCCTTGCACCCCACTGTACCCGCTGGAAGTGGCTGGAGGGGAGAAGAGAGGATGGCTGGGGCGCTGAGCCTGAGGGGGAGGCTTTAGGGCGCAGGCCAGGGAGGCAGGGAAGGAAAGGATGTAGGGAGGGCCTCTGTTCCTCCAGAGCAGCTGAAGGGAAGATAAAGTCCTGAGGAGATGTAGCTAGGGGCCCAGATGAAGAGGAAAGGAAGAGGCTGGGAGGCGGAAGATACAGCTGCAAGAGAGGAAGCAGAGTCCGGAGTCTCAGGGGAGAGTGGAAGGGGTGGGCTGGGGACAGGCCAGGCCCTTGGCCCAGGGTTCTGGACCCCTGCCACTCCAGACTCCACAGATGGGACCCTGTGGAGGGACCCTCAACAGATGCCACCTTCACTCCTGTGCTGCGCACTGCTGGTGCCACCAGGGTGAGCCCAGAGTCCCCGGCCTCAGTGGCTCACACACGCTGAGCGCAACTGAGTGACCAGATGGGCACTGTCCAGGGCATTCGTTCATTCATTCAACAAACACCTGTGAAGGGCTCACCGTGTGCCCGGTGGCTCCTGGGCTCCTCCTAGCAGGAAACTAAGTCCCTCTGAGGAGACACCAAGTTCCAATTCAAGGAGCCCCCAATCTCACGAGGAGACAGACAAGACACGGAAAACAAATCAGTGTGCAATAATATCAGGTCAGGCTGTAAAGCCCGAGAGGTGAGCAGAGCTGTTTTATGAGGGTAGTCAGGGAGGGCCTCTCTGAAGTGAGATTTGAACAAAGACCTGAAATCTTGGGGCAGAGGAACCTCACTCATGCCAGCGTTGATTACTCTCATAGTAAAATTCTGCCATCTTCTCTCCTCTGTGGACTCACTCCCAGGTAATGTCACCCAGCCCCGCGGCTTTAGCCTACCCATGCCCTGATGACCCTTAAATGTAGATCTAACATGTAGGCAATCCCCTGGTGGTCCTGTGGTTAGGACTCTGTGCTTTCACTGCCAGGGGCATAGGCTAAATCCCTGCTCAGGGAACTAAGATCCCACAAACTGTGGGAAACAACCAAAAAAAAAAAAAAAAATCTGACATGTGAATCCAGGCTCTCTCCTGAGCTCAAGATCCTGGTATCTGCTTGCCCATCAATGTGCCCACCACTGTTGCTTCTGCAACTCTCTCTGTCAGTAAAGGGCCACCCTTCATGCCGCTGCTCAGGCCTAACACCAAGGAGGGACCGCCTTGACTCCTCCCACCTCACCCCTGCGTCTTGTCCTGCTGGTCCCATCTCTGACATACATCTGGAACTCCATCCCATCTACCCTGTCCCCTCGTCACTTTCATCTGGCAGCTGGACTGTGATGGCACTTAGACCACATCAATTCCAGATTGAGAGCTGATGGCCGGGGGCAGGTGTGGGCTTGTGAGGACACAGCCTGGGATCCCAGTTCCAGACTGAGTTCTGCCTAGGCTACTATCTGTCGTGTGATCTTCAGCAAGCTGCCTCCCCTCCTAGTCTGTTTTCTCCTGCCCGAGGTGGGGATGGATGTGTCTGCCTCATTGGGCAGTGGAGAAGGTCCAGTGAGATAACTCTGGCCTTGGTGAGGGGAGAGGAGGCCCCCAGCAGGAGGCAAGGGTTTTATTCGACAGGTGTTTATTGCACCCCAGCTGTGTGCCCGGCACTGTACTTGGTTCTGGAGGTGTGATGGTGGCAGATAAGAATGTCGCTGTCTTTGCTCTCAGAGCTTTAATGGTGGCAGGAGAATGGGGAGACCAGGAAGGCACCCCTGTCAGGGGCGTGGCATAAGCCAGGGTGTGGAGGTGGGATGGATGACAGTGCAGGGGCAGGGAACCGGAGGCACAGTCTCTTGCCCCGGGCCATGGGAAGACCCGTGAGAACTTCAGATGTCAAATTCGGTTCAGGGACCTTGCCCAGCAGCACTGGAGCCCCCTGTGTAGAGGCCAAGGAAGGAGCCCTTGCTGCCAGGCTGGAGGGAGCCACCTTCCTGCTCCTGTCACACGGCTCCCCCTTGACTGGGGGCCCCAGCCTAGGACCCTCCCCAGCAGGGACACCCCTCCCCGAGAAGCCACAGCCTGGCAGAGGGTCTGGGGTGCTCATGATGGCATTTCTCACCTGGACCCCAGATCAGCTCCTGGTTGGGGAGGATTAGCTCCTTTGTGAGAATCACCTCATTGAGTCCCCAGGGCCCCAGTTCTCTGCCTCTGAGGCTGGAAGTGAGACTGTAGGAGTTAGGAAAAGACCTGTGTGTGTACATGTGTGTGTGCGCATGTGTATGGGTGAGTACATGTGAGAGAAAGAAACACAGAATGAGCCTGAGTGTGAGAGACAGATTGAGGTGTGTGTGAGAGAGAGAATGAATGTGTGTGTGTGTGTGTGTATAAAGCATGAGAGATCATCTCTGCCCAGGCCAGGCAGCTGGACTAACGGTCCATTTCCCCCCTGGTCCAGAGGCCTCCTCCAGTCCCCCAGCTGCCCTGATGGGCCAGGTCAGCCCCCCCACGGGAGCCCCCAGCCGCTCCCCACTCGGCTTTCCTTGTATTGTGCACAGCCTGGTTCCTCGAGGAAATGGGGCGGCTGCTGGGTGCGGGGGCGGCCGCCAGCAGCCCCACCCCCTTCCCCCCATTGTCACTCCTGGCTTTGGCCCCTGGCCCCTGCTGCTGATGCTAAAAATAGTCTTGTTCACAGGGAGACAGCCGCACCCCTGAGCGGGCTTCCAGACTGGGCGTGGGGCCAGAGTTGCCAGGACAGACTCGTTGTCCCCGGGGAGGGGGGTGAGGTGCACCCATCGAGTAACCAGGGTCAAAGCACAATAGGGCTGCGTGACCTCAGGTCACCTTCTTCCCCTCTCTGGGCCTCAGTTTTCTCATCTGTCAAATGGGGATGAGGACACCTACCTGCTGGAGTTGCTCTTGAGAGTAGACAGAAGTGCGGCTGGGTCTGCAGGGCTCTGTTGGTGCCACCTGAGTATCTGGAAAGCCTAAGGCGAGAGGGCACAGGCCTTCATCCTCGTCCCTGTGAGCGACAGTCCAGTGGCTACCAAGGGCCTCCCATTTCCCTCTGCGCAGAGGAGCTGAGGTGCAGGAGAGCCCACCTGGGAGTCTGGTGGCGTCTAAGATGTGCGTGTGAGACCTGGGAGATATGCGCTCTCTGTACCTCCAAGGTCTGTGTGAGGGCACGCTGTGGATTATGTGGCCAAGCTGGGACTCGAACCCACGTCTCCAGCTTCTGAGGTCTGTGTTTTTTCCGCTCTGAGGGGCTGCTTCCATGCTAATGACTCTGCAGACTTCCTGGCTAGATCACCTTGTCTTCAGTCCACAAACACATGATTCATCGCAAAGGAAGACGCTGGGCGGTGGGTGTTGAGGCTTGGGCTGGGGGCTGGGAAGTTTCCCTGGAGCAGGCATGGGTGGACGCTGCCCGCTCTGTCTCCTGGCCACTGAGCTGGGTCTGCAAAGAGGGGGTTATCTGTGTGTCTGTCTGTCTACCGGGCTCTTTCTTTCTTTCTTTCTTCTTTTTTGCTTTGTCCTTTTTTCTCAACCATGATTTGTTTGACATGGGTTCTGTTGTATACTTTCAGGATCTGGAACTCTTAGACTTACTCTGGCCACAGTTGCAATTTTATATGTCCTTCTGTGATTAACTGTGTCTCCCACTAATCCTGGGCCCCGGGGCAGTGACTGAGACCTTATTATTAAAAGTCATATATCCCTGGAGACAAATACAGTGTGAGTGTTCTCCCATGAGGACCCTGATCCTGTGCAGGTTGATCTCCATCCACTTGTATTTGGGGATTTGTAGGGACGGCTTGTCACCTGGTTTGGATGTAAATCTGGGAGGTGGGGTTTTGGTTTGCTAACTAGTTGCTTCACCTGTTTTGATGTGGGGATTTGGAAAGATTCAAAAACTACGTTTCCACCAAAGTCACAGTCATCTTCCTAGAAGCCTGACTCTTTCTGAATTTTTTTTTTTTCTTTCTGAATTTTTATGCACAGGGGGAAAAATCAGTACTCGAGGTGTTGAGCGACGGATCTCCTTGGGACCCTGGAGACGACCACTGTTTCCAGTTTGGGCCTCCTTGCACATCAAGCAAATGTAGGTACCCAGCTTGTTTTTACACGGACACTGATGCATCCTGCTTTTTGTATTGCACTTAGCACAGTGTTTTGACATTGTTCCAAGTCAGCATACAGAGTACCTCCCCACTTACAACCAAAAATGGCTGCATGTAAAGCAGGGATTTTTAGCTTTTTGTCCTATGGACCCCTTTGGCATCTGGTGGTAGGATGGACCCCTTATCACAATTATGGTTTTTAGCCACATAAAATAAAGTGCATAGAGTTACAAAGGAAGTCAGTCATACTGAGATGCCATGACTGCAACAGCAGCAAGAATTCGCGATGTAGTAACAGAAGAGCCTCTTTATAACGACATTAAGTTAAAGGTGCGCAGGCTGGTTTGGGGTCTTGATGAGCTTAAACAATATGTGTGTGGGGGTGTCTACATGCACTGTGATGATGTCAGACAAGTGTCTCCAACTTCTGTTGTGGCAGGGTCACTGCTGACCCTTCCGGGGCTCGTTGTCCCCATTCATACTTGAAGGGAACGCTGAATTTCAGTTAGAGGTTGGTGACTGTACAGTTTTTATTTCATTCCTATCCAAGCTCTCAAGTCCCTGAGTCCTGGAGCCCAGGTGCAGAACCTCTGCCACAGAATGTGGCTGCCCTCACTTTATTCACCCCCATCTCTGATTGAAAAGTCACCCTGTCTCAGCGTTTCTCCAAATCCCATCATTGCACAGAGGGGGAAACTGAGGCCCCCCGGCTGGCAAGTGGGCTAGGGTGACAGAGCCCCGGGTCCTGACCCCTGGCCCAGATGCTTGCCTGGCTCCTCCCCCACCAGGCTGGTGGCAGGGAGTCCAGCAGGAGCAGGTTGGCAGCTGGTGTCCTGCCCGGAGAGTGACCCGGCCCCGCCTGCGCCCTGCACCCCACCCTGGCCAGCACAGCTGTGGATGTGACAGGAGGCTTGGCTCCAATTCACCCAGGCACATTCCTGGCCCAGCCACTAATTTTTTTTTTTTTTGGTGACTCTTTCTCCCACACCCCCAACCCTCACCCCCCTTTTCCTCAAAAATGCTCTGTCTCTCCCCAGAGGGTCCCTTTGGGCGGAGGCTCCTGGAGGGAAATGCGGCCTGGATTTCCTGGAACACTCGGAGCTGGAGTCCCAGCGCTGGGAGAAGGAAAGCTGCTGGCAGCAGAACACCACCCCGCCCCCCAAACATAACTGGTTTCTCTGGAAAAAGGGGGTGAGCTGGAGCCTCAGGATTCCCATTCCATTGGACGCTCCTAGAAGAGGTGCCTACTCCTGTGATGGGCCACTACAAGACACCCCTTCAGGCAACTGTGACTCTGTGACCTTTGGGGCTCTGTGACCTTGGACAAGCCACAGGTTCCTGCTGGGCTCTGGTCTCCTCACGCCTTAGTCTGGGGCCTGTGACCAGGACCTGCCAAGGCCTGTGGATGGTCCAGTGAGGGGATAAAACTCATCACGAGCAAGTGAGGTGTTGGGGGGTGTTGGGGAGGCAGGTTTGGGGGATACACTGGGGCAGGGGTGGGATGAAGATCCTCCATCCTCCTTCATTCGTTCATGAGACAAATAACTTGTTGAGCACTTACCATTGTGCCAAGCACTGGCACACAGCAGTGAGCACAAGAGACCAAGGCTCAATCCACAGACAAAAGTCCCTATAAAGTCAAGAGGAGATGGGGAAGAGTGAAGCAGGGTGTGAGGGCTGGGGGAGAGCCTCTGCTGGGGGACCGGAGAGCTGAGGCATGAATGAAGTGGGCTAGGCTGCAGAGGGGGCGGTGGGCTCCTAAGGCTCAGAGGTGGGTGCAGGTGAGGGAAGGAGGGGGAAGCCATGCTGAGAGAGAGGTGGGGGCTTGTAGCCCAGAAAGGGCCTTGGCTTCATTCATGGGAAACCACCAAGAGCTCTGACATGTGCAGTGACATGTCTGCAAAATAACCCACAGGGGTTGGGGGTGGCGTAGGTGATGCTGCAGGAGACGCGCCCTCAGAGCATGGGCTTTGAGACCAGGCGAGGCTGCTTCCCGGCTCTGAGTGTGGGCAGGGAACTCCCCCTCTCATGCCTCAGTTTCCTCCTTGGTAGAAGGGAGGCTCATAGCACTCAGATGACCAAGAAGAAGGACCATGAAGGGTGTAGCAACAGCTTCCCAGGGTGGGAGTTGCTCTTTCTGTGAGTCTGAAGCCACTTGCTTGGGCAGAGCTCAAGGCTGGCTTTGAATGTGAGCATGGGTGTGGCTTTGAATGAGGCTGCTCAACTCCCAGGGATGTGTGGGGTCATGACCTTGGATGGGGATACCCCTGAGTTGTCTGCAGCTGCTTTCCCTTTCTGAGACCAGAGCTGGATTGAGGAGAGCCACTAGGGTGAGGGAAGAGGGGCAAAGAGCCACCTTGAGATGCAGAGGAGTCTGGGGGTCCTCCTCTACAGTCTCAGGTTGCCCTTCTGACTCATCCCTCGCCCCCAGAGGGGGCTGGACCCACTGGTATGCTCAGTCAGCCTCCCTCTCCCCTGATCCTCAGCTGCCATGAGGGAACACAGCAAAACCCCGCCCTGGCGCAATGATGGGAAGGGTAGGAAAGCAGTGGTTTGTTGTGCCTGACATGCCTGGACAGGACCGCCTGTCCAGGAGAAGGGACCCCACCTGCCCGGGTACTGTGCTAAGTGCTGTCCTGCATCAGTTGAAAGCCAGTGGAATGATTTCCTTCCACTCCAACTTTCAGTGGCCTCCTGTTGCCCTCCAGATGAAGAACAGACTCCTGTCGTGGGTGCACAGGCCTCCTGGTTCTTCCTCATTGATGCCAACTTTGTTCCAGTATCCAAGCCTTGCATTGATCCCTACACCCACCCCCCCTTGGCCAGGTAAACTTCTGTGCCCTGTTCAGCTCAGTTTTCAACTGCCTCTTCCTAGAGGAAGCCCATCTTGACCTGCAAACTAGATTGAGTTTCATGTTGTTTGGTCCTAAGGTTGCCACCTCCTCTTCTGGCAACACCTATCACTGTCGTAATTTCATGGTGTGATTACTCGGTTATTGACTATCTCCATGTTAAGACTGCAGTTAACGAGGTCAGGGACGCTGTCTTGTTCACAGTGGTAGCCCCAGCGTCCAACACAGTGTCTGCACATAGCAGATGCTCAATACAAGCCTATGGGATGATGGAGGAATCCTCTTGACAACCAGAGGAAGGAGGTGGTATTATTCTCTTTTTTACAGATAAGGAACCAACAGCACAGAGAGGTTAAGTAACACGCCCCAAGGTCACACCGCCAGAGCACAGCCAGACTCAGATGGTGTCTGTCTGGGGATGACTCCCTGCCAGCAGGGCTCAGAAGGTGGGCAGTTGGGGTTATGCAGAGAGGAACTAGGACCATCTGGACAGGGAAGGGGTGTGGGGGCGTGCCCCACCCATCCGTGTTTTCTCCTCGCTCTGGTGGTTCGTGGCTGTTTTCCTCAAGGGCGACTCAGGTGACCTTCAGGTTGGTCCCAGGGGCCGGCTGGGTGGAGGGCCTGGTCTGGCCCCGGCTGCTTTCCTCGCCCCTTTGCCCGCCCGCTGGCTTCACGCACAGATTACAACTTCCCCTCCACGGCAGTCTTACGCAGGCCACCTCCGGCTCGCCATTGTCTCATTGTTTGCCGAGGGAAGCTCCAGGAGGAAATTAACCTGCTGCTCACCCCAAGCAGGGAGTTTCACCCCCAGTCCCCACTGGGAATGACTGGGGCCTGGGCAGGAGGGGGTGGGGGCAGGTAGTAGACAATACAACAGGCAGCCTTGGAAGGAGTGAGCTCCCAGGCAGGGAAAAATGCAAGCAGAAGCACCATTCCCTGGCAGATTTTCTGGGCCATATTACAGGCCAGGCTGTGCATAAGGGAACTGGAGACACAGATATGAGACAAAGGTCTTCTTAAGGGCCCTGCAGCTGATGGGAGCTGCTGTGTAGGGGCCTCAGGGCCAGATGGCTCTGCAGGCTGGACAGGTAACAAAGTCTGAGAGCATTTGAGCAATGGGGAGTGGTGGGGCATATAGCAAAATGAAGACTGAGGGCATCTCCTAAAGGCCTTTAGATCCTGATTTCATTTTAACAAGGTGCTAATGAAAAAATGCTCAAAATCCTTCAAGTTAGACTTGAGCAATACGTGAACCAAGAACCTCCAAATATACAAGTTGGGTTTAGAAAAGGCAGAGGAACCGGAGATCAAATCGCCAACATCTGTGGGATCATAGAGAAGGCAAGGGAATCCAGAAAACATCTACTTCTGCTTCATTTACCATGCTAAAGCCTCTGATTGTGTAGATCACAACAAACAGTGGAAAATGCTTCAAGAGATGGGAAGAACAGACCACCTTACCTGGCTCCTGAGAAACCTGTATGCAGGTCAAGAAGCAACAGTTAGAACTGGACATGGAACAACAGACTGGTTCAAAATTGGGAAAGGATTACATCAAGGCTCTATATTTGTCACCCTGCTTACTTAACTTCTATGCAGAGTACATCATGGGAAATGTTAGACTGGATAAATCGCAAGCTGGAATCAAGATTGCTGGGGGAAATATCAACAACTTCATATATGCAGATGATATCACCCTAATGGCAGAAAGTGAAGAGGAACTAAAGATCCTTTTGATAAGGATCCTTTGATAAGGGTGAAAAAGGAGAGTGAAAAAGCTGGCTTAACACTCAACATTCAAAAAACTAAGATCCTGTCATCCAGTCCCATCACTTCATGGCAAATAGAAGGTGAAAAGTGACAGATTTTATTTTCTTAGGCTCCAAAATCACTGTGGACAGTGACTGCAGCCATGAAATTAAAAGATGCTTGCTCCTTGGAAGGAAAGCTATGACAAACCTAGACAGTGTATTTATTAAAAAGCAGAGACATCACTTGCCAGCAAAGGTCTGTATAGTTAAAGCTAATGGTTTTTCCCAGTAGTCATGTATGGATGGGAGAGTTGGACCATCAAGAAAGCTGAGCACCAAAGAATTGATGCTTTTGGATTGTGGTGCTGGAGAAGACTCTTGAGAGTCCCTCAGACAGCAAGGAGATTAAACCAGTCAATCATAAAGGAAATCAACCCTGAATATTCATCAGAAGGACTGATGCTGAAGCTGAAGCTCCAATATTTTGGCCAGCTGATGTGAAGAGCCTACTGACTCATGGGAAAGCACCCTAACACTGGGAAAGATTGAGGGCAGGAGGAGAAGAGGATGACAGAGGATAAGATGGTTGGATAGCATCACCAAATGAATGGACATGAGTTTGAGCAAACTCTGGGAGATAGAGAAGGACAGGGAAGCCTGGCGTGGTGCAGTCCATAGGGTCACAAATAGTCGGACACGACTTAGCGACCGAACAATAAAATGAAAAAATGCATCCCCTAGACTGGTGTAGTGTGCAGACTCTCAGTCTAGACTTTAGAAGGGAATTCTTGTTCTGGGGTAAAACTGAATCCCTGGTTATTATTGGCATCCCACACTGCTGACTTTGGCTAGAGCTGTGGTGGTAACTTCCCAGCAAACTGATGGTATCCCACCTCAAGTACCTGTCAGTCATTTGGCCTCTCTGAAGCCTTGGGAACTCCCAGCCAGGACTTGGGATCAACTGACCCTTTCCAGAGGCAGCCCTCTATCATGCGGGTGGGGGGTTGAATGAGTAGATTATTGTCTCAGCCTCTTATTCACTGGAGTTGGCTTTCCTTGGCTGCTGAGAAGGTCCGACGTGAGATAGGGCACCTTTACCCATGTTGGAAACTGGCTCAGTCACTTTTTTTTTTTTTATTGCTTTTCCTCCCTTCTTTGTTTCAGTCTCCCAAATTTCCCCCTTGCTTCCTGGGCTACTTGGCACTCAAATCCTTGTCTCAGGTTCTGGTCTCAGGGGAATCCAAGTTAAGACAATCTCTAACATACTTTCTGAATAGAGTTTATGATTCTAACCTTCTGTGATTCTAAGACTGAGTGACTTTCACTCTGTGATTACAAGTTTTCGTAAGTTCATCCATCTGTGATTCCAGAATGGCATCATTTTAATGTGGCCAAAACACACCTCTCAGCCATGTACTCAGACATGCAAAAAAATGTAACACTCCATTTTCTGTAAGGATTTTGCTTCTCCTGAGCTCCTATTTTCCCTGATGCCAAAAAATGCAAACTTCAATCAAATCTAGGCAAAAAAAAGCTATTTCAGATTTGAATGAAATTGAGTGAGTCAAACTTTCCCTGTCTTCCGTTTTTTCCTGGATTGATTTAAGTCCTGGATGGGTGGGAGCATCTTGATATTGGTTGGGGGTGAATGGGGAGGTCTATGACTGGTATTTCTCAAGATGTAGCAGTCCCCACCCCCGCCGCCCCGCCTCAGCCGGCTCTCCAGCATGCCTCCCCTTGGCATCCACTGAGAAAAACTCCACTCATGTTGGTACATTGACTTCTAGAGTCAAAGAAACATAGTTCTTCCTGAGACGCTAAGTGTAAATACAGTTATAGCCACTCCCAGCCACTTAGTTGCCTGAGAAAAGATTTGAACATTGTTTGCACCTCATGAAGCCGTGGTATGCAAATTCATCATTCAATCTATTTGTTGAGCATCTATTGTGTGTTGGGCATTGTGCCAGGTATTGAAGATACACAGATGAGAAGACAGACATGATCCCTCCTTCATGTCATTCACAAGCCAAATAAAGTGTGTATATTTATAACTTACATATCATGGTGTCTGTTATGAAGGAAATAAATAAGCTAGGCAGAGAACACTCTTTGAGGAGTTAATATTTAAGCCAAGACTAAGAATCTAAGGTCGAGAGAAGCCACCAGAAGAACTGTCAGGAAAGGGAGATGTCTGGGTTGTATCTGTCGCTGTAAGCATTTTGTCATGCTGAAGACATCACTTGCATTTCTTTCACACTTTGTCTTTCCTTTCCCCTGTTTGTTAGTGGCCTCTATCACCTTAGACAGGGGATAGTAAGGCAGAAAAGGAAGAAATTCTTTTTTGAGTCTCAAAGTCCCAAGCTTTTGGTTTGGAAAAATTATAGAAATTTAGTCAAAGCCCTGAAGAATTTGAGCATATGCAATTTATGCTGTAACTAACAGAGTGGGAAGAATAGGTGAATCAAAATTGGTTTTCCTCTGTAGGAAATGAGATAAAGATTATCTGGGAAGTGGGGAGAAGGGAAGTGTAGCAAAGATATTTAGTCATCAGGCAATTATCAGACTTCCCCTTCTGTAGCTGCAGATGGTCACTCAGCTGAAGACTACATTTCCCAGTGCCCTTTGCAATTAGATGTGGCCACATGATTAGGTACTGACAAAGGACATGTGAACCCAATGGTGTGTACAACTTCTGCGTTATGTATTTAAACAAAAAAGGGACCTTCTATCATCACTCCTCTTCTACTCCTGCCAGCTGGAGTTTGACATGCTGCAGAAGCTGGAGTGGCCGTCTTAGACCATAAAATGAAAGCCATGTGAGAAGGATATCAGAGCAATAAAATGGAAGGAGCTAAGATCTCTGACACCAGGGGACTCCATATCAACTGCACTTCCTACCCTCGACTGGTTAGTGAGAGAGAAATCAACTTCTATCTTGTATCAGTTCAGTTGCTCAGTCGTGTCCAACTGTTTGTGACCCCGTGGACTGCAGCATGCCAGGCCTCCCTGTCCATCACCAACTTCCAGAGCTTGCTCAAACTCATGTCCATTGAGCCAGTGATGCCGTCCAACCATCTCATCCTCTGTGATCCCCTTCTTCTCCTGTCTTCAATCTTACCCAGGGTCTTTTCCAGTGAATCAGTTCTTCGTACCAGGTGGCCAAATTATTGGAGCTTTAGCTTCAGCATCACTCTGTCTTATATGGGACACAGTTTGGCCTGTGTTACACTAGATAAATTCGCATCCCAAGTATTACAGAAGGTCAGATACAGGAAGCTATAAAGTGAGTACATACTGGTGTGTGATCCTGAGAAAAGAATACAGAAACCTCAGGTAATCTTAAGGGATCAGAGAGAAGAACTTATGGTCTCAATCCTGGGTTAAACCTAAGAAAGCTGTGAACCTAGATGTCCGAGAAGGTGTGCATGCCCCCTGGACCATGACTCTTTCTGCACATCCCAGGAGGTGAGAGAGCAGGTCATCTGAGCAGGGAAAGTGAAACAAGATACCCAGAATTGAGCAAGATTAAGTTTATACCACTCAGTGGAATGGAGACTATTTACATTGGGTGTGGCCTAAGAGTTACATTTGCTTCACTTCTCCTCCCCTCTCCTTCCCCTTCTCCTCCTTCCTTCTCTTTCTTCCACTTCTCCTGCTTCTCCTCTCTTCTCTTTTTCCTCTCCTTTCTTCCCCTCCTTGTTCTTCTTCTCCTTCCTGTTCTTTGTTCTTGTCCTCTTCTCTCTCCTCCTCTTTCTTCTTCTTTTCCCCCCCCCCCCCCCAATACATTTTTGGCTGAGCACCAAGGCTCAGGTTCAGGTCCCAGCCCAGTCCTTCAGTATGCTGTGTGGTCTTGAGCATATTGCATCACCTCTCTGGCCTAGAGTGATCTCACTGGGAACATAAAGAGGTTGAACTTGTTTGTCCAAGGTGGCTCTGTCTTCATTAGTGTTCTGTGGCTCTTCTCTATATCTGATACTGAAGAGGGCTTAGGAAATGTGTGACAAAGTATCTCTCTTCCAATTCATGAAGTAATTGGACACAAAGAGAAGAGGATACATGTATATACACACTTACACAAATGAACATGGATAACCAAACATCACAGTAGCCAAGAGGAAATATGGTGTCAAGGTTTAAGATGCAGGTTTGGAACTAAACAGTCCAGAGTTTCACTCCCATCTTCTTCACTAACTAGCTGATGACCTTGGGCAAGTCACTGTACTTCTCTGAGTTTTAACTTTCTCATGTTTAAAATGAGAATAATAATATCTAAGTTTAGGTCTCTCATGAACAGAAAATGAAGTAATATATGTAGAGCACCAAGCTCAATGCCCAGCACATGGTGGACACTCAATAAATGGTTGTTTTTAATGAGTCTGTTGTAATGATTGAGAACTGTCAATCATGGTAGGAACCAGTGAAATGTAGAAAAGGGCAGGGTGAAGAGGAGGTCTCAAGTGCAGAGCAGAAAGATCCCTGAGGGTTGGGATGTGGGAAGGCAAGCCATGAATGGTGCAGGGAAGTGCAAAATGGTTAGCAGAGGGGTTAAGGTACTACTAGAGGGAGAAGAAGAAAAGATACACAGAAGCAAGGTGGAACCAGACTTGAGAAAATCTCTTCCTCCCCTGGACCTTATTTTCCTTATTTGTAAGGTAAGCATAACAATATCTGCCTTTCAGTGTTGTTGCAATGATTACTAGAGATGACAGGGTCAAGAACCCATGAAGAGGCCTGGTTCATGGAAACATATCAAATATCAGTTTCATTCATCTCCCAGGGAAGAGGTAGTCACACAATATCAAGGCAAGAAGGACCCTCAAAAAAATATATATGGTGACACACATGCCTATACATGAACTGTTTGCACATCATCCATCAATCTACCTAGCTATCATTTATCCATTTTTCATACATCCATTCAAATACCAACAATTCGTTTATCACCCACTCACCATCCATCTAGCCAGATGTCTATTCAGACTTCACCAAATGTCCATCATATATTCACCACCAACCCATTATCCATCTACATACCATCCATTCTATATCCATCCTTCATCAATCTATTTATCACCTGTACTTCCATTCAGTCAGCCACCTAGTCAGCCATAATAATTCCATCTATCTATCTATCATCCATTCAACCATCATTCATCTTTTCACCATTCACTAGCCCTTAATAGCCATCCACCATCTTTTATACAATTATTAGTTCCTCATCCACCCATTCTTAATGCATCTTTTTATCCCTCATCCAGCCATCCATTCATTATTCCACTTGTCACTTATCTTTCCACTCTTTCTCATACATCAAGTATGCACTCAACATATATTCTTCATTCGTTTCTTCATATCCATCATTCACAAGTTAATCATCAAGTCACCAATCTAGGTTCCATCTATTTCTCTTCCATCTACTACCCATACTTCATTCTTTTACTAAATATCTATCATTTATTAGTCACATCTATCATCATCTATGCAACAGACGCCTATGAAGCCATATACAATTAAACATTTTATCATCCATTTGTACCCATCTATCCAGTTGTGTTTCATCTATCCATTTATGTTTCATTTTCCGTGTTACCTAGGGATAATCCACACTGGGAATCTACACTGGGGATACAGGCTAAATAAACTACAATCTGTCCTCAAGTAGTTCAGAGTCTAGTAGAGAAAGACTGACAAGCCAGGAAGTAGTTAAACATAATGTGATGGCTTCTGTTATAGGAGAATGATTGTACCAAGCACTGTGGGGGAGAAGTCAGCCCCTAAACTCTGTCTGAGGGAACAAAGGAAGGATTATCAAGATGAGTGGCTATTAAATTGGGTTTTAAAAGATGAGTAGAGGTTCAATTGGTGTTTTTGTTGGGGGGAAGCAGTCCTAACGCAGGGAAGTGAGCACACAACCTTACTGAGAGCAACAGAGTAGAGACTTGTAACTGCCTGCGGCCTCCTAGACTAATGTTTCTATTTCCCAAATCTGGGCAGACATGTCAGTGAAGAAAAACCCACGTCAAGGCAGGGGAGAGGCTGCTTAGGATGGGAGGGTGAAGAGGATTTCCTTAGACCTCAGCTCTCCATTCACGGAAAGGTAGCAGCAGAGACCCTAGGAACTGGCATGGATTTGACAAAGAGAAGAAAAGAACGGCCTTCGGAGGAAAGAAAGCGGCAGGGAGCAGGTGAGGTGAAAACATTTAGTCCGCAGCGTCTTAGGCGAAGATGGATCAGAAAAGAGATACCTAGTATATCCTTGTTGGAGAAGGCAATGGCACCCCACTCCAGTACTCTTGCCTGGAAAATCCTATGGACGGAGGAGCCTGGTAGGCTGCAGTCCATGGGGTCGCGAAGAGTTGGACACGACTGAGCGACTTCACTTTCACTTTTCCTTTTCATGCGTTGGAGAAGGAAATGGCAACCCACTCCAGTGTTCTTGCCTGGGGAATCCCAGGGATGGGGTCGCACAGAGTCGGACACGACTGAAGTGACTTAGCAGTAGCAGTATATCCTTGTTACCTTTACTCAGGTAATTATTAATAATATTGCTACTCTCTTACAGTCATGTTTTATTCATCACAGACTATGTGTTAAGCTTTCCATGCGTTATCTCATTTTGTTCCCCACCCCTCAGAAAGCCCAAGAAGTAGTTACTACTTCCATTTCCATTTTTCAGATGAGGAAACTGAGTCTCTGAGAAATTAATTTATTGTTGTTATTCAGTCGCTAAGTCATGTCTAACTCTTTATGACCCCAGTGGACTGCACCACACCAGGCTTCCCTGTCGTCCACTATCTCCCGGAGTTTGCTCAAGTTCACATCCATTGAGTTGGTGATGCTATCTAACCATCTCATTCTCTGCCTTCCCCTTCTCCTTTTGCCTTCAATCTTTCCCAGCATCAGGGTCTTTTGCAATGAGTCAGCACTTTGTATCAGGTTGCCAAAGCATTGGAGTTTCAACTTCAGCATCAGTTCTTTCGATGACTATTCAAGGTTGATTTCCTGTAGAAGTGATTGGTGATCTCCTCGCAGTCCAAGGGACTCTCGAGAGTCTTCTCCAGAGAAGTTAATGGGCTGTGCTTAGTTGCTTGGTCATGTCCGACTCTTTGCGACCATATGAACTGTAACCCACCAGGCTCCTCTGCCCTTGGGGATTCTCTAGGCAAGAATACTGGAGTGTGTTGTCATGCCCTCCTCCAGGGAATTGTCCCAAACCAGCGATCGAACCCAGGTCTCTCACATTGCAAATGGATTCTCTGAGCCAGCAGAGAAGCCCTTTTTTCCCCCGCTAGGGCCTACCTAATCGAATCTTCAAAGCAAAACAAAAGACTCAATTCAAGCAGGGGTAAGAACAAGAGTAAGAATAAGAGAAGTTAATGCTAGGATTTAAATCTAGTTCATGAGGCTACAGATTCCGTGTCTTTCCCACTCCACTTCCTCTCTCTCATGGTCCTTTGGGCATGTTGTATGGTTGTGCTGGTCACGGAGCTTTGGAGGTGAGTAGGGAAGGAGGTGGGGCAGTGGGAAGAGGAGAATCATACATGACTTAGACAAAGTCACTCATGTACTAAAACATGTGCTCCATCACGTTGGAGATTATCTATGTATCCCCAGACTTTTAAACGGTGCCTGGCACATGGTAGACAATAAATATTTGTTTTTGCTTGAATTCTTAAAAAAATGTTATTATTTTTTAAATATGACTGATAGCTTAGGACAAGTTCAGTTTTTTTTTTTTATTTATTTATTTGTTTTTGGCTGCACTGGGTCTTTGTTGCTGCCCATGGGCTTTTCTCTAGTTATGGCAAGTAAGGGCTATTCTCTTATTGCAGGGCTCAGGCTCTAGACTGTTCGGGCTTCAGTAGTTGTGGTACATAGGCTTAGCTGACCTGTGGCATATGGAATCTTCCTGGACCAGGGATCGAACCCATGTCCCTTGCATTGGCGAGCAGATTCTTAACCACTGGGCCATGAGGGAAGTCCTTGACTGAATTCTTTTGCAGAGAAAATGGATGACCCATTAGAATATAGAGCATATAGACTCAGTTGTTCTAAAATAACACAAATCCTAAGTGATGATAGCATACAGAAGAAAGTATTTTCTTTGTTTCAGGCCTGGACATAATAACTTAGGACTAGCTTGATAAAGCTGGGGTCCCAGGCTTCTCTTAGCTTGTAGCTCTGCCATCTCTAAGGTGTCACCTGGCTCCTTATGGTCTCAGATAGCTCCTCCATGTCTACACCATGGCCAGCCAGCAGGGGTGGGGTTGGGGGAAGGAAAGGGGCAGTCACGACTTAGAAAACATGCAGGGTACTCTGTGTACCATTAGTCAGAATTTAGTCACATGGCTAGAACTAGCTGTAAGGGAGAAGCTGGGAAATAGAGTCTATTTTGTGTGGCTAGATGTCCAGCTAAAGATCAGAAGTTTTATTTCTGTAAGAGAAGGGGAGAATGGGTATGAAGGACCAGCAGTGGTCTCTGTCACAAATGAGGACCCTATATGTGAGCACCAGTATTCTTCATGGTGTGAAAACTCTGTAGGGACAGATATGGTCTCTCCCACTAGACTGCAGGCTCCCCGAGGAGCAGGAAGCTATGTTACATCACTCTGATATCCCTGGCAGCTTCTAGCTCAGACTTAAGAAGGAAGCTCTCTCAGACCTTGGATAGAGTTTTGATGATATGATGGAATCAGAACAAGTGGGTTAGAGGGCTTTTGCCTGGTGATGATCAAACGGAGAGGACTAAAGTTCAGGCTGGGCATCTGGGAGGAAGCCAGCTATAGTGGAGGGACTCAGGAAGGTAACTTAAGGGAGGACTGGATTAGGTGAGGGAGCAGAGAAGATCTTGGAAGGAGGAGGCAGAGTTGGGGTCAGAAGGGACCGTGCAGTAATCACAGCTCTTCTGCAATAAAATGCTCAGCAGTCCACAGAGCATCTTGGCTTCTGCTACCTTATCAGTGAGGCTAGATGGTGCCTGAATTTGAGTGGGGAATATGAGGTGCATCTTGAATGCCACTAGCCTGTCCTGTTCCTATCAGAGAACCAGCACCAGTTTCCTCCCTCCTTCCTTACCTCCCTCCTGCCCTCCCTCCCTCCTTTCCTTCCTTCCTTTCCCCTTTTATTTATTCAGTTTATCTCAGAAATTTGGAAGGATTCCATCTTGTACTGGGATCTTTCAAGAGGTCTCTAGGTCTATTATAAACTGGGAAGCACATAACCCCATTCTATCTATCTATCTATCTCACATACAAGTGTATATATACATACACACAGACACATGCATATGTATACATGTGTATATAATTATCTACTCTGTCAGTGCTAGCCACTATGCTAGTTTCTGGGGAACACAGTGGTGAACAAGTTGAAGTCCTTGTCCCATGGAATGTGCAGTGAGAGACAGATAATACACAAATGAATACATAAATAACTGTAATTATTAAATTATTAAATCAGTGCCACAAAGTTAATTAAATTATTAAATCACTACAGTGGCTTCCCTGGTGGCTCAGTGGTTAAAGAATCCTTCTGCCAATGCAGGAGACATGGGTTCGATCCCTGGTTGCGAAGATCTCCTGGAGAAGGAAATGGTAACCCACTCCAGTTTTCTTGCCTGGGAAATCCCATGGACAGAGGAGGCTGGCAAGCTGCAGTTCATAGGGTTGCAAAAGGGACGAACACGACTTCGTGGCTAAACAAAAGTACAGAATGCTATGAGAGCATAATCACGTTTCATTCCAGCATTCATTATACAAATATTTAACAAGGGAACTTATATATTAAAAATAACTTTTTCAAAAGAAAAAGTCATGCCCCTTGTTCAAACATAAAATGAACATGTGTCAAAGTTTTTATTTAAATGATTAATTAATGAGAGAAACAATAAGATGTTAAAAACTAGATCAAAGGAGAAGCCAGAGCATATATATGCTAAAATTAATTTGTTAAGATGTAAAACTATTTTCTTCCAAGAGGGATGGGGAGTGGGGTGGGGGTATTGGTTATACTTCCAACAGATAAAACTTACTTGCTTCCCTATGAGCAAGAATTATTTGTGTCACTACCAGTCTTGTTACAACTTACACGGAGATGCGCCATAGCTCAAAGAAAAGGAAAGGGATCAACTATCATAGAATCAGTTAACCCCAAATGAGGTGAAGACTAGGGATAGGATTCTATAGGACAGCTGGTGATCTTTGTGGCTCTTGTTTTGTTTTGCATTTTGCCATTTTGAAGTCGTTTACAATTTTCCTCAATATGAGTCAAATCTGTACTAGGTACAGGTAATACAGAGGTAAACCATACAGACACAATATCTCCCTCAGAAAGAAGAATGTTAAATGTTCTCTTAGGTTCTTATAGTGGGGCAGTGGTCTAGGGAACAGAAAGTTTTGGGAAGCCAAACCAAGTCTCTGCCATTTTTGTCTAATAGTCAGATCAGATTATAAAAGCACTTTATAGTCTGAGAAAAACCAGGGCTCTCCTGTCTAGTTCTAAATCCCCAAACAAGCCAAGCCTTGAGGCTTTCCTGTGAATTTCCACCTCTCTAACAAAAACAACTTTATTTCTTACTTCTGCAAAACTATGTCCAAAAATAAGTGATTACCTTTGCAGATATAATAATCAGGTGAGAAAATCATTTTTTCTAACTTGGAGAGACTAATGCTTGGTAATTTTTTTCCCTTGACATATCTGTTGCATTTTTATTTTGTTAATACCAATACCTGTTGTATTGTATCTGTCGTCTTTGTTGCTGCACAGGCTTTTCTCTAGGTGTGGAGAGCGGGTGTTACTTTCTAGATGTGGTGCAGGGGCGTCTCATTGCAGCTGCTTCTCATGCTGTGGAGCGCAGGCTCTAGAGTGTTCAGACTTCAGAAGTTGTGACTCCCGGGTCTGGAGCATAGACTCAGTAGTTGTGGCACATGGACTTTGTTGTCCCATGCCATATGGGAATCTTCCCAGACTAGGGATTGAACCCACGTCTCCCGCATTAACAGGCAGATTCTTTACCACTGAGCCACCAGGGAAGCCCCACTATTATATTTTTTATTCAGTGATTTATCATTCCAAAACTTCTTTTCGGGTAAATTTTTGTTTGCTTTCTAACTGCTTTTGTCTCTAAATTTTCTTTGAGACAACTAACAGTTATATACACTCACACATGCCAAACAACCAGGATAATTATACACTGTTCTAAGTGTGTGAAATAAATCAATGCAGTGATATGATCAAGATGAACTGGGGACAAGGTCCTACTGTATAGCACAGGAAGCTATATTTAATATCCTGTGATAAACCATAATGGAAAAGAATATGAAAATGAATGTGTACAATGTACAACTGAATTCTTTCTAAATTAACACAACATTGTAAATCAACTATAATTAAAAAGAAAAAGAAAACTTGGGAAGAGGGGAAAGATTACTTTAGATAAGGAGTCAGGAAACTTTTTCCTGTAAGGGACCAAACAGTAAATATTTAGGCTTTGAGGCATATCTAGTCTCTGTCACAGTTCTTACCTCTGAATTATAATGGGAAAGCAACCATAGACAATATGTAAATAAATGTATATGGCTGTGTTCCAATAAAACTTTATTTATAAAAACAAATGGCGGGCCAGATTTGGAATATGGGCCATTGTTTGCTAATCTCTGCTTTAAATAATACAGTTTTACAAGGGCTTACTGCGAAGATATTTAAAATGAAGCCTGAAGAAAGAGAAGAAGGTAGCATCCCAAGCTGAGTGGACAGGATGTGCTAAGACCACAGGGTAGAAAAGAGTCTGGTGTATCTGAGGAATAGCAAAGGGACCAGTTGCAGAAGCACAGTTATAAAAGAGTGAATAAATGAATGAATGAATGAACTCAGTGCCTAACACAAAGACTGCTTACATAACAGGGGCTATAATAAATATTTGTTAAACTTTGAGTGGGTGATATATTCACACAGTTCAAAAAGTATAAAAAGGGATCCTGTGAAGAGTCTCATTCCCAGTCTGTCTCCTTCCCACCACTTTTATTCATTTCTGATCTTTTCAGAGTTTCTTCATTCAAATTTATGCAAATGAAAACTACATCCTTGAGCCCCAGGCCATGCTTGGTGAGAGCAGCTGGGACTGAACAGGTGGAGACTCCTGTGCCCATGTACAAGAACCAGAGCTCCCAACTCAAGCTCCATCCTGGCTCCATCCTGACCTTCTCCACCCTGGCCTGTGTGCAGGGGAGGCTCGGCCCCTCCACAGGAAAAACAGCTTCCTAAGAGTGGGCGGAGTGGGACAGGTCCCACCTGAGCTGCTGCCAGGTGGAGCCACTCCCAACTTAAGAGCAACTGAGCCCAGAGTGGAATTTTCCTCCCTTTCCCGTTTTCCTTCAACTTGTTGTTGAGGAGAAAGTCTTTGTTGAATGCTGGTGTGTTTTTAACACCTCTCTTAACACTTACTTCCCTTTTTAACAGAGAGCAGGCCTCCACCTCCGAGCCTTCGGCAGGCAGCCGGATCTGGCAAGAATTTAATAACATTGTTTTGTTTTCATTGTACTTATTTTTATGGTTACCTTCTATTTATGGCATGAGATACTGGTTTTCCATTTATGGAGGGATCTAAAGTTCCCTTTTGAAATGAATATATCTATGTTTTTAAAAGAGGGTTCATTTAAAGAAAAAAATATTACATAACTGATGGCACAGGTGGTACCCAGACATGGAAAAAATTGAAAAGAGGGACATGATGGACTGAAAGGGAGGAAATGCCTCTTAGGTCAAATGCCTTGCCAGCCCCTGTGGAACAGAAAGGACCTCTGAGGCTTGGCAAGGGGAAGGGACTTTTCTAAAGTCACATAGATGACATGGACTGAGACTTGGACCTCCTGATCTCCTTGTGGTGGGGACATGCTGTGCCAGAGGGATAGGGCAGGGTCAGGGATCATGTATACTCTCGCGGGCCTGGCCGCTGTGCTAGCCAGGGTCAGGGTCTTTCCTAAGATGGCCAAAACACAGACTGAATGTAAAGAGGGCTCAGATTGTGGAGGAGAGGAGGTAAGCATGATGATGTCCCTCAAGCAGAGTCCATGTACTAGACCCTGAGCTGAGACCTTGCCCCAGGGGCACTCACAGATTCAAGGGGAAGACAAAAATAACTTAAGTTCCTGGTGGCAGTGTGGCCAGTGCTCCAACAGAGGCATAGCTGTTACATTCATCACTGCTGACATCTGGGACTATTGCCTGCCCCAGTAATCATTTCTTTTGGGAAAACCACCCCTCCTCCCATTCTTGGTTTTGTAGCTCAGGTCAGGCAAACCCCACACCTGTTTCAGAGATGGCCATAGGATTAGGTCTAGCCAATCAGAACGCTTTGTGCCTCTAGCCATAGTGATTGGCACAGGTCGGTAATGCGACCCAAGGCAGGCCAATGGGGGCCTTCTCTTGGACTTCTGCTGGAACTACTAGAAAAGGGGCCCAATCCAAGGGGTTTCTAAAAGGATAAGTCCTGATCTAGCATTGTTAGCAGTCATCTTTGATACCAACACCACATCAAACTTCAAAAGCATCAATAAACCATTTAATGAGCACCTATTACGTGCCATGTATGGTTGTGAGAGCTGGACCATAGAGAAGACTGGGCACTGAAGAATTGATGATTTTGAATTATGGTGCTGGAGAGGACTCTTGAGAGTCACTTGAACAGCAAGGAGATCAAACCAGTCCATCCTAAAGGAAATCAACCCTGACTATTCACTGGAAGGACTGATGCTGAAGCTGAAGCTCCAATACTTTGGCCATCAAATGCAAAGAACTGACTCACTGGAAAAGACCCTAATGCTGGGAAAGACTGAGGGCAGGAGAAGGAGGGGGTGACAGAGGATGAGATGGTTGGTTGACACCATCGACTCAATAGACATGAGTTTGAGCAAACTCCGGGAGATGGTGAAGGACAGGGAAGCCTGGCATGCTGCAGTCCATGGAGTTGCAAAGAGTCGGACACAACTTAGCAAGGGAACAACAACGTCTACATGCCAGGTACTGCTGAAGGGCTGGTAAGGCAACAGTGAACAACACAGCCAAAGGCCATGCTATCTTATAGCTTCCATTCTAGTCTAAACAGACAGGCAATAATCATGATAAATTGATAAATAAGTATCATAAGGTCAGGTAGTGATAACTTACAAAGAAAAACTAGGACAAACAAAGTGGATGAAGGTTGGTGGAGAGCTGTTTGGGATTGTGAAATGTTCTGAAAACAGATGGCAGTGATGGTGTACATGGTGAAAGTACTTAATGTCACTGAATTGTACACGCAAAAGTGTTAAAATGGTGAATTTTATGTTATGTCTATTTTATCAGAATTTAAAAAATAGATGGGTGGAGGAGCGCTATTGTAGTGATGGTAGTCAGGGCAGACCTCCTTGAGGAGGGGACATTTGAGCAAAGATATAAAAAATGGGAATTAGTGAGCCTTGAGGATACATGGAGGAAGAGCAGTCTAGGCAGAGGGAACTACATGAACAAAAGCCAGGAGGCTGGAGTATGCCTGGTGCGTTGCGAGAACTGCTAGGAAGCTGGTGTGCCTGCGGCCAAGAGGGCAAGGAGGGAAGGCAGAGAGCAAGGGGGACAGGGAGGGAGGAAGATGAGGCCACAAGGGGGGCAGAAGCTGAAGCACAGGGAGAGAACTTTGGGTTTGGTTGTAAGAGTGATGAGAACCCTTGCGAGTGTGGGCAGGAGAAGGGGCAGGAGTTGGCCCTTTCTGTTCAACTTCTCCCCTCTCTCCAGCACTGTCTCTTAATCAGGTCAGTTATCTCACCTCTGCTTCCTGACTATCTCTCCTGGGCTGCTGCCCTCTTCTTCCTACCTTCATGACCACTACCTAATTTATCGTTTTTTAACACAGATGACACAAGCAGCCTCCAACCAGCCTTCAGGCCTCCTGCTAATAGGGCCTCCACCGTGTCCACTGGAGGATTTTTCTACCTGCACTTGTGACCAGTCCTTCCCTTGGTGAGAGCCGCGTCTTCCCACTTTCCAGTCCAGCCCCGTCCAGCTCTCCAGTCTCTTCTCCCCTCACACTCGCCCCCGACACCTTGGCTGCTCTGAGCCTTCCAGGAGTCCCCCTGCTGCCTCAGGCTCTCTCCTCAAGGCTGGTGCACATACCCTCTCCTCTACACAGGTCCCTTTTTACCTAGAGAATCTCCCCCATGATCCTTTAAGAGTCAACCCAGCACCACTCTCTGCAGAGACTTCCCTGACTGTCTACACCCCAGGCTACCTTAGCTGTCTCCTCTTCTGTGTTCCCCCGCCTCTTCCACCAGCAGTCCAGAGGACACTGTCACGCATGGCTGCTTGGTTTGGTTTGATTTTTCCCAAACCGCTACCTCTCCTCACTTCCTGGAACCCCCTAGTTCTCTGCCCATAGTATGTTCTCAATAAATATTTGTTGAATAAATGAATGAGTTTGGAATGTATCTTGCAGAAACAACAATAGCTAACTTGGTTTAAGAATGTGCTATGTGCCAAGCTAAATACTTTAGAGTCTGGATCTAATTTCTTTTTCACAGTCTTAGGAGGAAGCTACTCTAATTAGTCCCATTTTAGAGGTGGGAAAACTGAGGCTTGGTGAGATTAAGCAATGTCCCCATAGCCCTGAAACCTGGAAGCAGTGGAGATGGCAGCGGAGCTGGCAGCAGAACTGACAGTTCAGAGTGCCCAGTTCAAAGTTATGGGCACATCACACAGCCAGGGGAGGTTTTAATAGCATTATTGGGCCCATGATGGGGTTTCCAGGAGTCTCTGAACTTTATATGAAGCTCAGTTGTTCATGAGCTGTTTTCAGAGAGCAGGCTGATTGCTGTCATCAGAGTCTTAGAGGGGTTCTTGATAACCACTATGTTCAAGATGCTCTTCTGCATACAAGAGAAAGGTGGAGAATTTTTGAATATTGGACTGATGAATTCCAAGTTATGCTTTTTTTTTTTTTCCCCCAAGTTATGCTTTGGAAGGATCACTTGGGCAATCATTGCAGCATTATTCATAAGAGAAAAAATCTGAAATATCCTCAATGTTCACCAAGAATGGACATATTAATTATTTTATGGTAATCCTTCCATAGAAGGGAACACCATGCAGCTGTAAAGATGAATGAAGAAATCTCTTTCAGCACCAATCTGAAATGATTTTAAGATACATTTTTAAGTAAATGAAGGAAAGTGCAGATGAGGGTGTATAATAAACTTCCATTTTTAAAAAGTGAGTTGAGGGTAAGATTACACATCTAGATTTGTTTCTATATGCATAAAATACCTTTGGCAATATTCACAATAATATAGACAATGGAAACCCTACTTCATACAATTTTTATAAAGATTAAATGAGTTAATATTAGATAATTGTTTAGAAAAGTGCCTGGAACATAGTACATACTAGAGGAGATTTTGTTGAATAAAATAAAAGAGGAATTGCTGCAGTGGGCAGATAGGAGATGATAGGCGGTGGTGGAAAGACTTATCTCATGCTCTCAGGCAACTTTTGAATTTGGTAACATGGGCAAATATTATTATTTTTTTAAATTATTGACGTGGACCATTTAAAAACTCTTTATTGAATTTATTACAATATTGCTTCTGTTTTTTGTGTTTTGGTTTTTGGCCACGAGGCTTGCAGGATCTTAGCTCTTCAACCAGCATTCCCTGCATTGGAAGGCAAAATTTTAACAACCAGACAGTCAGGGAAGTCCCCGTGGGCATGTATTATTGATACATATTTTGAAAGTTAAAGTTAAGTGTATTCAGATACATAAAAGATAATCTGAGGGGATCAGAGACTGGAAGGAGGTCCCACCCAGCATCCCCGAGAATTAGCTGGAATTGGTCAAAGACTGCATTGTGTAGTGTGAAAGTCAGGACGTGAGGAAAAAGCGGAGGGGGGCGGGTGGACACCAAAACGCCCACGCCCCAGGGCCCACTATAAAAAGCACATTTGAAAACATCAGACTGGAAATGTTTTTTTTATTTTTATTATTATTATTTTTTTAAATAGCCAAAGCTCGTCCCCCCAGGAGGCGTGTTGCAGCTGCGGGCCGTGGCAGTTCCCAGGTGATGTCAGTCCTGGCCCCGCGCCAGCCCCGGCCCCTTGGAGACGGTCTTGGTGGGTTCAGCTTGACTGTTTTTCCTTCCTGAGACTTGAGGACACCTTCCTGTCTCAAAGAAAGCAGCCTTTCCAGGGCTTTCTGAGAGCCTGGGGCGGGGGAGGTGGTGGGCCTGGGCTGAGAGGAGAGAGGGAGGCAGGGGAAGGTAGGTGAGGGGTGGGGAGGAGGGGGCGGCAGCATCCAAGGAGAAGAGTGAAGGCTGGGCAAGCTGCAGACAGGCCCGGCTCCGTCCGGGTGGCTTCAAAACCACCCCACAGGGGACAGGAGGGGGCGTGCTCCTTGGGAATCCAAGACCCGTCTCCCTGACCCCTTCCTCCCGCTGCCCTGGCTGCTGCCTAGGGGGATGCACTGGGGTGGGGTGGGGTTGGGGGCAAGATTTGTTCCCACGGAGTTCCCAGCTGGTCAGCGCCTCCTCTCTTCTCTAAGCTCTGGGCCCATCCCTCTTTCCTCTCTGGTTAAAGGCCCGTTGCCAGTATCTTCTGAGCTTTCAGGCGTGGGTTTCTACAGATGGGATGAATTGCAGAGCCAGGTTCGAGGTCTCACTGTGCTCCTCACTGTGTAACCTCGGGTCAGCCACTGCTCCTTTATGGTCTCCACCTATGAAATGGGTCAAACCCGCCTCGCAGGGTGGATACGAGACTCTGATTTTTGAGACTCTGGTTCCCT
Organism: Odocoileus virginianus; assembly: GCF_023699985.2. Classification (NCBI taxonomy): domain Eukaryota; kingdom Metazoa; phylum Chordata; class Mammalia; order Artiodactyla; family Cervidae; genus Odocoileus; species Odocoileus virginianus. Next base: position 56,171,664 of record NC_069682.1, on the reverse strand, counting down.
CAGTGTGGGCTGGACTCTGGGCAGGGGAGAAGACCCAGACTCGGGGGATGAACTTTTCCGTCTTGTTCTGGAAGCCCAGCCTCTTGGTCCTTCAGCAGGTCTCCGCTAAGCACCCGCTATGTGCTGGCACCATGTGAAGCCCTGGGATGCTGCCGCGTGATGGTGGAAGCCAGAGTTGTTTTGAGCAGGGGCTCTGGCCCAGCTCAGGGGCCTGGGGAGAGTTGCCTGCTGCCTCGGAACCTCGACACTGAGCGCGTGGACAGCAGAGAAGGAAGATGAAGGGGTGGCTCTGGACTCTGCGTGTATGCTGTCTCTTCAGTCGTGTCTGACTCTGTGCAATCCTATGGACTGTAGCCCACCAGGCTCCTCTGTCCACGGGATTCTCCAGGCAAGAACACTGGAGTGGGTTGCCATGCCCTTCTCCAGGGACTCTTCATGCCTGGGTCCAAATCCTGGTCTATCATTCAGTGGCTGAGTGACCAGGAGGATGCTAACAGTCCCTGCCTCTCGGGGTTGGAAGAAGTAGATAAATTATGGGTCATACCACACCCGGCGCAGACCTGGTGCTCCGTGAGCTCCCCATGCTTTTCTCCTCTGTCTGCAGAGGCTTGCCTTGCTCCGAGTACTTTGCAGAGCAGCTCTGGATGCCCAGAGGGGATGTGTCAGGGATTATCAGGTTATGATCAAGGGAAGTCCAGGGACCAGCAAGAGCCCCAAACACTGCATCTCATGCAGGGGTGGCCTGAACAACTTTGCAGGACCTTTGCACACTCAGCAAAGTCTTTTCTTGCCTCCGAGGCATCATCCTTATATTTCCTCTATTCTTTCTCATTCACACACCCCCACAGACCTTGGAAGCACCCATCATATTTTTACTCTTTCTTTGCTCACAGCCTGTTTTTCTGATGGACCTTGGCCTCCGTGAGAGCAGGTACCACATCTGTCTTACTCTCTGGCCAGAATGACCTTTTCGATCTTGTTCTGCAAGCTCAGGTTCCGTCCGGGCCCTTACAGGACTGGGCACATACCTGGTGAGGCCGTGTGGGCCAGGGGTGAGAGTTCGCTGAGGCTCTGCAGTCAGAACCTGGTTCAAATCCACTTGTTGTTCAAATCTTGTTCAAATCCACAGGGCATGTTCCCTGTGCCTCAGTTCCCGAACCTATAAAATGGAGCCATAACTTGTTGAGTAGGTTACAGGTTACATTAATTTACGCAAAGTGTGTAGACCAAGACCTGACACCTAGTAGGACCTTAAAAAAAGTCAGGCACTTTTCCAAGTCTAGAGGATCTGGGCATTCAGAAAACACCAACTCCTAAATTTTACCAGTCTTCCCTCCACAGGGCCAGTCTGTCCTAGTTCATATAGCCTTCTGGTCTACTTGGTGCAGGCTGTGCTAAAACGAGGAAAACCAAGGCCCAGAGAGAGGCAGACACCCACCCTAGGTCACACAGGAACAGTGGCCAAGCCAGGTCTCCTGTCTTCCAACCAGTTCAACCTCAGGATCTCCTTGGTTTCCAGGCCCTGGTGGCCTACCCTCTGACCCTGGTCCCCCCGGGAGCCCAATCCCAGGCTCGTGGGGTCTACAAATCTGGTCTGGATTAGACACGCTGGTAAGCAAACGCCGGGCCCCCCCAGCAGGCTGCCTGGCGGGACCCGTGCTCACAGCTGCTGAAGCTCACAGGGATATAAATCATGGTGGCAGAAGCCTCTGGGGTTACGACCACCTTAGCCTCCTGAAGGGCACAGGGGCCTGAGTGTCATGGGCAGAAATGCTTGGGTCCACTGGGGGTTTTTCTGTCCTCTTCTGGGGCAGCTGGAACAGGGCAGGTCAGAGCGGGCCAAGAGACCATTGGCAGGCCTTACCTCCTAGTGGGCCAAGATCTCAGCTCTGTTTTAACTTTTTGCTCTGGAGTTCTTTACAAACATGCAGCGAAGTAACAGAAGGAGTGCACAGAACTCCAACATACCCTCTACCTGGATTCCCCGAGTTTTAACAGTTTGCCACATTTGCTTTGTCTTGCTCTCACTCTTGCAGTTACTTTTTTCTGATCCACTTGATAGTATGTCACCTACACCATGTTCTTCTACTCCATAATACTTCAGAGTGTGATTCTGAAGCACCAGAATATCCTCTTACATCACCGTACTGGTAGCAAATTCAGTAAATGTAATGTTGATGTATGTGTGTGTGCTCAGTTGCTAAGCCGTGTCCAACTCTGTAACCCCATAGACTATAGCCCACCAAGCTCCTATGTCCGTGGGATTTTCCAGGCACTGGAGTGGGTTGCTGTGTCATCCTCAAGGGGATCTCCCCAACCCAGGTGTCGAACCTGAGTTTCCTGTGTCTCCTGCACTGGCAAGCAGATTCTTTACCACTGAGCCACCTGGGAAGCCCCAAGTGTGACACTGACATGATCCCTTAATCTGTTGTTCTTACTCCAGTTTTGTCAACTGCCCAGTAACATCCTCTATAGCATCAATCCCCAGTAGGACAGGGCCCAGCCCAGGGGCATGTGGCATTTTGCTGTCCCTATCTAGACTTTAGATATCAAGCCCACAGGAGGTAAAATATACAATAGCAAGAGATGCAGACAGGTTGAACAAAGATGGTCAACCTTACATGTGTGTCCCACAGACTGATGATTTTGTAAATCTTCTAATGTTCTCATGATAATTCATCATTCTTGTGATTGTATAGGTTGCTTAATAGATTAACTTGCTGAATATGCTAGAGTTTTGAGGATTCTATTCTGTAGTGTGTTTATTTTTAAAAAATCTAATAGGAGCATCATAAAATGGAAGTGGTCTGGGATACTGAGGGGAACTAAAAGTGGTGGAGCAGCCCTGGGCTAGAGAGAGGGACTTTGCATTCTCAGCTCCAAAAGCTGTGCAACCCTGGCCCTTCGCTGTCCTTCTCTGTTTCTCCATTTCCATGGGTGGCCTCTGAGGCTTTCCAACTTGCAACTGTGGAATTAGAGAAGAGAGTCCTAAATGGCAGGCAGGAAGACTTGGGCTCCTGGTGGCTCAGAAGAGCCAGGGACTAGCTAGGGGACCTTGGGCAGGTTGCTTGTCTGTATTGGCTCAACTTCTCGTTGTGAAATGATGCACTCTGAGATCCTTCTTGTTCTGATGCTCCTTGTGGCTAAGAAGGCTTGGGTGGAGGGTGTAAACTGATATTTAGGCCTCCCCTTCAGGGTCCCAGGTGGCCTGGATGAAGTTGCTCATCCCACCTGCCTCAGCCCTGGGTTTCTCCTCCCCGAACTCCTTAAACTCCTCTAGCCCTGAGTTAAGTCCTCACTTAGGCAACATGGAATGGCTGGGTTGTCCCATCCTACAGGCAGAAAGCGTGTGTGTTGGGGGCAGGGATGTTTGGCAAGTGGCTCCCAGAGACACTGGTCCACAGTTGTGCCTCTCCCAAGTCACGTGTGTTGCACTGGCCTTGTAGCTCACATGGGCCCCAAGATATTAACTGTCCACTACCCAGGAATGAGGCCCAGGGAAGACAACAAGCAGCAAAACGTGCAGAATGGAGCAGTATGCAGCTGCAAAAAAGCATGAGGCAGCAAAAAAGCATGTAACAGCTCTTTAAACACTGAAGTGTCTCCAAGATGTATTGTTCAGCGGAAAAAAAAACAAATGCAAGTGCAGATCAGTGTGTGAAATGTCACTACTCACATGGAAAAACAAGATACATGTGATATGCTTGTATCTGCAAAGACTATCTCTACAAGAATCCCTAAGCTCTGGTTAACAGAATTGCCTCTGAGAACCAGAAGTGAGTGGCTGGGAGAGAAGACTCACTGTCAGTTTATTCTGTCTTCCGAAGTGTGAGCTCTGTCAAGTGCATTGTTTATTTCAAGGGGAGTACGATGGAAGCAACCCAGTATGAGGAAGTACTCGTGAGGGGTTCCTAGGATGATGCTAATCGCATTTCTTGCTCTGCATGCTGGGTGCACAGGTGTGCTCAGCCTGTGAAAGTACACTTAATGGCACATGGACCGTCCTGCACTTATGTTACACTTTGATAAAAGTTTTAACTTAGTATGTTGTAAATGATTATTTAAGTATATGTGTTTTACAGAAACTCTGCAGGATTATTATAGTGTTAACAGTGGTTGTCCTTGGGATGGGTGGTATTTCTAAGATCCTGCAGTATTTGAGTTTATATATATACATATATATATATATACATGTATACAATGAATACATAAGCAGAGAAATCTATAAGTACTTTTTCAGAACCAGTAATCAGTAGAGAGCGTTTCTGGAAGGACACACGGAAACTGCTAACAGCAGTTGCCTTTGGGGAGGAGCCTGAGGGAGGTACCCACTTTTCACTGCATCTACTGGATACAACTGGTCTTATTTACCCAGTGCATAAATGGCCTATTAAAAACTACTTAATAAGGCAAAACAAATAATTATTATTCTTGTCTCAGCTGTTCTCATTGGTTAGGGATTAGGCCAGAGAAACTGGGAGGGGTCAAGCAACTTCTCAAGGGTCGCCCAGCAAATCTGGTGGCAGAAGTGGGCCTCGAGCCCAAAGCATCCAACTATCTGCTCTGTCCTTACTCCCAGGTTTCCTGCCATTGACAAGGTCACAGTCCTCTTCCCGTGGCTTTGCCAGGGGCTGCCTGGACCTGGGTAGGTGTGGGGTGTACAATGTGCTTTCCTAATTAGCTCCCGAAGGGGGACTGTTTGCTGATCTGCAAAATGGGCGGCCCCATTTCAGGCTCTGACTGAGGGCCAATTACAGGGTGTGACAGAGTGGGTGCAGCATGGAATCTGGAGCCAGTCTTCAGCTGGTAAAAAGTGTCTGTTAAAAAAAAATAAAGAAATAGGCATATGAAAGTACCTGGAGGAAAGGGCGGCTGCCTGGCTGTGCTGGCTCTCCTGTCCCTCTCCTTGTTCCCTGCCTCCAGCTTCCCCAGCTTCTCTGATCCTGGACCCATAGGGACAGAGCCCCACAGAGAGAGCCAAGAATGGCTCCACTGACCAACCGTTCCCATCGCCCTCTTGGCTGGACCTGTGAGATGGGGAAACACCACCTCCCACATCTCAGCTGCTGGGAGGATAACAAGGGTCACAGGGGCTGGCACCCCGACTGGGGCATCTCCAGGGCAGGGGAAGGAGCCCACTTTGGGCTTTACAGGTGGACAGACCTCACATCATCACCCTGCCATGTGCCAGCCATGCGCCTTTGGGTGTCATTATTTCTTCAAACCATCTCAGTTACAACAGGGGTAAGAGTACCCCCTGTTAGCACATACTCATTTGCACATGCGGAAAACCACATACCTCCCCAACCCCGTTTGTAAAGACATGGATAAGGCATAGATTAAAGTATGGTACGTTCACAAGATGGAACAAACAGCTACTAAAGAAATGAAGAGAACCCTTTACCTTTATGTACTGACTTGGGATAACAGCCAAACTAGATTAAGAGGAAAAAAAAAAAAAAACTCATGGAGCAGAAAGAAGGTAACAAGGGGCTACTGTCTGTGTAAAGGGCAGAAGAAAACATACATGAGCATTTATGTATTTGCTTGGTTATTCACATGGAATAGAAAAGTCACATAAAACTAGTGGCTGAGCCTATCTGCAGCGGGAGAACTGTGGCCGGAGGACAGGAGGGAGGGAGACTTTTTTTTTTTACCACATACCCCTCTGTACCTTTTGAATTGTGAACCATGTGGATGAATACATTCCTCATTCAAAAATAAATAAAATTAAGATTTTTCTTTTACCAACCACACCAGATACCCAACAGTTGTTCAAGAAGACAGTGATGAAAAACTGGTTATCTCGATTTCTGGAGAGGGAGACCCCTATCGTCCTTCAGCCCCACTCCCTCCAGGGCACAGGGCAGCACCTGTGACACCTGTGTCTCTTCCAAGGTCCAGGAGAAGGGCCACCTCTGACCTCTGATGTCCCTAGGCCCCTCCCTTCTGCAGCTGGGAACATCTTTTACTTAAAAATACCTTTTATTTTAAACCCACCAATTCTCTCTCTCACACATACACCCACACTCATCCATAGACGCACACATCCTCTGTCACCAACAGTCTATGTTTTTCCAAAAGATCTGCCTTGTCTCTGACCAGCCAGGGCTGGGGCCGGCTGGACGGGTCCTCACGGCTCTCCAGGGTGGGGTGGAGATGTCCCAGGGGGCCTGCTCTGAGGGTCATGGGCCCAGGTCATTGTCCTCTGGGTCCCTCCACAAAGAAGGGACCCAGGTTTGGCTCCTGGGGTCTTCTTCCCTGTTCACCCAGTGGCTGGCCTCTGGCCTTCTTCTCAGGGTCCTGCTTGGAGCAAATGACACAGGGATCCAGGCTCATCTCCGTGGCACTCGAAGTGGGGTTACCCCCCTCACCTTCAAGCAGCTGCCCCCAAGGTCACGACGGCTTCCCTGTGGGAAGGGAAAAAAGAGGTTCAACTTTTTGAGGGGTTCAACTGTCTCCTTGAACGCTGGAACTAATCTCTGTGCCCAGCAATAGGGGACTTGATAAACACATCAGTCAGCCACACAGTCAAGTTCATGAAGCAGAAGGCAGAAGACACTATATGGACTAACAGGGGACGATGCTGCAATAACATCATTTAAACACAAGACCAAGGACGGAGTGTGTGCTCCTGTGTGCTGAGATGTCCAGAGAGGGCACATGGGAAACTGCTAATGGGTTCATCAGAGAAGAAGAATGTGATAAGGAGGAGACAGGATGGGAGGGAGGCTTTTTAAAAAAACTCTATATACTTTTTTACCTTTTTCATTTCTTTTTTTTTTTACTTTTTTCATTTCTTCCCCATGTAATCTGTTGCTTAAAAAAATCCAATACAGGTCAAGTCATACAATTTTACACTCAAGGGCATAACACATTCACAGTAGTTCTCCTGCTGCCCGGGCTGTGGACTCAGTGGCCTCCTCATCAGCCTCAAAAGTAGATTCTGGAATTCTGGTCTCCCTGCCTTCATTCAAGGTGTTCCCAGGAATATGCACTCTTGTCCTGTCCTGGGAAGATTTCTCTGTTCCTGCAATTGCCTGGCACTCCTTGCCTTTCTGGGGCCAGGATAAAACCCAGAAGGGGAATATGGGATCTCTCTGTTTTCCCATCAGGCTGGGAACTCAGTGGGGTGGCTGGAGAAAATCCTTTACTCTGTAGCCCCAGTTCCAGCCTGGGAACTGGCATGGAGCAGTTACCAACCAATGCTGCTTGGATCAGGGGTGTCCACTGGAAGACGACTTAATGGTGGCAGCCCTGGAGGCCACCTATTTCCCTCATGCGGCAGGGACAGTCTCTCCCCGCTATTCTGAGGTCTGACACCAGGGTTTCAGCCTTACTGTAAGCCAGCAAAGTCACAGACATTAGAGCACCCCCTCTTTTGCATCCTCCAGCATTGCATGAATGGCTCAGAGGCACCCAGCCAGTTGGTAAAAAGGGCTGTGCTAGAAAATCCATGTTGTCCAGTCTGTCTGGTTTCCAGGACATAGTGGGGTCTGAAATCCCACTGTAAACGCTCATTCCTGAGCCTGACTAGGGGATGACGGGACCAGCCTTTTTCTCAGCCATCTAGAGAAATAGCTAGCCATCTGGGAGCTCTGCCCCCTGCCCCCCTCCACTCCTGGGCCCAGGTTGGGGCAGATCCATCCAGATGCAAGCCCAGCCTCCCTTGAGGCTCTCTGGGCCCAGGGACAGCGTGTTCATTCACAGGCAAGGCTATTTTGAGGGCTGAGGCCACAGTCCCAGCAGAGCCTGGGGCTTGGGCTTCTCAGACAAACTCTGGCAGCCGCAGCTGAGAAGGGCGGATGGGGGTGGCGCGGGGTTGGGAGGCGGGGGTCGTGTTGAGGTTGGAGGATAGAAAACCAGCTTCCTACCTTTTCAGGGTCAGGAGAGCCTCCTCTACCCTACGTCTGGCAGTCATCGTGAGACTGGCATTTCCCTGAGAATGCTGAGACTGTTCACCTCCCTGAACCTCAATCTCTTCCATCTATGAAATGGGGACAAAATGATTCTACTCGCCACCACAGAGGTGCAGTCAAACGCAAGTGCAGCTGTGAAAGAGGCTTGTAAACTGCCAAACACATTTAGAAGAGGCCTTGACTAGGCCCCAGATTCTTTGTCCCTTTGCCCCTGAGTGCCAAGGCTCCAAGAAGCACCGTAGTTAGTAGGTGGTTAGAGTAGAGCAGACCTGGGCTTCAACCGCAGCTTTGTCTTGGACTACCTGTCAGACCTCGGGCAAGTGACTTCAGCTCACGGAGCCTCAGTTTCCCCATGTGTAGTTACCATGAGGATTATACACACATTAACACAGGTAAAGCCCCTAGCAGAGTCAGGAACATAGCGAGTGTTCAATGAACATTCACAAGTATTAGCATCAGCATCACCTGATGATGGTTATCTCCTTGCCCCACTGCTCCTGGGCTGGTATCCCAAGTGGGGAAGGCTTTACAAGATGATCTTATGTGACCCCTACTCTCAGGTGACAAAAGGGAAAACAGGGCAAAGACAAGAACCCCCTACCTCCCCTTGCTATTTCTACCACAGAGGGCCACACCTAACACCTCCTTAAACAAGATGCTGCAGGGAGCTATCTCCATGGTGACCCCAACCCCTGACCAGCCAGCTTGGGGCGAGACGGTAGCTCGGAGTGAAGGGATAGAGTCCGGGGCTTTAGAGCTTTCTGGAAGGCTCCCATGGGCTCCCCAAGACAGCCAGTTTTCTTCCAGTTGAGTCCCCAAGTCTTTGAGGAGCCAGAGCTGGCCAGGATCGCCCCTTCTGCCTATTCCCAGAGGAGTCTGTGGACTTGAGAGCATGGCTTCTGCAGCCAAATTTGGCTGGGTTCTAGGTCCTGTAGACAGATCCCAGGGAAGGGGCCAGATCCAGGCGAGGCCCTGAGACCAGCAGAGAAGCCCCCAGGTTACCTGCGATGTGGGTGGGCACATGACAGACACACCCTCTCCCCCAGGCCTACTGTTACCAGGCCTTCCCACACTAACCTTTCCTATTTCCCAATCGAGCAGGCCTGAGTTTGAATCCTGGCTTCTTCATGGGCAGTGTCTCTGAACCAGTAATACCATTTCTAAGCAGGTAGGGATAACTAGAGCACCTTCTTCCCCAGCTATCTTTTTTTTTTTTTTTTCTTTTCTGCACCATGCAACATGTGGGATCTTAGTTCCCTGACCAGGAATGGAACCTGTCCTCCCTGCAGTGGAAACTCAGAATCTTAACCTCTGGACCTCCAGGGAAGTCCCTGCTGGGGGATTTTAATGGTAACACATGGAAGGCGGTTAGCACGAGAGATCAGGGCTCATCAAGACTGCTGACACTGCTGTCACTGGCCTGTCTTCGCTTCCCCTTTGTGCGTTGCCACTTTCAATGTCTTCCCTTCTTTAGGTCATGGTTTCTGATCCCAGCTCTGGCTGTGCCTTGCCCCTAGAACACCCTCCCTTACTCTTCAACTTGCCTGCCTCCATCCTCAAGCATTGTCGGGGACTTAGCCCCTGGGTCAGGGGCTTCCTCTGACCCTGACAGTCCCTTTATGCACCCCCATCAGACCGTAGCATCCCTCTTTTCACCTCCAGACCCTGCCCTGACCCTACACTGGGAGTTCCTGACTGCGGTGCACAGGCACCTACCACCTGCTTCTCTGGGAATGTTCTCAGAGCCAACAAAAAGCAGCTGTCAGGTAGCTGAGGTTTGCTGAACTGAGTGGATGGGTGAAAGGCAGTCAGAGAATATCGCTGAGGGCCCAGTCAGCCCTTCACAGCCTGGGCTGGATTGCTCGCAGGCCCATGCTAGCTTCTCAGTCCAGCCTGGAGCACAGACAAGGGCCCACAGCTGGGAGTAACAGGGACCCTGGAGAGAGTTCAAGTCTGAGCCTACCAAGACTGACTTAGGGAAAGGGAGGCAGCCATCAGGGTGGGAGGCCAGGATGGGAGTCTGATGAGCTGGAAGGGGGTGGTCTGAGGCTAGGACCCAGGGGCTTTCCTCAAACAGAGTGAAGAGGGGAGCTGGGGCAGCTTTGAGAACCAAAGACTGGGGGACCCTCAGAGGCCTGACTCCAATCCCTCATGCTTTAAAAAATTTTTATTTTATATAGAGTTGATTAACAACATTGTGTTAGTTTCAGGTGTAGAGCAAAGTGATTCAGTTATACATACACGTGTATCTATCCTTTTTTTAGGAGAAGGGGACGACAGAGGACGAGATGGTCAGATGGCATCACCAACTCAATGGACATGAACTTGAGCAAACTCTGGGAGCTGGTGAGGGACAGAGAAGCCTGGCGCGCTGCAGTCCATTGGGTGGAAGAGAGTCGGACACAACTGAGTGACTGAACAACAATCATTTTTCAAATTCTTTTCCCATTTAGGTTATTACAGAGTTCTGAGCAGTGTTCCCTGTGCCCTCAATGCCCTGTCACTTTCCAAAAGGCCATGGGCTGGTCAGGGACTCTCTCAGCCTCAGTTTCTGCAGCTGTAAATGGAAGCTGCTGGGATGCAAAGCGGTCACACAGACAAGACTCCTTACGCTAAGAAAAGCCCAGGCCAGAAGGGGAAAGGCTAGGGGTGAAGCAGGCCCTCTGGGGCTGGTGCAAGGGGAGAACCAGCTTTCAGCCACAAGTGCCCCTCAGTGACCTCTGCGGCTGCTCACCCTTCCCCACTCCCTACCAGCCTGGTACCCATCCTTACCTAGGACAGACCACGGGAGCCTACCTCAAGTTCTGCCCCGATGACTCAACAGTGCCTTTCTGGACTCGCCGTCCCTTGAGGGGGTGGGTATCCTCAGGGGACCCCTCATTCATGCTTACTGCTCATGAGCTGGGTGCCTGGGGCTCTTGACTGGGGCTGTGCGTCCCCTTTTCTTCTAACCTCCTGCCCCTTGGTCAGTCTCAGGATGCAGAACAAATCTTTAACAAAAAGGGCAGTTCAGGGCACACACACCCAGCAGACCCGGAGCCTGCATTCTGGCTTCCGAGCTGGGTGATGAGGGCAGCCCTGAGACTCAGATCCTGATAAAACCAGCAAACCTACCTGTCTGATGGGGGTTCCTGCGAAGGTAAAAAGAAAGAAGACCACGAAGGCGCCCCTACATAGGTAGGGCCTCCTGCTGCTGCTGCTGCTGCTAAGTTGCTTCTAGTGTCCAACTCTGTGCGACCCCATAGACGGCAGCCCACTAGGTTCCTCTGTCCCTGGGATTCTCCAGGCAAGAATACTGGAGTGGGTTGCCATTTCCTTCTCCAATGCATGAAAGTGAAAAGTGAATGTGAAGTCGCTCAGTCGCCCGACTCTTAGCGACCCCATGGACTGCAGCCTACCAGGCTCCTCCGCCCATGGGATTTTCCAGGCAAGAGTACTGGAGTGGGTTGCCATTGCCTTTTCCGAGGTACGGCCTGTTACGTTAAAATGCCTTTGTTATGATCTCCCCACGCGCTCTTCCTAGCACACCTCTAGTTGGAGCGAGTGTCCCTGGATGAGCAATCTCCATCCTCTAAATTACGCCTGAGCGTCGGGCTTCCCTGCACCCCGTGTTTGGGGGACACTGTGAGCTGTTGTGCTCCACACCAAACACTGGCCGCACAACCGACGACTCCATGTCGCTTCCCCCCTCTCTTCACTGGGGTCTCTGCCCCTCTCTTGCTACCTAAGGGGCCAGTTCCCTGACCCCACGGGCGCAGTGCTGGACCGCAGCGCGCACTCACCCCCTTGCGCTGGTTGCTGAGGCAGAAGGTGCAGATGGAGCGTGGCTGGCGGCCGCCGTCGGGGGCGGCGGAGACCGCGCTCTTGGCACTGCCGGCAGCTCGGAAGCACGGCTGCCCGTCGTCGGCCGCGTCGCCCAGCAGCAGCACGTTGGCCAGATGTGCGATGTAGCTGGACGCCAGGCGCAGCGTCTCGATCTTGGACAGCTTGCGGTCCACCGGCTCGGTGGGGATGAGCGTGCGCAGCGCCGTGAAGGCCGTGTTCACGCTCTGCGTGCGGTCCCGCTCCCGCGCGTTGGCCGCCTGCCGCTGTCGCACCACCACCACCGGGCCCGCGCTGCCCGCCGCCCGCCGCCCGCCCCCGGGGCCCGGGCCGCGCCGTGCCGCCTCCAGGCCCTCGCAGCAGCCGAACGACTGATCGGAGGCGTCGCTTTCGCTCCGGTTCTCCTCGTCCTCGCTCAACAGCCGCACGTCCGGGTACAGCACGTGCGCGCCGACGGGGCGCAGCAGTGCGAACGCCATGGGCACCCGGCCTAGTCCCTGGATGAGCAGCGTCCCGGCGCTGGCCGCGCCCCGCCGTGCGCTCCCGCGCGCTCCCACGGCCCCTCGGGCCGCAGCCTTATAGCCGAGGGAGGGGCCAGTCCGGAGGCCGCCCCAGCCGGGGCGGGGGGGCTCCGCCCCGGCCAATGGGGAGGCTCCCGCCGCCTCCCGGCCAATGGCTAGGCGCCCACCGCCCCCGTCCCCCAGGTTGAAAGCGGCCCGCGAGCTGGTGGCCCGCCCTGAAGGCTCCAGGTCCCCGCTGGCGATCTGGGTAAACGTGGGGGTCGGCGAGGGTGGGATGGGCTGTACTCAGATCCAGACTCATCTTCAGCCTAGACCGCCGGGAGACTGCGGGCAGATCCCTTCTCTCTTGGCTTCAATTTCCTTGTTTGGAAAGAGGGTTACAGAGAAACCAACTCGGGTTTTTCTGCCCTCAAATTCTGCTGTTGTGATGCTGCAACTCACGTGTTGTCAAATAAGGGAAGGCGGGGGGGGAGCTTTTAACTTGATAAATTCCCAGATTCCTCCCAATCTGATTCAGCAGACCCAGGAATCTGCATTCTCTACAGGATGGTGGTGTCCACGGAGAACAATCAGAGAAACACTAATAATCTTTCCAAATAAGGACTCAGTGTTGTCACGTCCCTGACAACAAACTTAGAAGGGAGAGGAGGAGAGAGAGAGAAAATGAAAACGAAACACACAAACGCCAGTAGCTCTATTCATTCATTTATTCATTCAACAAATACTTACTGGGTCCTGGCTATGCCAGGCATGGTTTTAGGTGAGAAGAGAAATGTGAACAAAACGAATTCTTGGCTTTCACGGAGTTGGCATTTTGGTTGAGGTTCTACCACCAAAATGGTTGTGCCAGACACAAGGCTGCGTGATTTACTGATGGTGGCTGTTCTCTGCTGAGTTGTGGGGAGGGGCCCCTGACTGACAGAGGAGAGCTCCGTTCTCCAAGGTGAGTGAGAGCACTGGCCCTAGCCTGCGTGTCTTCATGATCACCCCTGTTCTGTCTCCACCCCCGATACAAGGAGAGCTTCTCTCCCTTGCTCCCCACAGTCCCATCCTGTGTGGCTGCTGCTGCAGCCGTCCTGGCTCCCAATCCACACCCTCCCCTTTCCTTCTGCTTGAAGTGCCAACACCACCCCCTCAAAACACAGGCGCTTACAGACAGAGGGGGTGGGAGGAACTATCTTCCCTTGTTGCCTCCCTTCCTTCTGGAAACCTTAGATTGTTCAGCCAGATTTCTGATACGTCCTCTTCCTCAGAGGCTCTGGGAAGAATTACTGAGATGATGATGGTTGCTGGGATCCCCAGGTTGCTCATGTCCCTTTCCCAGCTCCCTTCTGTGGGGCTGGCCTAACCTGGATTCACTTGACCTTGACAATAACTTTCTCTTTGGCCCACATTGGCAGCCCGTGAAGCAGAGAGAGCCCAGGGAGTGAAGTTGGAGGAGCTCTAGGTGCTTTAGGCTCCATCTTTCTTCTGGGCATCAGTTCTCTGGACTGATGCCTCCCAGCTCTGCCATGCTGTGCTTTCCTGGCTCTCCGGATGCAGGCCAGAACTGGGGAGAGACAGGGAGCTGGAGGGTTTCCCTTGGCCTCTGGGAGAGCAGTCCCTGAAGTCTTCAGGCCTAGGGCCTTCAGGAAGGTCTGTTCCCACACCTGGCTCTCCCCCCACCTCATTTGACCATGACCCCAGCCAGGCTGGGCTTTGGAGAGCAGGAGAAGGAGTCTGCTCGGCCCTCTCCCTGCAGGGCCAGCCCCACACACAGCCCCAGGCCAGGCTGCTGCTTCCTGAGCCGATGAATTATTACCGGGAGATTTCCTTCCCTGTCTGCGCCTCCTCACAGGGGCTCCCCGCTCCCTTCACTTTCGCTTCCCCCCCTACCTTCTCCCCCTCTCTTCTGCTGGACCCTCAGGCAGCTTGAGATTCCTCTGTCCAGCCCCCTCCCCTTCCAGCACAACCCGGAGGAGCCAAATAGGGCGTGAACTGGGCCCGGAAGGCGGGGAGGGGGGCTTCCTTGGAAGGCGCATTCATTCATTCGCTCCTCAGGCAGGTTTTGACACAGGGGACCCTGGGAGTAAAATAAAACCATGAATGAGACTCAAGGCCTTCTGCCGTCCAGAGGGGAAGGCAAGCTGTAAACAAAGAATTCCAGGACAATGTGGACAGTGCAAGCCAGGGCCTGGCATCAGAGAGACCCAGTTCCGGCCCAAGGTTAGCTGCCTCTTGCAGTCTCAGCTTCCTGCTCTGAAAACAGAGGAGTAATAATAGTACTTATTCCTAGGGCTTCCCTGATGGCTTAGTCGGTAAAGAATCCGCATGCACTGCAGAAGATCTGGGTTCGATCCCTGGGTCAGGAAGATCCCCTGGAGAAGGAAATGGCTACCCACTTCAGTATTCTCACCTGGAGGATTCCATGGACAGAGGAGTCTGGCATGCTACATCCATGGGGTCGCAAGAGTTGGACAGGATTGAGCGACTAAACCACCACTTCCACATTCCTAGAGCTTTTGGTGGTTGTTCCCTGAGTTGATGCCAATAAAGCTGGGGCGCACACGGAATGCACAACAGTGGTTGGTGCTAGCCGTTAGCCGTGTCAGGGGCTGGACCCTGCCGAGGAGCACTCTGCCTGGGAAGGCACTGAGCAGCTTGGACTCTTTGGGGCCTTTTCCCTGGGAGGGGGAGGGGGCTCCTGCCACATTCTCAGCCCACCCACACTAGGCTTTCAACCCCTCCCCTCTTCTGTTCCTCAACCAGCTCCAGCAACAAGGGGCTTCTTGCTATCCCTGGAGCACACTTCTGCCAGGCGCCAACTGTCCCCAAATATTCCCAATGCTAGTTCCCTTCCTTCCTCCCCATCTTCCCTCAAATCTCATCTCCTCAGATAGGCCTTCCCTACCTGCCAGCACCTCTATGGCTATCCCTCTCCCCTTCCCCTGTTTTATTTTTTTCCAGAGTATTTATCATTTCTTTCACTCATTCATTTATTCATTCATCCACGAACATTAATTGAGTACCTACTCTGTGTCAGGCGTGGTTCTGGGTACTGGGAATACAGCGGCGAACAGACCACATATTTACCTGTCTGCCAGCTGTCTATCTTCATCAGGAAGATAAGTCCCCTGCATATGAATAAGCTCCAGCCCGAGAGGGTGTTCAAAAGTCCAATTTGTTCATAAGTCCAACAAAGTTAGCTGAGGTACTCGACTAACATAATCGGCTATATAGTACTGTACTTTAATAGACTTATAATACTTTTCATACAAATAATACTTAAAAAAATAAAATATTTTTAATCTTACAAGACAGTACCTTGAAAAGTACAGTAGTACGGTACAACAGCTGGCATACAGAGGCTGGTGCTGGGTGAATGTCAAGAAGTTACTGGGGAGCGAGAGGAGATGGGAGATGGAAGAGCTGAAGCACTGTCAACAGTAGGAGGCGGAGGACAAGCTGCAGTTTCACTCAAGCCTGATGATGGAATGCACGTTTGCATCTTTGGAAGTTTGCAGCTTGAAGGTTTGTATGTAGGGGACTTAATGAAAGCTTCTTACGGCAGGGACTTTATATTTTGTACTTTGCCCATCACAACCTTCTGAGGTAGGTATTGTTATTCCTACGTTAACAAATGAAGAAACTGAAGTTCCAAGAGGGAAAACAGGACTTGCCAAGGTGGCATAGTGATTAAGAATCCTCCTGCCGAGCGGGAGATGCGGGTTTGATCCCTGGGTTGAGAAGATTGTCTAGAGAAGGAAGTGGTAATCCACTCCAGTGTTCCTGCCTGAAAAATCCCCTGGACAGAGGAGCCTGGCAGGTAGAGTCCATAGAGTCACAAAGAGCAGGACACAACTGAGCGACTAAACAACAATGAGAAGGTCACACAGGGGCCGGCAGAGGAACTCGGCTCGGTCTTCCTCAGCCACACAGCCTCTCTCAGACAGCCCAGAGGCATGCGAGGGCTGAGGTCTGCCAGGTTAGAGGAGGAGGGTCTTTCAGGCTGAGAGGACCACGGATGGCCCCTGCCTTCCGGACCAGGGCACCCTGGCTTCAGTCATCTGAAACACTTGCGGTTCTTCTGCAGCCCCAGCTTTGCCCGTCTGACCACCTCTTCTGGAGTGCCCACCCCTTTGGGTCTGACCAGGCAGCTCTACTGCTCGATCAAAGTTCAGCAGAGCTTCTCAGTGGAGCCCGCTTTGTGCTTCCTCCTCCACCTTGGTGCACAGCCCTGTTATTCATACACCATGTTTTAACTTCTCTCCCTGATTCCCTGCTCCCTTTTCCCTCTCCCTATGGGGCTCAGTTGTGTCCGACTCTTTGCGATCCCCTGGACTATACAATCCATGGAATTCCCCAGCCCAGAATACTGGAGTGGGTAGCTATTCCTTTCTCCAGGGGATCTTCCCAACCCAGGGATTGAACCCAGGTCTCCCGCCTTGCAGACGGATTCTTTACCAGCTGAACCACAAGGGAAGCCCAAGAATACTAGAGTGGGTAGCCTATCCCTTCTCCAGCGGATCTTCCCAACCCAGGAATCAAACCGGGGTCTCCTGCATTTCAGGAAGATTCTTTACCAACTGAGCTATCAGGGAGTCCCCCTACATGGCAACCACCCTATTTTAAAATTTTTTTCTTTTAATACATCTATTTATTTGTGGCTGCACTGGGTCTTCATTGCTGCTCGCAGGCTTTCTCCAATGGTGGTGAGCTGGGACTTCTCTTGTTGCAGCGCACAGGCTCTAGGATGTGTGGGCTTCAGTAGTTGTGGTGCACCGGCTTAGTTGCTCCACGACATGTGGAATCTTCTGGACTGGGGATTGAGCCCGTGTCTCCTGCATTGATAGGCAGATTCTTAACAACTGGACCAGACAGTAAAGAAGCTGCCTGCAATGCAGGAGACCCAGGTTCGATCCCTGGAGAAGCAAATGGCTAACCCACTCCAATATTCTTGCCTAGAGAATCCCATGAATAGAGGAGCCTGGCGGCTACAAAAGGAGCCTGGGTCTCAAAGAGTTGGACACAACTGAATGACTAAGCACCCACACACCAGAAAAGTCCCCACTCTATATTTTTATTTATTTATTTTTATTTTTTTTCCCACTCTATATTTTTAAAGACAATTTTTTAAAGGCAATTTTATGTTTAAACAAACTTGAGAAATTCAGAGATTTCCCATAGACTCCTTGTCCCCACAAATGAATAGCCTCCCTGTCATCAGCACTTCCCAGAAGAATGGTACATCTGTTACAGTTGTTGAACCTCCATTGACATATTATGGTCACCCAGAGTCCATAGTTTACCTTAGTTTCTCTCTTGGTGTTGTACATTCTATGACTTTGGATAAACATGTGCTGACCTATATCCATGATTTTAGTAGCATACAGAGTATTTTTACTACCCTAACATTCCTCCATGTTCTGCTTGCTCATCTACCCACAATTTCTGCAACCACTGATCTTTTTATTGTCTCCATAGTTTTTGCCGTTGCCAGAATATCATGTAGTTGGAATCAGATAGTATGTAGCCTTTTCAGATCTACTTCTTTCACTTAGCAGAATGTATTTAATGTCCCTCCATATATTTTCATGGCTTGATAGCTCATTATTTGAAGCATTGAATAGTATTTCATTGTCTAGATGTACCATAATTTATTTATCCAGTTACCTACTGAAGGAGATCTTGTTTGCTGCCAGGTTTTTACAATTAACAATCAGGTTGCTATAAACATCTGTGTGCAGGTTTTGGGTGGATATAAATGTTCAGTTCCTTTGGGTAAATACCAAGGAGAACAACTGCTGGATCATATGATAAGAATATGTTTAATTTTATGAGAAACTGCCAAACTGTCTTCCAAAGTGGTTGTAGTATTTTGCATTCCCACCAGAAATAGATGAGAGTTCCTATTGTTCCATATTCTCATCAGCATTTGGTGTAGTCAGTGTTCCAGGTTTTAGCCATTCTCATAGGTGTGTAGTGATATGTCATTTTAATTTGCATTCCCTTTTGATGTATGATGGAGAGCATCTTTTCGTATGCTTATTTGCCATCTGTACACCTTCTTTAGTGAGGTGTCTGCTAAGGTCTTTGGCTCATTTTTAAATAGGGTTGCTTTCTCATTGTTGTATTTTGATTTCTTCGTATTATTTTGGGTAACAGTCCTTTATCAGATGTGTCTTTTGCAAAATATTTTCTCCCAGTCTGTCATTTGTTTTATTCTCATGGCATTGTCTTTTGCATAGCAGAAGTTTATAATCTTAGTGACAACTAGCTTCTCAATTATTTCTTTCATGGATTGTGTCATATCTAAAAAGTCATTACCATACCTGATGTCATCTAGGTTTTCTCCTCTTTTATATTCCAGGAGTTTTATAGTTTTGTGTTTTACATTTTGGCCTAGGGTCTATTCTGAGTTAATTTTTGTGAGGGGTGAAAGGTCTGTGTCTAGATTCATCTTCCTGCATGTTGATGTCTATTGTTCCAACAACATTGGTTGACAAGAATATCTGTGCTCCACTCTGTCTTGATTACTGTAACTTTATTGTAAGTCTCCAAGTCATGTGGTGTCGGTCCTCCAACATCCTTCTCTAATATTGTGTTGGATATTCTGTGTTTACTCTAATGTTTTTGATGCATGTCTTTGAATATGTGGGTGTCCTTATACAAATATATGGTTCTGATTTGTGTGAGTGGGTTATTGCGTGTGTGCTAAGTGCTTCAGTCTTGTCCCACTCTTTGTGACCCTATGGACTGTAGCCCACCAGGCTCTTCTGACCATGGGTTTCTCCAGGCAAGAATCCTGGAGCGGGTTGCCATGCCCTCCTGTTATTCAACTCACACAGATGTGAAGTTTTCATAGGTCTGTTTCTAGGTTGTTTTGTTTACTTGACCCCAAGCTCCATGTGAAGTCTAACTGGAGTCCATTGCTTCTTCCTACTGCTTAGTATTTGTGGCGTGCATGTGTCCACCATGCCTCCTTTCTTCACTCTCTGACTAATGGGCACTGTGGCTAACTCCACTTCCCACCTCCCCAAACAAAGCCATGACAAACTTTTCTGCATGGCTCTCCTGGACTCCTGTGCGTGTTTCTCTGGCCTGTACACCCAGGGGGAGGATTCTGGAAGTGGAGAGATTACACATAGCCTAAGTGCTGTCTGACTGCGGTCTAGGATGGCTGCTGTCCAACAGGGCGCAGGGGACTACTTTCCCCTATGTCATCCCTGGCACTTGGAATCATCCTACTTGCTGTCTTAATCTGAATTTCTCTGATGACAGAGAAGTGGGTTGTTTTCTGTCTCACTGTGCTTGCCTCTCCCACTAGACTATGAGTTCTCCAGGTAGGGATATTACCCCAGAATCTTAGGCCAGAACCCAGACATTGTGGGTAATAGTGAATGCTTATTGTATGAATGAATGAATGCATTAGTTAAAGGGCTAATACACAGCCTCCTAAACCTGCTGCTGCTGCTAAGTCACTTCAGTCATGTCCGACTCTGTGCGACCCCATAGATAGCAGCCCACCAGGCTCCCCCATCCCTGGGATTCTCCAGGCAAGAATACTGGAGTGGGTTGCTATTTCCTTCTCCAATGCATGTAGGTGAAACATGAAAGTGAAGTCGCTCAGTCGTATCCGACTCTTAGCGACCCCGTGGACTGCAGCCTACCAGGCTCCTCCGTCCATGGGATTTTCCAGGCAAGAGTACTGGAGTGGGGTGCCATTGCCTTCTCCTAAACCTACTTTGTACCAAACCTTGACCTTGATGGTGGTGGTACAAGTGTTTGTGTGCAAACAAGGGGACACACAAACAAGGGCAAAGTTCCTACAACTCAATCTACCTGGAAAAAAGATTAATGGTAGTTAGCATTTAACGAGAGCCTGAAAATTGAAAGTGAAACTGTTAGTTGCTCAGTCGTGTCCAACTTTTTGTGACTGCATGGACTGTAGCTCACCAGCCTCCTCAGTCCATGGAATTCTCCAGGGAAGAATATTGGAGTGGGTAGCCATTCCCTTCTCCAGGGGATCTTCCCAACCCAGGGATCGAACCCAGGTCTCCTGCATTGCAGGCGAATTCTTTACCATCTGCGCCTCCAGGGAAGCCCAATGAGGACCTACTTTGTGCCAAGAACTCATAGATATATTAATCACAATCTTAATTTCAGTTAGGCAAAATAGAAGTGTATTTCTCTTTCACATTCAAGGTGTTTGCAGGTAGGGCTGGCCTGACATTCTGTACTATATATAGCTTCCAATGATCCTTGCTCCCTGTCACCCCCTTGTGTAGACACCTCCCCCCATTGAATCAGAGCTGACTTTTATGGCAGAAATGACAGCAAGTTGTCTCTGAATAGAGGTGATAAAGATATAGGCAGACCTGGAGATATGCGGATTCCATTCCAGGCCACATCAACAAAATGAGTATTGCAAAAAAAGGTGAATCACACAAATTTTTTGATTTCCCAGTGCAGATAAAAGTCATGTTTATGCTATATTGTAGTCTATTAAGTGTGCATTAGCAGTATGTCTAGGACATACCTTAGTTTAGAAATAAGGCTTTAAGGAAAATGGCTCCAATAGACTTGCTTGAGGAAGGGTTGCCATAAACCTTCAATCCGTGAAAAATATGTTATCTATGAAGTGCAATAAAATCAGGTGCAATAAAGCAAGGTCTGCCTATACTTAGTTTCGGCCTTGTTCTCTTGAATCACTAACTGTGGGGATGGCAACCACCGTGTCATGAGATATTCAAGTTGTCCTGTGGAGAGACATAGAGAGAGGAAGTGAGGCCCCCAGCCTATAGCCAGCACCAACTTGGAGCCATGTGACTGAACCTTCCTTGATGTGGATCCTGGATTCCCAACATGCAAGAACTGTGAAAAATAACAAACAAAGAAATATAAAGATAATAAATAATCATTGGTGTCATAAGCCCTTAAGTTTAGGGTATTTTGTTATGTAACATTAACTCACTAAAGCAGATGGTATCAAGGACCCAGGCTCTGCCCATCTTTTTGCTCCACCATCTGTGACTTCCACTCCCTAGGTCATCTCATGGACCAATATGGCTGCTGGAGCCGTTCTGTCTGCGTTCCAACTGGCAAAAGGAGAATGAATCAGAAGAAGGAAGGGAACACTTCATCTGTTGAGGACACTTGTCTGGGAGTTACATCTTCACTTCTGCTCACATCCCATTGGCCAGACCTTGCCCTTTGAAGGTACTTTACTGAAAAGGAGACTAAGGAGTATAATTTTCATTGCTGGGTTTCTTTTCCTATAGAATAAAGGAAGAGTAGATACTGGAACTCTCTAGTGATGCCTGCCATAGAGGTTACCTCTGGAGATGATGCAGTGTTACATGGTTAAATTTGAGATTTGGGAGCCTGCCTGTATTCAGCTCTGCCACTTACCATCCCTGTGATCTTGAAAAATTTACCAAATTTCTCTGTGCCTCAGTTTCCTTGTCTGTAAATCATGGGCTCTAAGAGAGCCTGTCTGTAGAGGGTTATCGTAAGGATTAAATGACTCAAAATACATAGCGTTTGTAACAGTACTGGCACTTGGCATAAGTGTTAGCTGTTATCATCATTTAATCCTTTAAAGAGGTTTCCTCAAGGTCACACAACCAGTAAGTTGTGGAAGCAGAATTTGGCCTGATAGCAATTTTTCCTACTTGCATCATCCCATTGAAATTCTTAGAGAGCAAGATCAGGACCTAGGGCAGTACCCTGCACATAATATGTATCCAGAAATATCTGTCAAATAAACATTTAAATTGTCCTTCCATAGAGAGGCCAGGTTTTGTTTTGTTTTGTTGCTCTGTTCAATAAGAAAGCACCATTGACCCCATGTGGTTCCTCCGGTGAGGAGCCGGAATGTTTGATTCCATCACAAGAGCTCAGTTCCTCTGAGGTCCCTCCAGGCCATTATTTTTAAGAGTGAATTCCTGGGAACTCTTGTTCTGGAAGATGCCCAGAGTTTCATGATAAGAAAAAGTCTGGGAAGCTGCATTTTGCCTCTTCCTTCTAGAGAGTTGCAGATATTAGCCTATTAAAATCCCTGAGAAATCCTGCACAAATAACGTCCGTATGCTTCTTTGCAGTCTTCATTTTCTAGGCTTATCTGAACACAGACTCTCCCCCCACAGCCCCCCACCCCCACCCCACCCCACACAGACACTCAGTAAAGACTGCAGAGGACGTTTCTCCAGCTGTTGTCATTGACAGTTATCTTGGTATGAGTGGATATCCCATTCTTTCTTGAGAGTACATTAGATAAGGGTGAGGGGAAGTGAGCAGCTGACTGCTGGTTACCAGGCTGAGTTGGGTTAAGAAAGGGATTCTGGGCATTTTCCCAGAGCCCCACTCTCTACAGGACACCAAAACATCATTAGAGGTATAGAATATTGGGGGAAAAATGTGTTTCCTGGCACTTTCATTGGGGAAAGAGACATGAAAATAGGAAGAATACTATTAATGAGGGATTACTATATGCCAGGCACTCATAAACATTTGTAAGCATCTTCTCAATTAATCTTCAGAACAGCCCCATGAGCTAAGTACTCTAATATTCCCATTTAACAGATGAGTAGAGTAAGGAACAGAGAGGTTTAAGCAACTTGCCTAAGATCATACAGCTAGGGAGCGACAGGAATTCTTTGATAAATTGTTTATGACTGGGATGAGGAGGGAAGAGACCCACTTAAGGGTATTTTAAACTCAGGTGCTCACAAAACTCCACCCCAGGGAGAAAAGGCCTTTTAACTTCAGTGTTCTGATTTTGTGGGGTAGGGGATGCAAATTTGAGGCCAAGGTGAAAGTGCTCACTAATAGAGAGGAAGCTGCTCCTGCTATGGCTGTTTGCCTTCAGCTCCATCCCTCCAAAGGAGTATCAGTCTCATGTTTAGAGGCCATCAAGCTGAAGAAAGTACTAAGTAATTTAGCCTGCCCAGATATCCACCTGGCTCAGGCTGGCACTCATACCAGTGCCAGGTGACACAGTCACTAAGATGATACAGAAGTTCAAAACTTGTTAAATGAAGGAGTCCTTTGAAAAGTCAGAGTCCTATTAAACATCCCCAAGGCTGAGTGTCAGGGGCAGACACCTCATTCCCAGCTCAGCTGCTGACTGTGCCTGTGGACGGTTCTATTCTGCTTTGCACGCTACATGGTGTAGGGGGTGCAAGTTGGGGAGTGGGCCCCTGAGAACTCTGGCATAGAGAGATCTTGCTATCCCCACAGGTTTGGTAGCCCAGACCAGACAATAGGATTTCAGAGAAAAGTGAAATCAGAGACCTCGTGCAGACTGGAAAGGCTTTCTGAGGGAGGTGGCCTGGATCCAGGTTACAGCGTCTCAGCTACCTTAAATAAGGGAGCCCCATGATGAAGTTGTGGGCTTCCCCTGTGGCCCAGCTTGTAAAGGATCCGCCTGCAACGTGGGAGTCCTGTGTTCTATCCCTGGATTGGGAAGATCTCCTGGAGAAGGAAAAGGATACCCACTCCAGTATACTGGCCTGAAGAATTCCATGGACTGCATAGTCTATGGGGTCATAAAGAGTCAGACACGACTGAGCGACTTTCACTCACTCGCTCACTCACTCATGATGAAGTTGTATTTCCGTCTAATCTCAGTTGTCAGTTGTGATGCTGGCACAACAGGTACATTTGTGAGTCGTCCTCCTGGATTGGCATGTAGACTTCTCTATCTGCTTACACAATATCTACGCCCTCGCTATTGACAGAACCTCAGTTTGTCTAGGGTGGCAATGGGCTCCCTGTTAATAATCCCCTTCTCAGGTTTCAGTGCAGCTAAAGGGTGGCCATATGCTTCATTCTGGCCCAGGAGATGAAGACAGAAGTTCCTCGGGAGGGCCTACTTCCTTAACTGAAATGACTGAGTCTCCTAAGAAGTTTTTGTCCTTTACCCTTCACCTTCTTCCTGCTTGGAATGGAGATGCAGTTCCTGGAGGTGTAGCAGCTAACTTGCTGCCATGAGGACAAAGGTCACATGCTAAGGATGGCAGAGTGGAAAACCAGAATAGCTGGGTCCTTGATAATTTCCTTGAGTAGCCACAGTAGTTCCTAATCTCTTGGTGGGGGAGGAAAAAAAAGACAAAACAAAACTCCTATTTGGTGAAGCTACTCTATTGGATTTTTCTTCCATGCTGTCAAATACAAGCTGTTATCAGTCCATCCAGGTCTCATAAGAATAATCTTCTTACTGTCACCGTCTATGTTGCACTGTGCGTCAGGCACTGAATAACAATCTAGTATCCACTGTCTCATTTCATCCTCACCATCCTAGAAGTGGGGGCCTGTAATTACCATCATGCAACAGAAAGGGAAATGAGGGGTTGAGAGGGGTTAAGGAACTTGCTCACAATTGCCCAACTAGGAGAAGGGGAAAGTCAAAGATTTGGACCTGGGTTTCTAATTTTATTAGGTTGGTGTTAATGGCCGTGGTGGTTTGAAAACATATTCTTCCCCCAACTCTTTCTATCAAGAGTTAGGGGCTGTGTCCCCTCTCCTTGAGTCTGGACAGGTTGGTGGCTGCTTGATCAGCTGAATTTTTAAAATTATTTAATTATTTTTGGCTGTGCTGGGTCTTCGTTGCTGCATGCAGGCTTTCTCTAGTTGCAGTGAGTTGGGAGGGGGGGGTGGAGCGGTGGGAGAGGTGGGGTGGGGTGGCTGTTCTTCGTTGTGATGCTCAGGCTTCTAACTGAGGTGGTTTCTCTTGCTGTGGAGCGCAGGCTCTTAGCGAGAGGACTCAGTAGTTGCGTCACACAGTCTTAGTTGCCCTGTAACATGTAGGATCTTAGTTCCCGGACCAGGGATCAGATCAGTATCCCCTGCGTTGGCAGGTGGATTCTTAACAACTGGACCACCAGGGAAGTTCCCGACCAGTTGAATTTGACAGAAGTGACCCTCTGTGACTTCTGAAGCAGGATCTTAAAGGTGATGCATTTTCTGCCTTGTTCACTGGAGCCCTCCTTACTCAGAGCTCAGAGTTGCCATGTAACAGGTTCAAATTCCCTGAGACTGCTGTGCTGTGAGGAAGCCCAGGTCACATAATGGTGCTTCTAATTGGTTATACTATTTTTCCCATCCTCCCAGCCCAGGGGACAGATGTGTGAATGAAAATGCCTTCGTATGATTCCATCCCTAAGCTGTTGAAACATCTTCACTTTTTTTTTAAATTGGAGGATAATTGCTTCAAACATTGCGTTGGTTTCTGCAATATAACAAAGCAGATCAGTTATAACGATGTGTATATCCCCCTCCCTCTTGAGCCTCCCTCTTCCCTCACCCCTACTTTTGGGTCTTCCCAGTTGAAGCCTCAGATATCAGGGAGCAGCGGCAAGCATTCCCTGCTGTGTCGATTATTATGAATCCTGAACCATAGACTCTGTGAACATAAGAAAATGGGTATTTTAAGACACTAACTTGTAGGGTAATTTGTCCCATAGCAATGCTAATTGTCACTGCAGCTCACTGCAATGCCTCCCAAGTATTATCTTCACACCTGAAAGTACCAAACTCCTGAAAATTTAATTGATTTTTTTATTATTTGCTGTAATTATAGTCTGTAAAGTTACCACCAACACTGAATTAGCAAATATAGAACATCACTCCTAGGGAAAAATATAGAGGTAGTCTGCTGTGAGATCCTAGTCACATTTTCATCAACTGATCAATACATAGCCTTGTTTTAGGTGTGCTTTATATTAGATAAGGATGCCTTATCTATTATATATGATGCTTCCCCCTGATGGCTCAAGCGGTGAAGAATCTGCCTGCAATGCAGGAGACACAGGAGACTCAGGTTTGATCCCTGCATTGGGAAGATCCCCCTGGAGAAGAAAATGGCAACCCGCTCCAGTATTCTTGCTTGGAAAATCCCATGGACAGAGGAACCTGGAGGGCTATATAGCCCACGGGGTCACAAAGAATCAGACATGATTGAGCATGTATGCATGCACTATCTAATGTATACTGTTGATTCATTCACATTAAAATTATGGACAACAGCATTATAACTCACACCTGAACAAAGCTCATCTAACACATATTGTTTTCTCTATAAGACACCTCACAGCCCTCTTGAGCTTGGTAACATCAGACAGCACTTCAGCACTATGCTTAAGATCATTTTAAACAGAAAAATCACCAACAAAAAGCATGAAAATGTGCAAAGAGAGGCACTAAATAGACCACAAGCAAGACACTTGTTTACAGCATGAGAGTGGAGACGAGAAGGCAGAGTTAGTATGATCCACTTCAGCTGGAAAAGTGGGTGGGTGTTGGTGACTCAAAATTTTTTTCACTCTGCACACATCCGTGAATGACCATGAAACCACTAGAAAGTATTCATTTTGGTGTTACAAATAAATTTTAGGGAGTAGGCAAATTCACAAATATGGAATCTCCAAATAATAAGGATCAACTGTATTATTTAACAAGCTCAGGGTTTGTAGTCCTGATCGATAATTGTAGTAAGGCATTGAGCAAGTGAAAATGAATCCCCAGAGCCTTGATTTTGTCATGTGGTCAAATGTGGGTGATGATACCTACCCTGTCGGGTTTGTGGAGGGGAGGGGGTAGTCATAATAACAACTATCATTTACTGAAGGCTACATGCTAAACACTTTATATACCTGATCTCATTCATTCCTCACAACACTCCTATGAGACAGATCCTATTATGAAGCCCATTTTACAGATGAGGAAACTCTGACCTAGCAAGGTGAAGGGACTTAGTCCAAGATCTTGCAAACTAGAACAGGCAAAGCTTGGTCTCAAACCCATATCTGTTCATGTCCCATGCCCACCTCACTCCAGACTTCTCATGAGCTCGTGTTTACAAGATGCCGGGCATGTGGTATGCTCGTGGCAAGCGGATGCTTCGCGGATGATCCTAAATGGGGTCTGGGGTCTTTGAGGCCGTTCTGCAAAGGGAGGAGGGGAAACTGAGCCCCAGGGCAGGGCGGAGGCCAGAGTAAGAGCTGCTGAGGAAGGGAGGGAGCCAGTAGGGGGGGCAGGCAGGGCAGTAAGCTAGGAAGATCTTGAATCAGAGCCCGTGGTCCCCTCCCACAGAGGGTTAAAGCAGCCCAGGCTCCTTCCAGCAGAGCGGAAATCACATTTTGAGAGCTGAGCAGAGCTCCAGAGGGAAGCTTTTCTTCTCCATTTGTCTGTTGTGGCTGGCCCATAAAATCCGCCGGAACTCGTGCTGGACTGAGGAATTCCTGCTGAACGGGGATGCAGAGAAGGCAGCAGGGGGGAGCCCTTACCAGGTCAGCAATCACCCTCTCTTCAAGGTGTCACCTCTAGATCAGGTGATCCCCTTTGGAGGCCTCACAAGATTTCTTGGATGAGGGCGCATACTGGGAAGAAGTGATACCCCCTCCTTCAAGTGAACTTGTTTTGGGGGGCGGGGGGTGGGGGAGCAGGCGGGGAAGTGAAGAGTAAGAGCAGACAGAGAGGGGTCAGGGGTCAGGCTGTGGCAAGTCAGTGGGGGTGTGGTCCATGTCCTCCTCTTGGACGCTGGGTGTCACTGGGCAAATCTTTGCCCATTTCCTCATCTGACCCCCAGGGAGCCTGAGCTGCTCACCTCTACCAATGGCTTCCCAGTTAGAGCTGACAGTTTGAGGGTTTTTGTTTTTGTTTTTGTTTTCATCTAGAAGGCTCCTTGTTGCATTTTCTCCCTTGAAGACAGCACAGTTATTACCACACCTATTTTATGATAAACGGAGGCTCAGAGAGGCAAGGTGTTCTGCCCAATGTCACCGACTCGGAATGGCAACTGGGAACTCAAATCCAGACTCCGTCTCTCAAGCATTCATGCTCCTGCCTCTCAATGTGAGCATCCCTAATTCTCCCTGTCCTGGGATGCCCGTTCTCATTTCTCTTGGTTGATCCTCTCACATTTTAAGACTCAGCTCATACATTGCATTTTCCAGGAAGCCTGCCCTGATTTGCCAAGCTAGACTGGAGCTCCTCTCTGGCTGCCTCTACCCCTGAGAGGTAACTGTTTTGGTCACAGGGCTATGAGCCCTGGGTGAGCACAACCACTTCTGCTATGGCTCTCCCCTGTGCCTCCTGCATCAGCCAACAAAATAAACTTTCAATTTGCCATGCAGATGCTAAGTGTTCATGGTGGTTTTAACACATGGCACCATTGAAAGGTTGGGTCCATGTCCTTTATTCTTGAGTCTGGGTGGGTTTGTGACTGCCTTAGACAATAGATCATGGCAGAAGTGACTCTATGTGACTGTGGAGGCTGGGTCATGAAAGGTAAGGTAGCTTCAGCTATTTACTGGACCACCCTGAACTTTTGAGTAAGAAGCCCAAATGCTCTGAGACCGCCATACTGTGAGGAAGCCCAGGCCACGTGGGGAGGTCACATGCAGGTGTTCCTGCTGGCAGTCCTGGTCTTCAAGTCGTTCCATTCCAGGGACCTCCAGATGATTCCAGCCCTCAGTTGTTAATTCCTATTGATCTCTGAGTCTTCCCAGCTGAGGCTCAAGATACCACTTCTCAGAGACAAGCTATCCCCATCACACCAGCTCTGAATTCATACGTATCACAAAATAGTAGTTGCTTTAAGCGGTTTGGGGGGAGTTTGTTCTGTAGCAGTGGTAACTGGAATAGCGTTACCAATCTGGACAAAACACCTTCATTTCTTGCCAGGATTATTGCAACGGTCTCCTCACGAGCATCCTGGTTCCTTCCTTTCCACTCTGCCATATGCCCTCGACATAGCAGCCAGACTAGTCCTATAAAGCACAAATGAGACCCTTCCCTCCCCCTGTGCAAAACTCTTGGCTCCCAGCTCACTCAGAGCAAAAGCTGAATGCAAACAATGATCCACCGGCCCCAAGTGATCTGTTCCCTCTCCTACCCTCTTACCCTTCTGTCCTAACTCCTACCCTCTCCCCTCACTGACTCCCCTCCAGCCACACTGGCCTCTTGCCTCATACACAAGACACTTCATCCACCTCAGGACCCTTGCACACGCTGTGGACGGTGCTCCACCACTTGGAACACTTCCTCCAGGTGTTGCCTGGAGTTTAAGGTCTCTGTTCAGACATCACCTTCTTGGTGAGGCCTGACTTATTTAACACCATGACCCTCCCTCCCCACTCCCAAACCACTTGCCTTGCTCTCTTTTTTATTTTGCCATGATCCTTATAACTGCCAAACATGCCAAATCTATATATTCTTTAATTAAATTAATTGTTTTTTTTAACTCCAAAACATTTTGCATTGGGGTATAGCTGATTAACAATGTTAAGATGGTTTCAGGTGAAAAGCAAAGGGACTCAGCCATACATAAACATGTATCCATTCTCCCCCAACACCACCGACCACCCACCCCATGCCATCCAGGCTGGCCCATAACACTGAGCGACTTTCATGTGCTATCCAATAGGTTCCTGCTGGTTATCCTCTCTAACTAAACATAGCAGAAGTGCTATCTATTTTACTTAGTGTGTTTTATATTTACCATATTTTCTTCATCCTAAAATATCAACACTACAGAGCAGGGGTCACTGTTTACTCATGAATGTATCTATCCCCCTTGCATAAAATAGTAGCTGCCACTTAAGAGTGGTTTGCTGAGTGAATGAATGAGCTGCCAAAGCCCAGATAGGGGGTTGTCTGGCTGGGGAAGCATCCGGGGCTTAGCAAAGTGCAGGGGTGGAGAGGCCAGCCTGTCAGTGCGTGCGGTCAGGCAGGGGGATGTTCCATGGAAGTGAAAGCTTGCTGCCCCTCTGGGGAGTCCTGAGGATGGACAAGGCTTTGAAGATGCACACGTGGGCCATCTCCCGGGCCTCCCTCCTTCCTGGTCTGATGTGTCTCCGGTCCTGCCAGTAAACAGGATTTCTGGGCAACTGCCTGAGAACGCTGCCCCACACCCCAGAGGCCTTGACTTGCTCCTTCCTGCGCTATAAATCGGGTCCCTTCCAGCTGTCCCATCCGACATCCTGGATGCTGCTGGGGGAGGTGAGGCAGGCAGATTGGCTGGAAAGAGCTGTGCATGGCCTCGACCAGGGCACTGCCCCTCAATGTTCTTGTCAGCAAAATGGGAATGAGAGGAGGAGAATGGACGTCAGGGCATGACTGTGACGTCCAATGAGATGATGGCATGAAAGTCCCTGCTAAACGGAGGTGCTCCAAGGGCTCATGATGGGTGGCGGCGCAGGGGCCAAAGCCCAGCTCCACTGCAGAGATCAGCCTCTTCACCTGTAAAATGGGGTCAAGTGAGTCATTAACTTCCAGGGTTGCTGAGAGATTCAAAATGCAGAGGAAGTTCTTAGCACTCAGGAGACATGTAATAGTTGTTAGCTGTTATTGATGGTAATTATTCTAGTAATGACAGAGATTGGAATGTTATTGAAAGGCCATTTGGCAGTCCAGAAGCCTTGTTTCACACCCCGGAGAGGACCGTGGACTTGACAGGGCACAGCTTCAGTCATGGGGCTTTGTTTCCAGCCTGGGCACGGGGTGTGGGGAGTTCATATCCAAGTCTCACTACTCCCCAGCTATGGACGTATAGACATGTTATTTAATTGCTTTAGGCCTCAGTTTCCTCATCTGAGAAAGGAGAATAATTATAGTACATGCCTCTTACAGTGACCATGAGGATCGAGTGAGTTAAAATGTGCCCAGTACCTGGCCCCGTGCCTGGCACGCAGCAAGCAGACCATATGGAACAGTGCTGTTCTGTTCACTCCACCGATGGGTAAACTGAGGCTCGGCCAGGAGAGCACACTTGGTCCAGTTGTGATGTTTATCGGGGCTGAGTTGGGATCAGCTTCAGTAGAGCATTAGAAACCATAACCAGTGAACTCATTGTTTGTGAGCTGTCCCCTTTTATCTCAAGGATTCTTCTAGCTAAGTGGGAGTCTATGCCAATAATGTTAGAAGAATGGATAAGGGAAAAACTCAACACCGAGAAAAATCTCATCCATGCACTTCTTTCCAGAGAGCTGGGAAAACACTTAGGACTGGTATTAAAAGGTCTTGGGTTCCAGTTTGAGATGTGCCAAGCAAGGTAATGGGCAGTCCTTGAAGGTTCTGAGCAAGGGAAGATTTAACTTAAAGGCTATGTATCTGGGGGGCTTCCCAGGTGGCTCAGTGGTAAATAATCCTCCTGCCAATGCAGGAGACACAGGTTGCATCCCTGGGTTGGGAATATCCCCTGGAGAATGAAATAACAACCCACTCCAGTACTTTTGCCTGGGAGATCTCATGGACAAAGGAACCTGTCAGGCTACAGTCCATGGGGTCACAAAAGATTCAGACACTACTTAGCGACTAAACAATAACGTGTATCTGGGAATACATTTGGGTTGATTCCAGTTCCTGAGGTCTGTACATTGCTGGTGGTGAGTGAATTGGCACAAATCTCTGTGGAGGGTGGTTGAACTCCACAAATATCCCAGATATGTTTGTAGAGCTCTTCCTCAATGCCAGGTACTGAGCAGGGCTGATGATCTGCCACTGCCCCGTGCTTGTGATCTGGAGAGGAGACAGATAATAAACGAACATACAACTCCACATACTGCATGTTGGAGGAAGAACTGCTATGAAAAATCAAAGCAGGATAAAGAGAAGAACTTGAGTGGGAGGGGTGGTGTTTGATTTGAGGCACAGACTGAGTAGGGAGGAGCCATGGAGACCTGCTGGGAGAGAGCATTTTGGGTAGAGGGAACATTGAATGCAAAGGCCCTGGGATGGGAGCATGCCTGGGAGGTTCAAACTCCTGCCAGGAGCCTGGGTGCTAACATGCTGGGTGGGTTCAAAACCCGGTGGGGCAGAGAAGGAGAACGTGGAAGGCACCAGGTGATAGAGATCACTGGGTCAGGCATACAGGGTTTCAGAGTCATCGAGAGAATGTATTACTCTGAGTAATATGGGAGATCAGCAGAGGCTTCTGTGCAGGGAAGGAACAGGATCTGACTCAGGTTTTAAGGGAAGGCGTCTGGCTGCATGTGGAGAATGGACTGTGGGGGCCAGAATGGAAGCTGGGAGCCCAGGGTCATCAGGAGGGTGACTGGTACCCGAGTGGTGAGGGCAGAGGTGGTGAGCAGTGCCCTGGATTTGTTATGAAGAAATGGAGCTCAGGGTTGATTGAAGGATTGGCGATAACTGTCAAAATTGCAAATGCACATATCCTTTGACTAGCACGTCTGCTTCTGGGACTTTTTCCTACATTCACACTTGCATGTGGGGAAATGACCCATATGCAAGAATGTTAGCTGCATGTAAAGGAAGAACTGAGCAGGCTGGATTCAGCCAAGTGTGGGTGGGGATGTGGAGATAGTGCTGGGGAAGTGGGGGCTGGAGCTGCCATCTGGAAAACAATCTGTTGTGTTAAATATATATATATCAGAATGTGTAAAAGATGGCCACCACTTCTCTGACACCGTTCCCATAGAGAGGTGAGGTCTATGCACCTGCTCTCTGAATCTGGGCTGGCCCACGGCTGTCTTGACCAACGACTATGGCAGAAGGGACGCTGTGTCAGTTTCTAGGCCTAGCTCTTAAAAGACTAGCAGCTTCCAATCATTCTTGGAATGATTGCTTGGGGAGAACCCAGCTGCCAAGAAGGAAATCCAACCACTGTGAGACTGCCATGCTGCAAGGAAGTTCAGGTAGCTATGGAGAAGTGTCCTTTAGGGTGAGATGCCAAGGGTGGGGAAGCAGAGAAAGAGAAGGAGAGAGAGAGAGAGAGCACAGCCAGGCACATCAAGGCTGCAGACATGAGTGAAGATGCCATCTTAGAAGGGAATCTTCAGCCCCAGCTGTCTCAGCTGACACCACATGGTTCAGAGCTGAGCTCCCTAGCCAAGCCCTTTGTGAATTCTTGACCTGCAAAATCACAAACAAAGCAAAGTGTTGCTTTACGCCTCTCAGTTGAGG
Source organism: Odocoileus virginianus (assembly GCF_023699985.2). Taxonomy (NCBI): domain Eukaryota; kingdom Metazoa; phylum Chordata; class Mammalia; order Artiodactyla; family Cervidae; genus Odocoileus; species Odocoileus virginianus. Next base: position 56,138,498 of record NC_069682.1, on the reverse strand, counting down.
GCAATTTTTGCTGTGCAAAAGATAACCAGAGTATATATACCCGATGAACCAGTAATTACACACCTATTTGTCCAGACAAAATTCTCATGCCAGCCCATCCAAGGACATAGCAGTGCTGTTATGGTGGTGGACTTAGAGACCACCCAGTGCTCATCACTGGAAAAGTAAGAGAGAAGAATGAATGTGGTGGGTGCAAACCAAGGCGTCTTAGTCAGTAATTAGAAGTCACAGGTCAAATCATAAACTATATCAGTATTAAACAAGGAATCAATACTGGAGCACAAATAAACTGAAACTGCAGAAAACACAGTAACACAGAAAGCAACTGTACACATAGAAGTACATTGTGTTCATTATGTTCTACAAGGAGACTTACACCCCAAATAACACACATGGAACCCAACAGAATGGGTCTATGGAAGTCCCAAAAATGGGAAGGGGAGATAAGATAAAAAGGAATAGAGGGAGAGAAATAAAACAAAGGATGGGAATGCAGGGGTCAACACTGACAATCAGCCACGAACTAAGGAGTGTTTTTCTTTGTTGTTTGTTTAACTTAGGTCTCTGACTGTGTGGATCACAATAAACTGTGGAAAATTCTGAAAGAGATGGGAATACCAGACCACCTGACCTGCCTCTTGAGAAACCTATATGCAGGTCAGGAAGCAACAGTTAGAACTGGACAAGGAACAACAGACTGATTCCAAATAGGAAAAGGAGTACGTCAAGGCTGTATATTGTCACCCTGCTTATTTAACTTATATGCAGAGTACCTCATGAGAAATGCTGGGCTGGAAGAAGCACAAGCTGGAATCAGGGTTGCCGGGAGAAATATCAATAACCTCAGATATGCAGATGACACCACCCTTATGGCAGAAAGTGAAGAAGAACTAAAGAGCCTCTTGATGAAAGTGAAAAAGGAGAGTGAAAAAGTTGGCTTAAAGCTTAACATTCAGAAAACTAAGATCATGGCATCTGGTCCCATCACTTCATGGGAAATAGATGGTGAAACAGTGGAAACAGTGTCATACTTAATTTTTGTGGGCTCCAAAATCACTGCAGATGGTGATTGCAGCCATGAAATTAAAAGAAGCTTACTCCTTGGAAGGAAAGTTATGACTAAGCTAGATAGCATTAAAAAGCAGAGATATTACTTTGCCAACAAAGGTCCATCTAGTCAAGGATATGGTTTTTCCAGTGGTCATGTATGGATGTGAGAGTTGGACTGTGAAGAAGGCTGAGCGCCGAAGAATTGGTGCTTTTGAACTGTGGTGTTGCAGAAGGCTCTTGAGAGTCCTTGGACTGCAAGGAGATCCAACTAGTCCATCCTAAAGGAGATCAGTCCTGGGTGTTCATTGGAAGGACTGATGCTGAAGCTGAAACTCCAGTCCTTTGGCCACCTCATGCAAAGAGTTGACTCATTGGAAAAGACCCTGATGCTGGGAGGGATTGGGGGCAGGAGGAGAAGGGGAAGACAGAGGATGAGATGGCTGGATGGCATCTTGGACATGGGTTTGGGTGGACTCCGGGAGTTGGTAATGGATAGGGAGGCCTGGCGTGCTGTGATTCATGGGGTCGCAAAGAGTCAGACATGACTGAGCGACTGAACTGAACTGAACTGAACTACATTTGAAGCTTAAAATGCAGTAATAAAGGTAAACAAAATAAATAAACTTCTATAAATAGAAGTTGGTTGAATAAATTACAGCACCTTCACATGACAACAAAATCATGAAAAAGAATGGAGACGTTTGCTATGTACTAATTAGATTTGTAAGAATCGCCAAAGTACCCCGGCAAGGGGAAAAAGTGATTTAGAAGGGTGTGTATAATACACCTCCATTGGCGGAAATAAAAATGCATGTATTTGTGTTTATGTTTACAAACAAATGGGATCTCTGTGTAAGAATGTCACAGAAACTAATACCAGTGGATGCTTCTGGGGAAAAGAGCCAGGTGTCAGGGGAAAGGAGTGAATGGGAAACTTCAGAAGACCTGGTTCCCAGGAGGTGTGCTCAGAGAAAGAATCATCGCCCACACTGGAATCATCTTCTCCAGGCAGGCTTGCCTGGTGCAGGGGCTCAGAGGGAAAGCAGACCCCATCCTGACCTTCTCAGGGTTCTGACTGCTGCATCCATGACAGGACCTTGGCCAACAAGACCCTGCATGGTTGGGGGCACTGCTCACCGGTTGCCGGCCTTGCCTTCCTTACCACTCACCCATCATGGCTCCCCTTCTCTACTCCCCGTCTCCTGCCGTGTTTTTAAACACTCTAAGAAATACAAAGGCTAATATAATAAAGCTCCACGTTCTTATCACTCAGTTTAAGGAAGAAAATGTCAAACACAATTGAAGAGTATAGTGGTTTTCTGTTTTTTGGTTTTTTTGCATGTGGTGTGTGGAACCTATAATTCCCTGAGCAGGGGTCAAACCCATGTCCCCAGTAGTGAAAGCGCTGAGTCTTAACCACTGAACCACCAAGGGAAGCCCTAAGAGAGTGTAGTGGTTTTAAAATACTTCCACAAATTCTTTGAAACAACTTCTTTCAAAGGGGGCCTCTAATTTCCCTTCCCTTTGAGTATTGGGTGGGGCTTACTCACTCCCTTCTGATGAAGAGAATGGGGTGAAAGTAATATTTAAGGCTAGCTCCTAAAAAGGATACAACTTCAGCCCAGGTGTCTGTCAATGCTCACTTTTGGAGTCCAGTCCCCACGCTGTGATGGGATTCAGGTCACATGGAGAGGAACTGAGTCCCTCTCCTCTCCCTCCCCTGCATGCCAGTACTCCCCAGCAAACAACCAGTACCAGCTTGCCGGCCATGTGCATGAGCCACTTTGCCAGCAGCTTCTCCAGCCCCGGTCAGGTCTTCGGATGACTGCAGCCCTACTTGACATCCGAATGCCAACTCTTGAGGACCAAAATCACCAGCTAAATCACCCCCCAATTCCTGACCTGCAAAAGCTGTGAGAAATAATAAATGACTATTGTAGCTTTAAAACATCATGTTGTGGGGTTGTTTGTTATGCAGAATAGATAGTTAATACAGAAGGCCCCTGATATCCTTTCCCAATAAACCGAGTCCCTCTCCAACCAAAAGAAACTCCTCTATTGGTATTTATTATTTCCAGGAATGTTTTAACTTTTACTGTGTCGATATAAATCATTATACAATGTATAGGGCTGTATTTCATTCTCAAAAGTGTATAGAAGTGCCCATGATATAAAGCATACATTTGTATTTATGATATGTATCCTGTCTCACTTGCCTTCTTTTCTTCCATGGCACGTTTTGGGGCTTCCCAGGTGGTCCTGTGGTAAAGAATCTGCCTGCCAATGCAGGAGACACAGAAGACGCAAGTTTGATCCGTGGGTTGGGAAGATCTCCTGGAGTAGGAAGTGGCAACTCGTGCCAGTATTCTTGCTAGATTTTCCCCATGGACAGAGGAGCCTGGCAGGCTGGAGTCCGTGGGGTCGAGAAGAGTTGGACGTGACTAAGCAGCCCAGGCACACTTTCGGGATGCATCTGTGTTGAGGCAGGCAGCTGTGGGTCCTTGTGGCAGCTGTAGAGCGTCCCGTTGTATTAATAAACCACAGTGTATTATCCAGAAGTCCTGGTTGGTGGACATTCAGGTCATTTCCGGGTTTTGCTATTACAAACAACAGTCTCGGTAACAGCTAGTTACTCTCTACTCCTCTTCATAAGGGAACTTCTTGTTTGAAATCTCAGCTGTGATGTCACCTTGCTGATCACCCCTCCTAGCTGTCGGGTTCTTTAGGGCTCCCCAAAGCTGGTCTCTCTTGGTGCTCCCTCGACTTTTCCTTCCGGTATCTAGTGTCCTTGGTCAGCTTTCAGTCCTTTGGTCCTTTCCCTGAACTAGATAGTAGCTCCATGAGGAGGGTTTTCCTCCCAGTTTTCCTCCTTTCTGCCCACCCTCACCACACACCCCGCATAGGGCCTGAAACACGGTCGACCATCAACAAAAACGTGGTATATTAGAAATGGCTGAGAATTTCTTCCTCACTTTGGGCCTCAATTTCCCCATCTGCATGGTAAAAAATTAGATCAATTTTGGGGTGACTTTCATTCAGCTTTTGAGAGGGGCCTCTGTGGCTACTGCAAGGTAGAGAGAAGAGAGCTTCAGCTTTCAGCAGAGCCCCCATTCTTTCCCCATGTCCTGGCTTGGTCCATGGGAGATTTGGTTTGCAAGGGAAGGCAATGGCACCCCCCTCCAGTACTCTTGCCTGGAAAATCCCATGGACGGAGGAGCCTGGTAGGCTGCAGTCCATGGGGTTGCTGAGTTGGACATGACTGAGCAACTTCACTTTCACTTTTCACTTTCATGCACTGGAGAAGGAAATGGCAACCCACTCTAGTGTTCTTGCTTGGAGAATCCCAGGGATGGGGGAGCCTGGTGGGCTCCCATCTATGGGGTCGCGCAGGGTCGGACACGACTGAAGCGACTCAGCAGCAGCAGCAGCAGCAGCTACCATTTACTGAGCCCCTGCTATTTATCCGTGACAGGCATGTTCTAAGCCGGCACAGGTATTTTCTCATTTCAGCTACTCTTTAGCCCTCGGAAGTAGACGCTATTACTCTTCTCTTGCTACAGAGGTAAACTGAGGCACATAGAGGCTAAGTAACTTGTCATGGGACTAGCAAATGAGGGATTGAAATTTGGGCCAGAATAGACTAGCTCCAGAGCCGATTGTCTAACCACTAACCCACCCTGCCAGCTTTAGAGAAGGTTGGGGGCAGAGGAGGGAGGTAAACAGAAGGCTGACAGTCACTCTTCTGAAGGCCTCCGCCAGTGAGAGCATCCCAGTGTCCTCACTCATTTCCCCAGCCCCCTGTCTCAGCCTTGATGGCTTGAAAACATCCTGCCTTCCCCCATTTGGCTCCCTGGCCCAACTCCAAGCCTCAGCAGGGTCCTGCTGAGCAGGACCATAGCTCTCCTTCCGCATCTCCTTCCAGGTGTCTGGACACTAAACCCCAGAAGCTGGAGTCTGGAGTCACAGCCCAGCTCCAGCAACAGGACAGGAGGGTCTTTCCAAATCAGTTCTTGTTCAGTCGCTCAGTTGTGTCCAGCTCTGAGACCCCATGGACTACAGCACGCCAGGCTTCCCTGTCCTTCACCATCTCCCAGAGCTTGCTCAAACTCATGTCCATTGAGTCGGTGATGCCATCCAACCATCTCATCCTCTGTCGTCCCTTTCTCCTCCTGCCCTCAATCTTCCCCAGCATCAGGGTCTTTTCTAATGAGTCAGTATCTTGTACTTTCCCAGGAACATCAGAGGAGGGAAGTATGGTGAAATTAAAAGGGCATCTGACTTCCCTGGTAGCTCAGAAGGTAAAGCGTCTGCCTACAATAGGGGAGACTAGGGTTCGATCCCTGGGTCAGGAAGATCCTCTGGAGAAGGAAATGTCAACCCACTCCAGTACTCTTGCCTGGAAAATCCCATGGATAGAGGAGCATGGTAGGCTACAGTTCATAGTATTGCAAAGAGTCAGACATGACTGAGCGACTTCATTTTCTTTCTTTGTGTCTCTCTGGACACCTGGGCCCCAGGGAGAGTTGTGGAGTTGGGATGAGGCAGCTCATAGCTGTCTCAGCCTCAGGGGACTCTGGTTCAGAATTGGTGGGGGGTGGGGCGGTGGGGACTGGATCCGGATGGTACCTGCTCCCTGGCGGGCAGCATCCCCAGGGACTAGGAGGGAGGCTCCTGAACATGAGTCCTGAAGGGTCCTTGGCAATTTAGGATTCTGGTGTTCTTTTGCATGACTTCTGAGCTTGTCAGCCTAGCTGTCTTCCATCTCTGTCTCCCTTTTTCAATTTATTTCAAACTGTAAGTGGTTCCAGGCATTGACCCTTCTTTTATTCATTCAACAAATCTTTACCAAGGACCTACTGTGTGCCAGGCACTGTTCAGGCACTGCAGAAACAGCCATAAGTGAGCAAAACTGACAAATATTTTGACCCCTATGGAATGTGCTCTCTCTTTGTAACAGAGAAATAAGAAAAATAAGTAAGTCAGGAGAAAAATTGAGAAGAGAAGAAGGTACCAACTTTTGGGAAGGGGAGTGAAGGGGGAGAGGTAGTGGCAGAGGAGAAAGAGGAGGAAGAAGAAGGGGAAAGTATTTTATCTTTACTTTTTTAATTAAAATTTTTTTATTTTATTAAAACTTTTAAAAAATTTAATGCAATTTTAAGGGTTACACTCCATTTACAGTTATTACAAAATATTGTCTATGTCCCCCATGTTGTACAATACATCTTTGTAGTTTATCTTATACCCATTATTTTGTGTCTCCCACTCTTGCCTGCCTATATTGGTGCTCCCACCAGTCCCCCACCCTCCCCTCCCCTCCCCCACCCTCTCCTCCCCTCCCCCATCCTGGGAAGAAGTCTTTAGATGGCCTCCTGAGATATAATCATAATCACACCAGGCACCTAAGTCTTGTCCTGGCTTAGGTGGCCGGTGTCCCACAGATACTGAGCCTGAGCCTTAGAGGCTGTGAGCTGCGACTACTGAAGCCTGTGCACCCTAGAGCCTGTGCTCAGCAAGAAGAGAAGCCACCGCCATGGGAAGCCTGTGAGCCGCAGCTAGAGAGGAGCCCCGTCTCGCCACAACTAGAGAGGAGCCCCGTCTCCCCACAACTAGAGAAAAAGCCCGTTTGCAGCAACAAAGGCCCAGTGCAACCAGCCAACCACATAGACCCACTAAAGCCTCTCTGCTCGGTGAAATTTCTTCCTGCCTTCCACTCCTTTGGGCTCCCACAGCCCTTTGCAGTTCTCTTTTCTGGTTTGGTTGGCTTCCCTGCGGGTCTCCCTCAATGGCCAGTGAGCCTCTGAAGGGCAGAAGCTGGATGTGGCTCATCTCTTTTAGTCCTCATGCCAAACCCAGAGCCTGGTATGTGGCGGGCATTCCACAAGGGCAGGGATCATCCCATTTCACCTTTCTAGCTTCAGGGGCTGGTCGAGAGGAAGTGCTTGATACATGTTGTTGGACAGATAAATGAAAGAATGAATGCCTGACTGAAAGCGTGAGTAATGACATCAAGGCTACTTTTCCAATAGCAGCAAAATCTCAGTGCTGGGAAAACAATTCAAAGCCTAGAATTCTGACTTCTAGGCCCTTCATTCCTAGATCTTTAGAATGTTGTTGAAGAAGAGTCCCTGGCATCACTTCTTCCAATTGGGTGAACTTGGGCAAATTGCTTCACCCTGTGCCTGGGTGTCTTCATTTGCTCAAAAGAGGAAATAGTCACGTATTTCTCATGGGGTTCTTGTGAGGATGAAATCTGACTGTGCGCGCCAAGCACTAAGCCCAGCCCTTGGACACCCATGAGATGTTGGTCCTTCAAGTCTATACTTGACTTTATAGATTAGCATGGCCCCTGTGCAAGGATGACTTTTTATTTTGAAACAATTTCAGATTTACAGAAAGTTTGCAAAAATAGTACAAAGAATTCCTGTATGTCCTTCATTCAGATTCCTCAAGTGCTAACATTTTACTACCCTTGCTTTATCCTTCTGTCTCTACATTATTTTGTCTAAACTGCTGGGAGTGAATTACAGATACCATGCCCTTTTATCTCTAAATGGTTTTATGTACATTTTCTAAAAAACAGATGAAAAATTAGGAAATTAGCATTGTAGGTAAATATTACCTACATTTAGACCTATTGAAATGCTTCCAATTTTTCCACTCTTGACCTTTAAAACAAACAAACAAAAAACATTTTTTTTTTCTGACCCAACACCCAATCCAGGATATATGTTCCATTTAGTTTTTGTGTCTCTTTACTCTTTTTTTTTTTTTTTTAAATCTGGAACAGCTCCTTTTTCTTTGACTTTTATGACCTTGACATTTTTGAATCTGTGTAGGCTAATTGTCCCTTTATTTGGAATCTTTTTGATCTTTCCTTATGAATAGATTCATATCAGGTGCTTCAGGTGCTTCAAGAAGACCACAGAAGTGATGCTGTTTATATCACTTATGGGGGGCACACAATTTCACTTTGCCAGATTACTATTGATGTCCACTTTGATCACTTGGTTAAGGTGGGGTCTGCCAGTTTGCCCACAGTAAAGTTACTCTTTTTCTTTTCTTTGTCATTATCTGTGTGTGTGTACTAAGTCGCTTTGGTTGTGTCTGACTTTTTGCGACCTCATGGACTGTAGCTGCCAGACTCTGTCCATAGGATTCTCCAGGCAAGAATATTGGAGTGGGTTGCTATTTCCGTTTCTAGGGGACCTTCCCGATAGGGAAATGCATTAAAACAATGCAGGTATTCTGCTTCTCTTCGTATTTCCTATCCACATATATCTCTTTCATTAAATGTAGTTCCTATTCGACTACAGAATACATAACATGGACCAAGAATTCAACAGCACGAAGGAGTGTAAAGACCTGTCTCTCTCTCACCCCATCTCCAGACACTTCAGGTCTCCTCATGAGCCATCCCTACTCCTGCTGCTTTCTGTGTCCTTCCAGAAGTGTTCTAGCAGGTTATACACTAGGCCGACTAATACACACCAGTCCCTCTTTGAGAGCTATATGCACATGGGATGTAGCTGAATACACACATTGCTCTGCATCTTGCTTTATTTCACTTAACGTTTTGGAGATATACTTGCACATAAAGATCTCCTGCTGATTTTAGAACCTTATTTCCACCTGAGATGCAATCCCTTCCCTTTTACAAATAAGGAAACCGAGGCCCAGAGTGGGGAAGGAACAGGTCCCCAACGTTAGAAGGAGAAGGAGACTTGGAAAGCAGCCTGGATCCCAGGCACAAAAGAGTGGCTGGGTCTCCCCACAGGGGAACCAGGCCTTCCAGGGGCTGCCCCCGATGAGATGCCAGGGCCAGGCTTAGGTCCCTGTTCTCCTTCTTAGCTCTTGTTAGGGACTTCCCTGCAGCTCCCTGCTGGGCCGGGCCTTGGGAGCCCCATTGATCCTCTGACAGCCCAAGACGGATCGTTGGCGAGTGTGTATTCAGGTGCAGGCCAAGCACATGGAGGCCAGATGAGAACGGGGTTGGGGGGGTCAGGGGCCCACTTGGGTGGGGGAGAGGCCTGAGGAGGAGAGGAGAGAAGATCCCACAGACACCTGCCTCCTCTCTCCCTCCCCCATCATCCTGCCTTCCTTGGGGCTACTGCTTCCCCAGCCCCTTCTCGCCAGGCAGGGCCGTCCGGCAGGGACAGGGACAGGGACAGGGCTCACCCAAGTCCTCTCTTCTCCCTCTGGCCTGGGAGGCTTGGCTGTAGTGAAGTGGGATATGGAGTGAGCCCGGCTGGGTCCAATTGCAGCTCAGGCTCCTCTATGCAAGACAGTAGCACCTCCTGAGCTTCAGTTTCCTCCGGACAAGGAGGAGCGAACATGCCTTACATGGTCCAGTAGGCAGTGAAGCAGGCTGGTGACTGTCTCCACAACCTCCCATCAGCTTCTCAAAACTCCCACTGCTCGTCCCTCGCTAGTTATGGAAGCCCCCACCCATTTTCCCCAACTCACCCTCCTTCCCCAGAAGGAATGTAGAACTGAGCCAGGCCTGCTGACCCAAGAGGGCTCCTGGCACAAGTGCGCTGGGGTCGCTGTGTCTCTGCACTGCGAGGAGCCCAGTCGCAGCCGTGGGCAGGGCTCTGCCTCTGGGCTTGGGTGATGGGCGCTCACTCCCTGGTGAGGTGGCTCCTCAGCCCTGCCTGCTCTCTCTTCTTCACAGAAATCTGCCCCCCTGTGGCTACCAGATGACAGTGTGGACCCCAGAGTGGAGGGGTCTGTCTAGCTGCCCTGTGACCCCCTCCCCGTCCAGAAGCCCTGTAGATGGCACATACAGCCCAAGTGGGCACCTGAGTAGTGTGTGGTGTGCAAGGAGGTGGGGAGCTCAGGGAGGCCAGACTGGGGGTGGAAATGAGCTCAGAGAGAGGGATGGGGGAAGAGGAGTGGGGCTTAGTGAGAGAAGAAGGTCCTCAAGGGAGATGTGAGAGCAGAGACAGGAACAAGGATTCAGTGAAATACACCAGGACTTGGTGAGAGGGGCTCCTGATGACCGGGACTCAGAGAGAGGCAGGGGGCACAGAAGAGGCTGGTGGGACAGAAGGGGAGGGTGCTGTAGACTCTGAGAGGAGAATGGGCCTAGGGGGACAGGAGACAGGGGGCCAGGGGACATAGGGGAGCATCAGTCTGGGGAGGAGTGGGTGCCCACCATCCCCCCGAAGCTCAGGGAGGAGGAGGTTGGGTCCCTGGAGCGCAGCCCCAGAACAAAGCCCGTGGGAGCAGTCGCCCGAAGCTTCTTCCCAGCTGACAGACTCTGAGCTAATTGTCTTTAATGAGCAGCTGGGCCCCGTTTCCTGGGATTTGCATTTGCAGATATTCGGCACAGCAGCACCTCTGTGGATGGCAGCCAGACTGACCTTCCAGGGGGTGATGATTCCTGCAGCTGAGGTAAGATCTCAGGAAGGGCCTCCCCTGCCTCGTGCAGGGCTGGGAAAGGCGTTGATTTGCCCCCCCTCCCACCCGCTGCAGATTAGGGGATATTGGAGGGCAAAGTCCACTGGAGGCAGGGAGCTGGCATCAATTATCCATCTTGGCCAGGGCCATGGGTGTGGGTCCCGGGGAGGGCACCGGGGTTTTAGCCCTCGCAAATCTCAGGACATTAGGCTTGGAACCCCTTAGATCCTGAAGTAGCCACCGTCGCAGAAACAAGAGAAAGAGCCAGAGAGGGTAAGGTGCTGAGCAAGGTCACACAGTACAACAGAAACACTTGGGAGCCAATCTGTGCCAGACCCTGTTCGAAGCATGTTCCTGAATCTCACTAGCTGGTAAAGTGCTGGTAAAACCAGTGGTCTCTATTAATGACCCCATTTTACAGATGAGGAGACAGAGGCACTGGGCACTCACACAGCCCAGAGGCCCCACAGCTGGGATTTGAACCCAGTCATCCTGGCTGGTCTCTGCAGGGTAAGGTGGTGGGGCTCTCAGACCTGGGCTCCCCCGGTCAGGGGGGCTGACACTGCCTCTCTCCCCCTCATTCCCCTCTCGGCAGGGATGCCAGTATGTTTGTGTCCCCGGCAGGGTTGGGAGGTGAGACTTAAGTATAAATAAATAAACAGGGAGCAGATGGTGGGGGGGATGGGGGTGGGCGGAGGTAGGGCCAGGGCCTCCTACTCCTCCCTGGGAAAACATTACTGGGCCAGAGCAAATGGATTCCAGACTTAGGGCCTAGGGGCCCCCTCCCCAGCCCTGCTCTCTGGCCTGCCAGTCTGGGACCTGGCCGAGCCCTTGGGATAAATGGTGGGCTGGGGTCCGAGTTCTAGGCTCTGCCCATCCCTCATTTCCTCTCTTCTTCCTGTGTGACCTTGAGAGAGTTACCTGTCTGTGCCCCCGTTTCCTGATCTGTCAAATGAATGGAAGATGGTGGTCAAGTTTCTGCTCAAGGGCCACCTTCGCAGGGCAGCCTTCCTTGATTTGCCCTGGGAAGACATCGTTGGAGCGACAGCTTAGAGTATCAAGGAGAATGTGAGTGTTTGTGTCTTTCAACCCACAACGATCCATGCAACAGGTATCTGCTCACAGTCTAAGAAGTGTTGGCCACTATGCTGTCCTCAAGGCTGAGAGTGTCTCTCCTAGCCCCCACAGCTGACTCAGAATGGCCACCAACACTAGTTCTGTAAATGAATGAATGAGTGGGTGGATGAAAGGGGAGACAAGGAACAGCCATGTTTCCCGAATATGGAATCTATCAGTGGGGTGATTGTGGGAGTGGACTAAAGATGATGTGGGTGAACAACAAGGTATTAAACCACAAATATACCATGAAAAAGCCATTCTTTTTTCAGTATCTTCCAGATTTTCCAATAGGCCAAAGAGAAAGTCTCCAAGGATGCTGGTAATATATTTCTAACACCTGTGGATTATTTGTTTGCTCTCCCAGTCTCTTTTGCTCTCTCTTTCACTTGGACAAAGCTGGTCTTGGACCCAGAACTTCTACAGACAACTGTATCCAGCTAGAATTTGAGAATATTGTTTTGTTTCCGTTTTGCTCATTTTGGTCACTTTTTATTTGTGGTAAGGGATTCTGATTTTTCGTTTCTGTTTGGATATTGCTGGTGTGAGTACAAAATAGTCCTGGAGAACCTATGGAGAAGGGTTGGCATTTTCTGACAAAGTGATTGTCTGGGACTGGGTTGGGGAGAGCCTGATGTTACAAGGGAACTTGTGACAGTAATGAAATGTTCTGTTTTGACTGAGGTAGTGGTTACGTGGGTGTGTATATTTGTCAAAATACATTGCACTGTGCACCTTAAATAGAAGCATTTTATTCTGTGTAGATTTTACCTCAATAAGTTGATTTTAAAATTTGTATTTAAATTTCAGTCAGCTTCCCAAGGCTGACTGAAGACATTATGTATATAACATATATATTAAGATATTAAACACAGATGCCCTGTGGGTGTGGCCAGGTCATGAAGGTGGTCCATCACACAGCAGTTTGGGAAACATGGAAAGCAAGATACGTGAAAGTCAAAGTCACTAAGTCGTGTCTGACTCTTTGCGACCCCATGGACTATACAGTCCATGGAATTCTCCAGGCCAGAATACTGGAGTGGGTAGCCATTCCCTTCTCCAGGGGATCTTCCCAACCCAGGTCTCCCGCATTTCAGGTGGCTTCTTTACCAGCTGAGCCACAAGGGAAACCCAAGAATACTGGAGTGGGCAGGCTATTCCTTTTCCAGCGGATCTTTCCAACCCAGGAATTGAACCAGGGTCTCCTGCATTGCAGGTGGATTCTTTACCAACTGAGTGGAGAAAATGAATAAATGGATAGATAAAAGACAGAATAAATGAATGGGTAAATGAGCAAGTGAATGAATATCTACCCCATTGATAGTACTCCTACACAGCCCCAACATACCAGGGGCTATCCTATCTCAACTTGCATAGCCCCTGCGATGGGGAGCTCACTACCCATGACCTAGCCTTTTCTAATGTCCAAATGTTAGGACTATGTGAAAGACTTTTCCTCACATTAAATTGATCTTCCTGGTGACCCCTTGCCCTCTATGGCTCCAACAAACACATCTGCTTCCCTATCTGAGGACAATCCAAATGCCCCTCCCCCCGTCTGCTCTTCTCTGGGCTCTTCACCCCAGATGCTTAGTTGCTCTAAGCTGAACCACTAGGTTCAGCTTGAAGATCTTACATCATAGCAGGGCAGCAAGATAAAGAACAAGTACACAGGTAAATAAAACAATTACAAGCCATGAAGGAAAAAAACAGGGTGAGAATATTGGGGAATCTACGGGGAAGATGAAGGAGCAAGGGAAGCCTCTCTAAGGATTCGATATTTGAGCTGAGTCCTAGAGAATGTGAGGGAGCCAGAAGAACCAGAGGAAGAGCATTCCAAACAGAGTCCAGAGCAAGTGCAAAGGCCCTGAGGTCAGAAAGCAATTGGAAACTGTGAGGCAGCCAGCCTGGCTGGAGTGGGATGAGGTGGGGAAGGGCAGGTCATTCAAGGCATCTATGGCGAGGACCCTGGAATTGTTTTCTAAATTCGATCCTCAAATACTGTTAAGCAAATGTGTTACGATATGACTTTCATTTTAGTAGACACTCAATAAATATGTACTGACTTAAAATTAACCGAAGACTCTTCTAGTTCCAGTAGTTCAGCATGTTCATAGTGATAATAATATGCCTTCACAGGACAAGGAGTGGCCCTTCAGAATGGGCCGGACTAGGCTTGCCTCTTGGCTGTGCCTCAGCCCTGCTGTGTGACTGTGGGCAAGGGGCCTCGTCCCTCTGAGCCTCAGCTTCCTCATCTGCAAAGTGGGGATCATGAGTGTGTCCACTGCAAGTGGTTGTTGTGAGGATTAAATGCCTTTATACTTGGAAGCATTTAAATAACATAACAAGCTCTTTTGTCTGTTAAATAAAACAAAAAAGGTGAGGACACAGAGAGCAAGATGACTAATCTTTTTTCAATCTCTTAGAGTCCAGGAAAAAGTCCTGAATTGGTGGGGGTGGGAGGGAGGGAAGGAAAGAGGGGATGGGCGTGGAGAGGGAGGGGAGGAAGGGGGAGAGAGAGGTTGGACAAAGTAACTGTCATGTTTACACTGTTGACATTGATCGTCACATAGTTTTATGTCACCTGCTACTGATTTTCCATTTAGTCCAACTATCTCAAGTTTCTTAAAAAAAATTTTTGTTGTTGTTTAAGTAAAACAAAAGCAAATAGATTTAACAATTCAAAAACAGTGGTTCCTATAGGTGATACCGAGCCCTCCTGTCCCAAGTGGCCCAAATTGCGAAGGAGGCTCTTGATGGGATTTTAGGAAACAGGTTTCTAACTTCACCTCCTCTTTGCACTCTTGAGGAATTGGGAGATATAATGTGTGTCTCATGCTTGGCTGAGTCCTCCAGGGCACTGGGGACAGAATGGTTTCATCCCGGGGACTCTGTCTACATTCTGGCCTGCAGTGAAGTTTCTGAAAAGGGCTGGTGGACTCTTAAATCTGGGGGTCACTAGAATCTTCTCTCCTACCCTCATCCCTCAGATCCAGTTACATCCATTGGAAAATTCTGGGGCTCTATCTTCAAATTACATCAAGATTCTGGTCACTTCTCTCCACCCTTATCCAATCCACCGACCAGAACCTGGGGGCCCTGGTGACAGCAACAGGCTCCCCTTCACCCCCTTTCCAACCCTGCTTGACTCAGCAGCCAGAGACAGCAGGTCCCTCCTCTGCTCCAAGCCTCACATGGCTCCCAGTCAAAGTGCCAGGCTGACAGTGCCCACCTCTCCTACCTCATCAGCTGCCCGGCCCAGCCTTGTCCCATCCAGGCTGCCCTCACCACACCGGCCACCCTGCCGTTGCCTGGACTCTCCAAGGGGCTGTCACCTCAGGGCTTTGGCACGCGCTGTTCCTTCTGACAGCCATAGGGCTTCTTTCCTCTCTGTTCATGTTGATGCCCCCTCCTTGGAGAAGCCTAACACCTTAATGAAACTGATATTTCCCATCTCCTTCTTTCTTCTTCCCCTGCTTTTCCCTCGCAGCACTTAACACTATCAGATACTGCAGTTTACATTTTATACATTTATACATTTTATACATGTTCCACTTGCTCATCTCCCGCAAGTGGACTTCAAGAGGACGAGAGTTTCCATCTGTTTTGTATTCTGATATTCTCAGCACCTGGAGCAGTGTCTGGTGCCCCATAGGTCCCAGGGAGAATGAACATCCAGGCAGTGTGTGAAGGGTGGGGGCAGACACTCCCAGCCCCCTCCTGGCTCCTTGGTCCCCTCTCTGGACATGGTGTCCCCACCTCCCTGCCCTTACCTCCTCAGCCCTCAAGGACAGCACAAGACAAGGAAGCTTATCTCTCGGGGGAAAGGTTTCCAGCTGCAGGCAGACCCTCTTCCAACTCCTCCCTCCCCTATGAGCCCAACAGGAACCAGCAAGAGCATCGCCCTCTAGGGACAGTCCTCAAAAGACAGGGTTTGGGGGCAGACCCATGTGGGGTGCTCCTGAGCAAGCCATTCCCAGCCCTGTGTCCTCAACGAGAAGGAGGTAAGACCAATAAGAGTGAACAGCCCTTGGGGAGCTTATTTTGCAGACAAGGAAACTGAGGCACAGGAGTTGAATGTGTCTCTAGGAAAGCTGGGGCCAGGGTTCCTTTCTCTGTGAAAGAGGGTTGATAATCCTCCCTCCTAAACTTGTGATGAGGATGATTAAATGAGTTCATTGGCTCAGACAGTGAAGAATCCGCCTGCAATGTGGGAGACCTGGGTTCGATCCCCTGAAGAAGGAAATGACAACCCACTCCAGTATTCTTGCCTGGAGAATCCCAAGGACACAGGAGTCGGGAGGGTTTACAGTCCATGAGGTCGCACAGAATCAGACACGACTGAGCGACTTAGCACAGCACAAAGCCTTTGCACTTAGGGTCTGGCACAAAGTAGGTGCTCAAGAAATGCTGGCTACTATTGCTGTTGTTCTGAGAGGTGAAGGCGCTCAGGAAGGTTCCATGGCCAGCATGTGGCAAAGCCAAGATGCAAGCGACTCCCCCTCACAATCACAAAATAGTTACAATAATAGTAATGGCAACAATAACAATAATAGTAACGCAGTCACCTACACTTTCCACCCGCGGCCGCAGCGCTCAGCTTGTCAGCGGGCAGCACCTGCCTGGCGCCCGCAGCCGGGACCACTGGCGCTGGTGCCTCGCGCCCTCCCGCTCCTTTCCCGGGGACAGGTGGGCGGCCTCGCGACCTCCCGCTGGGGGCGCCCCCCGCCCATCCCGCCGCCCGGGGAGCCCCACCGGGCGGGCGGGGGAGGCGAGCGCGGCTCCGGGGGCTCTGCGAGGAGCTGCGAGCGCCTGGAAGACATTACACGGCTGTCGGCCGGGGGGCGTCGCGCGGAGTTCCGGAGGGGGTCCCGGCGGCGGCGCGCCGGGGGAGGGGACGGCCCCACCACAAAGCGCGCTTTGTTCTGCGCTCCCCCCGGGAGCTGGAACCAATGGATTGGCGGCAGCTGAGGTCATCTGTCAGGCAGCGCCGGGGGTCAGGCCCCGGGAAGGGGCCGCCGGGGAGGGCGGGGCGGATGGGCCGGCGGGGGTGGGGCGGGGGTCCCTGTGTGCGGTCACCTAACCCGGCTCCCCCCGCTTCGGGCCTCAGTTTACCCCTCTGTCCAACAGGGAAGATCATCTCCTCTCTGTCCAGCTCTTGGGACGGCAGGATCAAGTATGGAAGTGCTGACGGTGGAGCCTTTCTGTAATGAGCACTCCCTATGTGCCGGCTGTGCGGAAGAGCTAGAGGTGGGATTCGAACCCAAAGGCTGCCGGCAAACACTGGAGCAAATATGGTTTGGGTGGAAGGCAGGGAGGGACGCCTTGCGGCGTCCTTATCTGGCCCAAGGAAGTCAAGGCCTCTCCCTGGCTCCCAGCTTTGACCCTGGATGCCAGATTTGGCCTACCTCTTGCCAGGGCTGACAAGTGGAGCCACCCGGACCTAGTCTAGAGAGCCTTTGGATCTGGTTCTCAGGGGACCCCAGGGTCCAAGATAGAGCGGGGCTGGACCTCCCCCCGCCCCCCAGGCCTCTCACATAGCTGTTTTTTTTCTGACTGGAGACAGATCAGGGTCTGAACACTTTTATCTACCCTCACAAAACTAGATCCCATTTATTCATTTGTTCACACCCCTACCTGTGTGAGCCTCATTCATTCCTGGCCATGCAATGAAACAACTAGGATTCTAAACACTGGATCCAGGGCCTGGAGGATAAGACCTTTAAATCCAGGCATCCTCAGAAATCCTCAGATTTGTGTGTTTCTGGAGAAGGAGCTCATGGTTGTCTCTCAGATTCTCAACTGTGTTCACCATCTAAAGCAGGTTAAGAAACACTGGCTGGAGTGTAGGGACAGAAAGCTGACCCCCAACCCCTACCCCAAACTCAGGGAAAGGCACTTAGAACAGCCACTCTGCGGAGCAATTGGCCAACACCCATGCACAGGCCAGGCTGTGCCACTTCTATGTACAAAGCTGATTGAGTACAGAGCATGATGGCAGAAAGCGTTTACAGCAGCAAATAACAGTAACCCCTCAAAGTCATTAACAGAATGACTAATACATGGTTATATGAAGACCTTGGAACACCATGCAGCAATGAAAAGAATGAGCTACACCTATATGGACTTTACTCATTTAGCATTTTTATTGAACATTTATGTGTCGGGCAGTTTAAAAAAAATATTTATTTATTATTGGCTCTATCAGTTCTTGGTTGCGGCATCTCTAGTTGTGGCGAGGGGGCTTAGTTGCCCTGTGGCATAGGGATCATAGTTCCACGAGTAGGAACTGAACCTGAGTCCCCCACATTGGACTCCCAACCACTGGACCACCAGGGAAGCCCCTGTCAGGCAGTTCTTGGCACTGGGCCTACAGTCAAAAGACAGATCAAGTCCTGCCTCAAGAATTTACATTCTAGTGGATGAGACAGTCATAAACAGAGACAAAAGATAATTTCGGGAAGTGTGATAAATGCCATGAAGAAAATAAAACCGAATGTGTTGATAAAATGATGGGGGGGGGACAGCTTAAATAGTGATAAGAAAGGCCCCTCTGAGAATCAACCAGGGGGGTTTCCCTGGTGGCTCAGATGGTAAAGAATCTGCCTTTAATGTGGGAGACCCAGGTTTGATCCCTGGATTGGGAAGATCCCTCATAGAAGGGAATAGCTACCCACTCCAGTATTCTTGCCTGGAGAATTCCATGGACAGAGAAGCCTGTGTGTTACAGTCCATGAGGTTGCAAAGAGTCAGACACAGCTGAGTGACTCATGTTTTCACTTTGCTTTTTTCACTTTCAAGAAGCAAGTAGGATGAGGGAGACTCTGGGAGAATAGCAAAGGCACTCATGGGGTAGAGGACTAAGGCATATCACCAGTGAAGAAATATGACCTGCAAAATTAAGTAAAAAAGAAAAACACTGTATACTCACACACACACCTACTAAATTAGAAAAAGGTCTGGAAGGGTATATGCCAAATTCATGAAGGTGTTTACCCCACAAACAGAGAGGGCAGAAGGACAACCAGGACTAGGAGTCATGGTGGATATCAGCTTGCCTCTCATATTTTACTGTTACTATTAATTATTTAGCATTTTGCTATCTTAATGTTTAAAAGGTAAATATACATACATTTACCTTGTGAAAAGAAAACATTTAAAAAGTCTACTGTGGTGAAAGGGGTTCATCCCAGGGCAGTACAGGAAATAAGAGGTCCCTACATGCTTGCTGACTTCCCTGGTAGCTCAGACGGTAAAGCGTCTGCCTATAACGTGGGAGACTTGGGTTCGATCCTTGGGTCAGGAAAATCCTCTGGAGAAGGAAACGGCAACCCACTCCAGTACTCTTGCCTGGAAAATCCCATGGACAGAGGAGCATGGTAGGCTACAGTCCATGGGGTCACAAAGAGTAGGACACGACTGAGCGACTTCACTTTCTTTACACACTGCCTTTCAGTGGACCCAAGTTCCCTGGGGCAGTGGTTTGTTTGGGGAGGGGACACATTTTTGGATCAAGGGGAGCCCAGAAGAGGCATGGAGCTCAGCCTGGAGGATCTGGGAGCTTCTTGGAGGAAGTGAGTTTGAGATAAGTTGGCCCAGCACACCCAGTGTAGAGACCCTAGTCTCCTATGACAGGCCTGGAGAGGCCATGATGTGTGCAGGGCCAGAGAGCAAGATCCGACAAGGGTAAGTAAACCTGAAACTCCAAACTCCCAGCCAGGTCTCCTTCTCCCGCCTGAAGCCCTGGCTTCTCTGGGCAATCTATGGGCATCCCTCACAGTCAGACCCCTCCATCTTTCCCTCTTCCCACAGCAGTTATTCTGTAGGTGGGAGGCCCAGCCCCGCTCGGGCAGCCAGAAAGCAACGCCATCTGCTGGCTGAAGCGGGAAATGCAGCTTAGTATCCTCTGAGAGCAACCAGGTTTCACGCTTCAAAACCCAGCACCTCTTCCTTAAGAACCACCAGTCCCTCCCGCTCCAAGTCCGCTCCGCAGCTTCCTCTCAGTGTCCAGGAGTACTCCTAGCGCTGCCTGCTTGGGCCTTATCTGTAGGAGGGAAAAGCCTTCCAAGAAGGGGTAACCACTCTGCTATTCAGTGGGTGCAGGTGTCTCACATGAGAAGCAGCAAGTCATGACAGCAACTTATAAAGCCATGTCCTCAACTACCCTCCCCCGCCCCCAACCGCCACTATAAACCTCCGGGTAGACAGTCCATTAGACAACTTGGAAAAAGCCCCAGGAAAGGGCTTGCCCAATGTAATATGGAGTAGGTGCACAAGCTAGTTCCAAAACATGGATCTCCTGGGACCCAACTCTTTCTTCTCCATTGGAGGTGAAGGGCTGTCACCATACTTGAAAAAAACGCAACACAGTCTAGATCAGTGGTTCTGAGCTTGTGGTCCCTGATCAGCTGCATCAACATCACCTGGGAACTTGGAAAAGCAAATTCTTAGGCTCCACCCTAGACCTGAATCAGAAACTCTGGGGGTGCAGTCTGGTCATCTGTGATGTAGCAAACCCGTTTTGTGAAACAGAACCATTGGTTTAACTCAATTACTCCCTCTTTTTATTAAATAAACTTTTATTTGGAAGTGGTTTTGGATTAACAGAAAAGTTGTAAATACAGTACAGAGTTCCCATATACTCTGCACCCAGCCTACCCCAATATCAACATTTGTATAAATTAACTAAAATCCAGACCTTCTTCAGATTTCCAGTTCTTCCATTAATGTCCTTTTGTTGCTGTTGTTCCAAGTTCCAATACAGGATATCACACTGCATTTAAGACTACATCCCTTTTAAATTCCATTGGTCACCTCAGTCATCAATCCCTGGGACAGAGAATGGGTGGGAAAGCTGTTGTCTTCATTACTGAGCTGGAGAAAATGAAGTTTGAAAATGCCAAGTGATGGAGTTCCCTCAGCAGTGCAGTAAGAGTAAGGTCCACCTCACTCTGCACCCCTCCTCTGCCTCTTCCCTTCCCCACAGGACTACAGGATTTCAGAAGCTCCTTTGCAGTGTCCTACCTGGCCTACCCACCCGCCCTAACCTACCAGAGTACAGATGTTGAGGGCCCTCCCAGAGTGGGCCCAGCCCTAGGAGAGACCCACCCACCGCCCCTCACTTTTTCCCCTCTGCAGGGCCAGGTCAGTGTCTTAGTGACTTCAGCCTGGACAGAGCAAGGCCCCGTGCAAGAGAGCAAGAAACAAAGAAGCACTGTTATTTGCTATTCAAAGTCATTTGTGATAGAGAGAAAACATGCCACAAATCATTTGTAGTTTCTCCACGAGGTATAGTCTGTTTCCCCAGCCCTTGAATCTGAGCCAAACACCAAAAGGACTTAGCAGAAGTGATGTTACACCAGTTCTGGCCTAGAACTCAAAAAAGCCTTGCAACTTCTCTCTCGATCTTTCTCTCTCTTCCTGTCCTCTATGCACACCCCACATCTCTCTCTCTCTCTTCCTCTCTCAGCGCTGATGCCATCATGTGAATAAGCCTGAACTAACTGGTGGAGTGGCCACCTGGAGGAGAACCAAGTCACCCAGCCAACAGCCCACCTACTGCCGAAACAAGGGAGTCAGGCTATTTGAGATCATCCAGGCCATTTTGGGTGACAGTTGATTTGCATACAATCCCATGATTGACCTCAGGCAAGATCAGCAGAACTGCCCAGATGAGTCCAGCCCAAATTGCTAACCCACAGAATTGTAGGCAAATAATTTGTTTTTAGCTGCCAAGTTCAGGAATTGTTTTTTTCTCAGCAAAGGCTAACTGATACACAATTTCTCATTTCTCTCTTGGCAATGGGATTCCGATATTTTTTAGGAGGCTGTGTGACAGTTCTAGGAGATGGGAAATGATTGATCTACTCAACTGTGACAATTGTGTTCCTGCTGTCTTAGCTTTCTTTGCAGCTAGGGGTGGCTACTGTACCTGGTTTGGGCCAAGGAGATCTAAGTCTATTTTGATCTAAATACACAGGGGAAGAGAGCAGGAAACAGGCCTTTGGAAAAGTCCTGAATTTATGATAGAAGCTGATGGGTCCAGCTGGCTGGGCCCTTTCTCCTCCCCGACTCCCTTCTTCCTTGGACATAGCTGCAATTGCTGGAGGTACAGCAGCCATCTTGTGACTGAGAAGTGACAAGATGTGTGCCCTAACTTTGCTGAGTGGTTTAACCAGTATCATTAGTCAACTGTCTCCAGAATTCATGCTATGTGGAAAAGGAAACTTCTCTTTGTTTAAGTCACTGTAACCTAGGTTTTCCTTCACTTGCAGATGAATGAATTCACACGATACAATACAAGGACAGAAATGCAGAAGGATCTTTGTCCTTGGGAATCCGGAGCCAGTAGCATATGACTCTCCAAATCCGTCTCCTTTCTCATTTCAGCCTCTCAATAATCCCTCAAGAGCAAACACAGGACCTCATTTCCCCCAAGGTGGGAAGTGGGGCTCCCACACTGTTCAGTCATGAGTCCAAGGTCTTGCAGCTAGCCAAGAGGGTGCTTCAAGCCAGACCCACCTGCCACACACAAACAGAATGCACTCCTGCTACACCTCTGCATGTCCGAGCCCACTGGAGGCCAGGTGTCTTCCAGGTTCCTGGTAGTGGTGGCAGGTACCAAAGAGGCTGCTACTGCAAGTCTGGCGTGGAAGCGCCCAGGTACACCCTTAGGTCCGAGAGGGTGGACTGGACAAGCTTGGCGGGGATGGTCTCTCGCTGCAGCTGCTGGTAGGCTGCATACCGGTGGCAGCCCCCAAAGGAGTAGAAGTAGTCACCACCCTGGGCCCCTTTGATCCAGAGGACGTCGATCGGGGGAACACTGTCTGGATTCTCCTGGCAAGAAGAGGACACAGGGTGAATGAGCGTGGCACGGTGTTGGACAGTTTGCAAAGCAGACTTTGTTAACCTCAGCTGAACGCCTCCATGTGCTCACACTGGTTTGTGAGAGGCAACAGTTATGTGGTCAGTTTTGTGAGCTGGTTGACCTTGGTAGCATGAAAATCAGTCACGGTAAGAGTATTTACATCAAGGAAATTGCCAGATACTAAAAATCAGGGCTTCTTTCCACCCCCAGGTTGTTAACCATTTATCACACCACATGTTTATTACCTGGCACTGTTCTAGACTCTGGGAATAAGGTACAGACACAGCCCCTGCCATCATGGGGTACATGAATGCTAGACTGATAAATGCTATGAAGACAATAACACAGGTTGTCATGACAATGATGGAGGTGGCAATGAAGCAGAGACCTCAACACAGAGAACTCCCCTGGGGAAGACAGAGAGGTGGAATCTTTAGAGAAAGAGCCTGACTGCCAAGTTCAAATCTCAACTCTGCTACTTAATTGCTCTGTGACCTTGGGCAATTCATATTTGTGCCTCAGTTGCCCCAGATGGGGATGAAGATGACACAACCACCTCATAGAACTATTGGGTTTAATGAGTTAACAGATATACAGTGCTTTAAACAACACTTGGCACATGGAATAGGCTCAGTAATAAACAGTGTGTATTACCCATGGGACAGGCATTCCAGGCAGAAGGAATAGCAAATGCAAAATGCCTGAGGCCAGAACAAGCTCACTGTATTGCAGGCATGGCAGAGAGGCCAGTGTAACCAGAATAGACTCAGGGGTCTGTGGAACAGAAGAGGCCAGAAAGGTTTTATTGAGATATAATTGAGGTACAGCACTGTATAAGCTAAAGGTATAAATATAATGATTTGACTTAAAACATCATGAAATGATGACTATAATAAGTTCAGTGAACATCCATCATCTCATATATGTACACAATTAAAGAAATAAAAAACTTGTTTTCCTTGTGACTAAAGTGTTAGTCTCTCAGTTGTGTCCGACTCTTTGCAACCCCGTGTACTGTAGCCTGCCAGGCTCCTCTGTCCATGGAATTCTCCAGGCAAGAATCCTGGGTTACCATTCCCTTCTAGCAGGGGATCTTCCCAACCAAGGGATTGAACCCAGGCCTCCTGCATTGCAGGCAGATTCTTTACCATCTGAGCCACCAGGGAAGCCTCCTTGTGATGAAAGCTCTTACGACTTACTCTCTAACCAACTTTCACATATATGCACAACAGTGTTTATTATATTTATCATGTTGTACTTTACATCCCTGGTACTTATTTATCTTATAATAGAAGTGAGTGCCTTGTGTCCACCTGCATACAATTTTCCTTCTCCTTCCTCTCCCCCTCCTACCCCTACCTCTGATAATCACAAATCTGGCCTCTTTTTCTAAGAGTTTGTTTGTTTTGGAAGTATAATTGATGTACACCACTATGTTAGTTCCTGGTACACAGTGCAGTGATTGGTTATTTCTATACATTTCAAAAGGATCACCATGATTGAGTCTAGTTACCATCCATCAATATACAAAGATATTACATAGTTTTTTACTATCTTCCCCACACTGCACATTTCATACATGACTCATTTATTTTATAAATGTAAGTTTATACCTCTTAGGTCCTGGAGTGTTTTAAACAGGAGAGGGTGACATGACATGAGGGACATTCTAGAAAAGGTGTGATGAGAAAGCAGCCTTGGTGAGGTGGACAAAGACAAGAGCAGGGAGGACAGAGGCGAGTCCCCAGCAGGTATTCAGCAGAAGACGCTGTCCTGGGTGAGGGCGCTGAGACCACAGGGAGAGGTGGACAGGTTTGCGACATGTTCAGGGGGCAGATCCCAGGGGAGGGGTGAGTGTGAGAAGGGGAAGAAGAGAATCTAAGCTGACTTCCTGTTCAGGGCCTGCCAGATGCAGAGTGGGTGGACCTCTACATCAGGAAAGTCTGGGGCAGGGTGGGGTGGAGTAGGGGGAGATGGAATTAAATGAGTTGCTAGAAGGCCTCCCACACTGACCCTAAAGCGGTCTCTTATTAGGCTGCATTGATGGATTCATTATTCCATTTATCCCAGAAATTATTATTAAGCAGTAAGGCCCAGCAGTTATGAGCTGGGGCTCTCGCTCATTTAAATCCCAGCTTCTCCACAGAGTAGCCGGTGGGGGGAGGGAGGTGGTTGGGTAGGGAGGGAGGTGTAAGCAAGGGGCCTTTCCACTGGGCCTTGTTCCTCATTTGTAAGATGGGAACAGATACCCTATAGGCTGCTGATGAAGTTGGAAAGCTGATCTAAGTTAGGCGTGGAGCACAGCCTGCCTGGCAGAGCAGCAGCAAAAAGAGGCAGCCTTATGCTGGGTGTCAGGGCTCTGAGGATGGGTGGGCAGGATAACAGCCCCCAAAGACGTCCACATCCTGATCCCTGGAACCTGTGAATATGTTACTCCCAAGGGACAGGAACTTTCCAGATGGAATTAAGTTAAAGATCTTGAGATGGGGATATTATCCTGGGTTGTCCAGATGGGCCAAAAGTAATCACCAGAGACCTTAAACGTGGAACAGAGAGGAGCAAGAGGAGATCTAATGTTGCTGGCTTCCGAGGTGGAGGAAAGAGGTCATGAGCCAAAAATGTGGGTGGCCTCTAGAAGCTGGGAAAGACAAGGAAATGAATTCTCCCCCAGAGACTCCAGAAAAGAATGCAGCCCTGCTGATACCTTGATTTTAGCCCAGTGAGACCCATTCTGGACTTCTGAACTATAGAACTATAAAGTAATAAAATCTTGGCTTTAAATCACCAAGTTTCTGGAATTTGTTACAGTAGCCATAGAAAACTAATACATGCGATAAGCAAAGACAGGCCTGGTTTTTGCCTCCCAGAATGTATGGTGCTGGTGTGGAAGACAGGTGTCTGAGGCCATTACACCCCAGTTGTACAGGATCAGAGGTGTGCTGACAGGTATGGAGGTGGCTGGGAGCCCACAGGAGGCCCCTAACCTTACAAGGGCTGTCAAGGATGACACACTGACAGAAGACCGAGAAGGAGTTAGTAAAGAAGAGAGAAAGAGTGTTTCTGGCAGGGGGAAAGCTTGTGCAAAGGCCCAGGGGTAGGAGAGAGTATTCCTGGACAGATCTATCACAAACAGCCAGGCACCGTGCTCGTTCTATGACCAGACAAAATCCCAGCTCCTTGGAGTTCAAATGAGATGGGGAGGGGAGACAATAAAACACAAACACACAGATAACATAACTCAGGCGTTAACCTGAACATGCTTTCAAGGCGAACTACTCAGGTTAGTGGGAGACCTATAGAAGCCAGGGCTGCTGGGAGGCAGGCACCTGACCCAAGCGAGGGAGCAGTCCCTGTGGCTCTCTGGGAAGCAGTTCCAGACAGTGGAAGCAGCAGTGTAAACTCTAGGACCGAAAGACAACAGGCAGGCAGTAGAGACGTTTGGTGGGGCCTCGGAGTCTCCTGTGGCCACTTCTGAGGTCTGGGGGATGGGAACATGATGCCGTGCAGGCCTAACCTGGAACTCATGTCCCCTCTCTCCAGGATCATCCTGACCTTCCTGAGCTCTCTCTGAGATGTGGCTGACCCATTCTCTCCCAGTTCCAGTTCAAACAAGGTCTTCCCAGCAGACAGGACACCCCCAGTCCCACTGCCACCACCAGAAGTGACCACACAGGTTATGTGGAGGCCATGCAGCTGCACAATGACCAGGCTGTGCCACTTTCTAAAATGCCTGACCTTGGACAAGCTGCTTGGATCCTCTTGGGCCTCATTCCTTGTCTGTAAGAGGAACAATAGTAATATCTGCCTTACAGGGTTGGTATGAAGAAGCTGCTGCTACTTATTCGCTTAAGTCATGTAGGACTGTGTGTGACCCTATGGAGTGCAGCCTGCCAGGCTCCCCTGTCCATGGGATTCTTCAGGCAAGAATACTGGAATGGGTTGCCGTGCCCTCCTCCAGGGGGTTTTCCTGACCCAGGGATGGAATCCGGGTCTCCTGCATCGCAGGCAGAGTCTTTCTTTACTGGGAGCCACAAGGGAAGCCCATATCAAGTGCTATCTTTATAGGAGTCAGAGATAGCTATTTTAATGACCTCCTCCAGTCTCCTTGCTCCACGACAAAACAGAGGCCCAGAGAGGCCCAAACTCTTGCTCAAGGTCACAGAGCAAAGGCTGAGTTCCGACTGAAACTGAACTAGTCCCTTCTCGCGTCCAGCGCGACCTCCCTCCTCTGAAGCCTTCCCAGCGGCCGGCTTCCCCGGGGCCTCACCCGGATCGTGTCCACGAGGCTTTGCACCTTGGCCGGGTCCAGCACAGACGGCAGAGGCCGGATGAGCACGCTCAGCGGCACGTTGTGCACGGCGGTGATGCAGCCAGAGTGGATGCTGCCGCCCTGCGCGCCGCCGCTCGGCCCAGGTCCCTCGGGCGCTCCCCGGCCCGCCCCGGCTCTGCCCAGCGCTCCTCCCGCGCGGAGACCCATCATTCCGCCGTCGCCGCCGCCTGGGCAGTCGCGGGACGCGCCACGGCCACCTTCGGGCTTTAACCTCGGCCGGGCCGTACCATTCCGTGCGGGCGGAGGGGGGGTGCAGCCGGGCAGCGCGGAGCGTCTCTCTCCCCTGGCCCCAGGATGGTCCCGCCCACCATCGAGCGCCCCCGCGGGACCTCTGCTCCGCACGCCCCCGGCTGCCAGACGCGCGCGGGGCTTCGGCCCTCCGCTGGGGGGCGCCTCGCAGCCTGCCCTCCGCCGCGCGGCGTTCCAGGAGTGGAAGCGGCCGGGCAGGCTGACTCAGGGTGAGTCTGCAGGTCGTGGAGTGGGAGGGGCGCGGGTGACGCACATTCCGGGGTGACTCAGGCCCATGGCGGGGGCACAGGGTAGAGGGGGCCAGACGTGCCCAGCGACGGTGAGTCGGCAAAACTCGGCGCTTGGCCGCCCGGCCCTTGGAGGACTGGTGCTGATAGCCGGGGAGGTGATACTAATACCAAAGACAGTAATACTAGGAATCTGCTGAATGTGGTGTTGTGTCAGGCACTGTTCTAAACACTTTGCATGTACATTACCTTATTTAAACCTCAAACAACCCTACCAGCTAGGTATGATTGTTATTCCCATTTTACAGATGAGGAAACTGAGGCACAGCGAGGTTTAAATGATTTTCCTCCAAGGTCATGGGATTAGTAAGTGACTGAACCAGGGTTCCAAGGAACATTTTGTAAATATTTATTTGACTGCTTTGGGTGTTAGTTGCAGCATGTGGAATTTAGTTCCTCAACCAGGGATGGCCCAACTAGGCCCCTTGCATTGTGCCCATGAAGTCCTAGCCACTGGAGCACCAGGGAAGTCCCAGGGAGCCTTTTGGAATGGTGCTGACAGTGTGTGGGCACTGCCCTGAACTTCCACAATAACTGTCTGCTTTCATCCCCACAGCGCCTCGAGGAAGCTGACGTGGTTGTTGAAGCACTTGTCCAAGGTAGGGCCGCTGGAAATAGTCTGATTATCTGAGCTCAGAGTCTCAGGCCACTAAACACCTGGTTACAGATGAGGACACCAGAGCTGCAAGGGGTGGTGGTGATGTGAAGTGAAAGTTGCTCAGTCACGTCCGACTCTGCGACCCCATGGACTATAGAGTCTGTGGAATTCTCCAGGCCAGAATACTGGAGTGGGTAGCTGTTCTCTTCTCCAGGGGATCTTCCCAACCCAGGGATAGAACTCAGTTCTGCATTGCAGGTGGATTTTTTACCAACTGAGCTATCAGGGAAACCTGTGACTTAGGTCCAAACATGCCGACTGCTATCCCCACTCTCTTCTCTTTAAAGCGCTCTATCCCCTTGATCCCAGGTTCAGTAATCAGTGTCCTCTGGAGCCAGAGGGAGGCAGGCAGAGGCTCCTGGTTTTAATTGCTGGTGTTTATAGCATCTGTGGCAACATTAAGACTTTGGCACAGACTGGCCTGGGTTCAATCCCAAATGGCCACTCCCGGGCTGTGTGGTCTCAGGCAAGATGCAAGAGCATCAGTCTTCTCTTTTGTAAAATGATTGTGAGGGGATTGTGAAAACATTTGGAGATAACAGCTGTTAGAGGGCAATGTGCGTGCTAAGTCCCTACAGTCGTGGTCAACTCTTTGCGACCATGTGGACTGTAGCCCGCCAGGCCCTCTGTCCATGGGATTCTCCAGGCAAGAATAATGGAGTGGGTTGCTATCCCCTCCTCCAGGGGATCTTCCTGACCCAGGGTTCGAACCTGCATCTCCTGCATTACAGGGGGATTCTTTACCACTGAGCCCCCGGGGAAGCCCAAATCAGTGCTTACTGATATATCACTGATATAGTGATAATCAAGGAAGGTGATAGGTTTCATCACGGACACCCAGAGGGCTGAAGGAGAACCAGGAAAGGCTTCCTGGAGGAGGAGTTATTCATACTGGAAAGTGGCTTGGTTCTGGAGAGGGAAAACAGGGAAGAAGCAGGTGGTGGTTTAGGGTATAGGATCTGAAGTCACTTGAATGGGATGGATTTAAGTCCTGGCTCTGCCACCAACTAGCCAGTGTGATGTGTGTGTGTGTGTGTGTGTGTGTGTGTGTGTGTGTGTGTGTCTGTGGTGGGACACTCAACTTCTTTGTGTCTTGGTTTCCTCTCTCAATTGCCAGGGAGAGTAAATGAAAGTAACACATAGTGTTTAGAAAGGAATCTAGCACATGTGTGTGTTCAGTCACTCAGTCATGTCTGACTCTTTGCGACCCCCATGGACTGTAGCCCGTTGCCATTTCTTTCTCCAGGGTGTCTTCCCAGCCCAGGGATCAAACCCGAGTCTCTTGTGTCTCCTGCACTGGCAAGTGGATTCTTTACTGCTGAGCCACCTGGGCTTCCCTTCAGCCCCCAAATTACTGGTAATTAGAGAATTTCATCAAAAGGGAAGTTGTTCCTTTAGAACCACTTCCTCCTTTCAGAAAGTAAGAAGAAACGAGGGAACAGCTTCTGGGATGGAAAAATGGAGAGTTGTCCTGAATCTTTCATCATAGTTTGCCCAGTGAGAACCCCCCCACTCCTGGCAACAAATTCTGTATGTTGAGATACCTGTGATTCAACTCAAAATTGAATTTTAAGCCTTAAGAAGACTTGTATTTCCACATAATTAAGATTTCTGGAGGCAGGTATATCCATGATTGGTGAAGAGGTAATTGAACAATGTCAGATTCTTTTCCAGCTTTTTGTACCATCATCCTCCGTGTTCTTGTTTTTATCCTCATGCTTGCCTCTCATGGTCCCAAGATGTTTTGCTATAGCTTCAAGTATTGTATACAACAGCTTTCAAAGGTGGAAGTTAGGACATTGACATCCCTTTACCCCTCTTTTTAAGACTGAAGAAATCTTTAGTAACCATCCTCTGCTTCCCCACCCTTCTGGCCGGGAGTGTTTTCCTCGTGTCTCATCATACTTCCATGCCTAAACCGCCCCTGGCAAGGAGAGTGGAATTACCCTGATTGTGTGCATGCATGCTCAGTTGCTCAGTCGTGTCCAGCCCTTTGTAATCCCGTGGACTATAGCCCATCAGGCTCTTCTGTCCATGGGATTTCCCAGGCAAGAATACTGGAGTGGGTTGCCATTTCTTCCTCCAGGGGATGGCAGGAGGAGGGATCTTCCCGACCCAGGGATTGAACCTGAGTCTCCTGCATTGGATTCTTTACTCCTGGGCCACCTTGGAAGCCTTACACTGATTGGTTTAGCTTAATTGACGTTTACCTCTGGACTCAAGAAGGTTTACCCTCCCCTGACGTTCATGGCCTCTGATCCCTGAACAGAACTGGCAAGGCCTGGTACTTCAACCTTGTTTTCCTGTGTGATTTTGGAGAAGACTCCTTGAGATAGGAGGATTGATGGGGGAGGAGGACCCGGTCAGTCAGCAGTTCCATTATTTTGGCCCATCTATCCCTAAACTATCCATAGCATCACTGATGCAATGGACATGAACTTGGGCAAACTTTGGGAGATGGTGAGGGACAGGGAAGCCTGGCATGCTTCAGTCCTTGGGGTTGCAAAGAGTCAGACACAACTGAGTGACTGAACAGCACCACCACCCATAAACTAATGACATGAAGACTTGACCTTTGTGTTGGGATTAAGATGAGGTACCTTCCACTGAGGCTAATATAAGTGTGGGACTGGAAGCTGGAGAAATTCTGGGATCTAACAATATTCTTTTGTTTTAGTTTGGGTTCTCCCATAAGTAGACTCTGAAACTGGGACTTGTCTGCAGGTACTTTCTTGGGGAGCTGCTCTAGTTATTATATCACTGTAATACAAACCACTGCAAAATGCAGTGGCATAAAACGACCATTTTTATTATCCTCACAGATTCTGTGGGTCAGGAATTCAGGCATGGCACCGTGGACAGTGGTGGTCTCTTCTCTGCAATATCTGGGCCATCAGCTGAGAGGTGATTCAATGGCTGGGGGTGACTCGATGGCTGGGGCTAAAATCATCTTGAGGTGTCTTCACTTACACATGCACTGGACCATCCTGCTTGTCAGCTGGAACACCTCCACGGGGCCTTTCCATGTGGCCTGGGCTTCCTCATAGCATGGCAGCTGGCTTTCAAGAATGAGTGTCCCAAGAGAACTTGGCAGAAGCTTCATGACCTTTTCCAGTCTAGTCTTGGAAGTCACATGGCATCATTTCTGTGGTGTTCTATTTGTAGGATCTGTCATACCACCACCCTGCCCCCAGCCAGGCTCAAGGGAAGGTACAGAGATTCCATTTCTTGATGGAAAGTGAAGCAAGGTTCTAAAAGAGCTTGTTCCCACAAAAGAGATATTGTTGGGACCATCTTTGGAAGACAGTCTGCTGTAGGAAGTGATCCCAAGAAAGACTGGGGAAGGGACAAATGCCAATATAGAGGACACTGATGAGCAGGTTAACATGATGGTTACCTGGGGTCACTTCTGCTGGAGACCTTGTGAGGAAACATCATGCATCAGAATCATCCCACCCTCATGACCTAATCACCTCCCCAAAGTCCTACTACCAACTACCAGCACACTAGGGATTAGGCTTCAACATGTGGACTTTTGGGGGATATAAACATTCAGTCAGGAAGCAACAGTTAGAACTGTACATAGAACAACAGAATGGTTCCAAATTGGGAAAGGCTTACATCAATGCTGTATATTTTCACTCTGTTTATTTAACTTATATGGAGAGTACATCATGAAAAACGCTGGGCTGGATGAAGCACAAGCTGGTATCAAGATTGCCAGGAGAAATATCAATAACCTCAGATATGCAGATGACACCACCCTAATGGCAGGAAGTGAAGAGGAACTAAAGAGCCTCTTGACGAAAGAGAAAGAGGAGAGTGAAAAAAATGGGCTTGTAACTCAGGGTTCAAAAAACTAAGATCATGGCATCCAGTCCCATCACTTCATGGCAAATAGATGGGGAAACAATGGAAACAGTGAGAGATTTTATTTTGGGGGGGCTCCAAAATCTCTGCAGATGGTGACTGCAACCATGAAATTAAAAGACACTTGGAAGAAAAGCTATGACCAACCTAGACAGCATATTAAAAAGTAGAGACATACTTTACCAACAAAGGTCTATCTAGTCAAAGCTATGGTTTTTCCAGTAGTCACATATGGATGTGACAGTTGGACTATAAAGAAAGCTGAGTGCCAAATAATTGATGCTTTTGAACTGTGGTGTTGGAGAAGACTCTTGAGAGTCCCTTGGACAGTAAGGAGGTCAAACCTGGAGATCCTAAAGGAAATCAACCCTGAATATTCATTGGAAAGACTGATGCTGAAGCTCCAGTACTTTGGCCATCTGATGCAAAGAGCTGACTGCTTGGAAAACACCCTGATGCTGGGAAAGATTGAGGGCAAAAGGAGAAGAGGATGAGATGGTTGGATGGCATCACCAACTCAGTGGGCATGAGTTTGTGCAAACTCCAGGAGATAGTGAAGGACAAGAAAGCCTGGCGTGGTGTAGTCCATAGGGTCAAACATGACTGAGCGACTGAACAACCACCACCACGGAGGTACCATGAGCTGAGTTGCTTAAGTATGGGTGCTGGAACTGGTCACCCACTGGGATGACTCTGATTGGGTTGGAGGAGACCAATCAACCACACCCCTGGGGTCAGCCCCCTTTGAGCCCCCTGGATGGGGTAAGTGATGAATACATGTCTGAACAAATGTGAGCTTTGTTGAAAAGGAAAGGGTGGACCAAAGACCTGAATATCAGTGGCACGTCCCCTTGGCCTACCTTTGATCTCAGCTAAAATTGTGGTGGGAAGTATTGTGCAAACCCAGACTCACCTAGCATTGCTGGCTTCCTAGCCAAGGCTTCCATATTTTCCATCCCTGTGGGAGTCTCCTAGAGGTGTTCAGGTGTTCGCCAGTGCAACCAGAGCTGCTGAGTAAAAGCGTCTTATGTTGTCACAGGTGGAGAATTGTGAGAAACATTCCAGACCATTTGGACCTTTTTTGGATCCTTCTCAGAAAATAGCAGTACCAGGTCCATTAATAGCAACAACCCCACTAACACACTCTCTGTCTCATTCTTCTTGCCCTTGCACTCCTGCTTCCTGAAATCACCTCCCAAATAAACTACCTGCACTCATGACTTTGCCACTGGGAAGTCAAAACTAAGGCAAAGGGGGAATTTCATGTATCATCCTCAATAGTTCTGAGCCTTGCCTGTGTTAAAATTACACGTGTCTTGTTAGATGACCTTGGACCAGGCACCTGTCTGTGCCTTGGTTTCTTAACTTTCAAAATGGCCTTCATAATGGTGCCTAACTTGTACAGTTGTTGAGAGAATAAAGAGATGATATAAGTAAGGTCCTTAGGACAGTGCCCAACGCACTGTAAGTACTCAATAAATATGATACTATGTCAATATCATATTGTCAAATATCAAATCAAATATGTTTGATAACATTTAAAATTTATAATAGATCTCAAAGGTCTCTCTGTCTGCACTTCTAGACTAGTCCCAGCATATTAGCCCAGGCTCTTGTTTGCAGGCGTAGAAAGCCAGCGAGAATCAGCTTAATGAAAATGGAACATTTGGCTGCTCCCTTGACTGTAAGGTGAAACTAGGCCTCAGAATAAAGTGGGTTCGGAGGCTTTTTTCTGTCTCTCCCTTGGCAGAGGGATTACCTCCATGTGATAGGAACGTGGCTATCAACAGGGGTTATCTTTGGCTTTTAGTAGTAGAAAGCTGACAAGCGAGGCTTAAAATGCCCTAACATGTTTCCTCTCATGACAGAGAATCTGGAAGTGGGAAGTCCAGGACTGGGGTGGCCGCTTCACTGTCTCTAGGGGCACAGGCCCTTTCTGTCAACTCCATCATTTTAGAGTAGGGTCGCCTCCTAGTTCAAGGGTGTCCCTGAAGGGCCAGCCTGGAAGAAGGTGGAGAAATGGAAAGGCAAAGGATATGACCCCCTCCTTTTTCGGGCGTTGTCTCTGAAGTTCCACATCACACTTTCCCTTGTGTGTCATTGACCAGAACTTGGTCACGTGGCCACCGCTGGCAGCACGGGCAGCTGGGATATGTAGTCTTCATTCAATGTGGCAATGTGCTCAGCTAACAACGGAGTTCTCCACTAAGGAAGGAGAGGATGGATATTGATAAGTAGCTAGCAATCTGAGCCACAGCTCTCAAGTTACAGGTCTTATGATTTGGAGAGAGGAAATTTCCAAGTTCTAGTCAGATGCCCAAATTTGAACCAATCATCTATGGCCATGAGGGAAACAGACTTTTTTTTTTTTTTTTAAAGCATAAGCCACCATTATTGATGATGACTTAAATGTGTGTAGTTCATTAAAAAAAAAAATTACTGGTCATCTGCTATTGGCTAGGTATTGCGGTAGTCCCAGGAAATCTTAGGTCAGTCCCTGACCCAAAGGACTGTCAGTGCCTTTCTCATGAAGCTTATAATCTAATGGGGGAGACAGAGAATAAACAGATATCACAGTAATTAATGGAGAAGTGTACATTATCGGTTAGTGCTGTGAACCAAGATCATGTGGTCCTTGAGGAAGTGATCATCAAGCTAGGAGATAAAGACTTGAAAAAAAATAACTAGTCAACAGTCGTGGTGTTGGCATTGTAAATGAAGTATGTTACCGGTGGTCAGAAAAGCTTATGCAAAGGCCCTGTGGCAGCCGGGAAAGCAAAATTGCTAAACAGTGGTGGCTGTAACTCAAACAGCAAAGGGGCTTATGTCTGAAGATTCAGCTAGAGTGATAGAGTCAGACTGGGTAGGTCTTTGAAAACAGGGTCCTCTTCCCAGCCCCCACAGTGAGAAATCATTGAGGCATTCAAACATAGAAGAGGAATAGGAGTGACATAATCAGATTTGCATTTTTAAAAAGACCCCTGTGGTCACTATGGAGAGAGGAAGGGAGGTGGTGGAGGCAGAAAGGATCCGGGGTCACCAGTAAGAACATGAGAGATGATGGTAGCTATGGTCTAGGGTGGAAATTGAGAAGAAAAAGAGAAAAAATAAACAGAACCTGATGGATTAGATGGAAGGGTAAAGGAGACAGATGCAGGAGAGAACCACATCATGGCTTCAGACTTGGGCTGGTCTATGGTACTTTGGGGATATCCATGTGGAGGTGGTTTGCAGGGAGATGTGGATTTGCAGCTCAGAGAGGAGGTCAGAATTGAAAATGTAAATTTGCAAGTCATCTGCATGTGGGTGAAAATTGAAGCTGTGGGTGTGATTGCTTCATGAGAATACACAGTGAGAAGAGGAATCTAGGAGAGACCTTGAGGAGCACAGACCAGGACAGAGGGAACAGGAAGTGGGTTCCTTACTTAGGCACAGGAAGATGAGTCTGCAAAGTCACTAAGTGGAGCAGCCAGTCAGGGCAGAGGAGAGCCAGAGTTGCATCCCAGGGGCCTTCTTTTGAGAGGACTGTGAAAAGCAGACTGGACATATGCTAATTGACGTGCTCTGGGCTGCAGGTAATGGGGACATGGGCTTTCCCATCTCTGCTCTGCTATCCAGGCTGTGGGCTTCATGCTAGGGCTGGTTCCCTTTAAGGTCACAAGATGACACATTAGATGTTTATTAATATAAAATGCTGTCTAGAGTGGGTTCTGTTCCCTGGACCTTAAACAAATGTAACTGATGCAATAACCAATCAGGAGCAGTGTGGATGGCCAGGGAAGGTGTCAGATGCCTGGGCCCCTCAGACTCCCTTTGGAAACTTGGTGGGGGGTTTCCATACTGCTGTCATTGTTGGATGACAGGATGCAGTCAGCCTGTCCAGAGGTGTATGAAAGGAAAGGTGGACAGGCACCAGGCTAAGGGTATAAAATTGGAGTGCCCTTCTATAAAAAGAAGAAAATTGAAAGGTGGCTCAAAGGGAGATGGAGTTCCAGCCTATACTCCCAAACCCCCAGCCTGGCATTGTGCCCTCAGAGCACACCCCCACCCTGTGAGTCTGTGCTGGGGGGTTGGAGTTAAATGGCACGATGTTAGTGGTCCCCAGTGAAGTTGTTTAGTAAGGCAAGGAGAGATTTGCATTTTGAAAGCTCACCAAGCCAGCTGGCAAGGAGGATGGACTGGTGCCCCACGAGCTTACTGAACACTTTTGGTGACAGGTAGCTCACAGGCTCCAGGGGCAGCTGCTAGTTTTGGGACAATGTTGCTGAGCCAAAGTCAACCTTTTTGCATGCCTGCATTTGCCACTTGTATGACCAATAGGACTGGCCAGAACACACACACCCACCTCCCCCACTGCCGGCCCAGAGAGAAGGGTGAAGTGGGGAAGAATATAGGGATTGTAAACTGGCTGTCAAGGGACAAATCTGGCCCACGGTTGTATTTGTTTGAGAGGTGCAGTTAATTTGAATCGCAATTAAGGTGAGACCTGCTGTTTTCAGGTGCCACCATCCCCTAATGTCTTAGGGCAGCCTGCCTCATTCACTTATGTTATTAATCTGGGTCTTGAACCCTTTCAGTTTGCAATCCCAGTATATGAGGACCATTTAGGACTGAGGTTGCCCAGAATCTTGTGGATGTCAAGGGACTCCTTGAGCTGTGTGACTGCTGGTGACAGCTACAGGCTGGTCAGGCTGGTGGGGGGTGGGGAGGGATTGAGTGGGAAAAAAATCTGGCTGCCTCTTAGATGTCCCCCCACCCGCACTTGTCCCCATCACAAGGTCTAGAGGCACTGATGAGTGGCCAAAGTCCCTTTAATATCCCTGAATTGCCTTACAAGTAATACTGCTGAAGGTGAGTCTGGGGTGGGAGATGGGGGAGGAGAAGGGAGGGAGAGCGCCAAGCGCTCATACAAAATATGGCCAAAAGGCTTAGCATGCATGGAAAATTATTGCTGTCGGAAGTTCCTATTTACAGGATCAACACCCTCCATAATTGCTTCTGCATCCCCTCTCCCTCCCCTCATCCCTGCCGCATCCCTTCCCGGGTGGGCCTGGAGCTGAGAAGCCCTAGAGAAGTGCCCCTGCCTCGGGGGATGGGGGGTGGAAGTTCAGGCTCCACCCTCATTTGCGGCTTAGGGAAGAGGGGGGAGGGTCAGAGATTCTGGGACTCCTGCCCCCGAGCTGGGCGCCTAGAGATGGGGCAGAGGCGTGTGCTTAAAGCAGAGGGGGCAAGGGCCCGCGAGCATGGAGGTGTGTGCTTCGGTCCTCGCCCGGGCATGCAAAAGCGCGGCGGGGGAGGTAGTGGCGGCCAACGGGGGGGGCTGCTGGGAGCCCCGGCCCCTCTGCCCGGGAGAGTTGCATAGACGTGGCGGGAGGGAGCGCTCCTCCCGTGGAGCGGAGCGGAGCGGGCCGGAAGCCCCAGTGGGTCCGGGGCTCAGTCGGTCCCTGGAACTTGGGGTTCCTCAAGAAGAGGAATGAATAGGAAACATATCGGGGAGGCTCCTCTTTCCGGTCTCCCTGCAGTGGGAATAGAAGGCTCAGGAGGGCGGGGACCTGCCCCAAGACTGACCTCCTGATGTCCCCCTCCCCCCAGTTGAGGGTCAGCAGGCTATCCCTCCCGTTCTCACGCCCCCTTCCCCAGCAAGTTCAGGCTCTGATGAGGGTAGGGCTTCTCCCCACTCCCCGAAATGGGGTGTGTTGGGTGGGGGGACAGCCTTCTATGGCCTTTGCTGTCCCTCTCCTTGACTGGCTCCCTGACCTCCCAGTCCAGCTGGGGAAGCCAGACCATTACTGGGTGAGGGCAAGAGATTAATTAGAATAGTAAATAAATAAATAAATACAGAAATAAATACACTGGAGAGGCCCAGCCGGATGGGGAGAAGGGCATTTGTGAGGTGCCCCAGACCTCCCCCAACAGATAAAGAGGGTACCTGTAGTCCTGTGGGTAGGGAAAGTGCTCAGAGAATCTGCTGGAGAGGCTGGAAGCCCAAGGAGGGGCTATCCCAGGGTTAGAGAGGGGCTACAATTAGGGGGCCGAGCCCTGAACTGACCCTCATGTCTGCCCCAGGTCAGGTGAACTCAGAGGGTCGAGAGCTGCTAGTGGGATGAGGGGTCTGGAGAGAGTAGGGGGTGGTAATGAGTGAGAAGGTCCCCCAGAGGATGAGGAAGGTGGTGTGTGAATGGCTAGACTAAGGCCAAGGTAAGGGCAGGGGGATCTGGGACAGACTGGATTAGATTCCTAAGGCCTGCGTCCTGGTGTGGATGGGAAATCCATGGCAGGCATGAGAGTCAACTGAAGGTTTAAGCCTTAAGAGTGGGGGGCTCCAGTAGAGAACCGGCCTGAAACGCAGTTGGGAAGTGAGAGGAAAGGTCTGCAAGTTAGAAGGGGAGAGCTGCAGGGTCTGGACGGGAGAAAATTCCGGCTAGGGGGCCCGGCAAAGGTGCGGACCTGGTGCCTGAGTTGGGAGCCTTGAGGGCGCGGACAGCGGGTCAAGGTCCGAATCTTGGTAGCCGGTAAGGACGAGGCGGGTCGGGATGTACTTGGGGAAGACAGTGGCAGAAGCGAGTTTTGGGTTTGGGGGTCGGAGAGAGAAGTTCCGGTCTGGGAGTAGGGTCCCCACGAGGGCCGTGGGCAGGGGGACGCAGCTGGGGGACCCGGGGGCGCGGTGGGCAGCTCAGCTGGTGGGGCCGGCGGGCGGCGGCGGCGGGGGTGGCTCGGCCCCCTTGACGCAGGCGGCCTCGCAGTGCTTGTGGAGGTAGGACTTGAGCGCGAAGCTCTTGTCGCACTGGCGGCAGCGGTAGTGCTTGAAGGCCGAGTGCGTCTGCATGTGCGCGCGCAGGTTGGAGCGGTCGGCGAAGGCCTTGCCGCAGTGCGCGCAGCCGAAGGGCTTCTCGCCGGTGTGCGAGCGCATGTGGCCCTGCAGGAGCCAGGGCCGCGAGAAGGCCTTGCCGCACACGCCGCACTTGTGGCGCAGGTTGTGCGTGAGCACATGCATGGCCAGCGCGGGCATGGACACGTACGCCTTGCCGCACGTCGGGCACTTGCGCGCCAGCTGGCTGTCCAGGCTGCGGTGCGTCTGCTTGTGGCGGCTCAGGTTCGACGACGTGGCGTACGTCTTGCCGCACTCGGCGCACGCGTGCCGGTGCCCGCCGCCCGCCGGCGTCCCCGCGCGCCCCGCGCGCCCCCCGCCGCTCCCGGCGTCCCCCGCGCCGCCCGCGTCCCCGCCGCGCCGCCGCCGCGAGCGCCCGTCCGAGATGAAGAAGGCGTCCATGGAATAGCTGTCGGTCACGGCCGCCTCCCCGCGGAAGTAGCGCGCCGACAGGCTGGACTGAGGGCTCTCGGGGTCGCTGTACTCTTCCGGGGCCGCCGGCGGGTACGCGGGCTCGGCTGGCGCCAGCTCCAGGCCTGGCTTCTGGTCCGCATCGTAGCTGCTGGGGGGCAGGCAGTGCGGGGCGTAACCTGGAGGGGATGAGACAAGGGCGGGGAAGGTGAAGCGCCCAGGAGGCGACCCCGTGGCCTCTCTTTGGGAACTGAAGTTTGCTTGTATAGCAGCAGTCGCTATCCTGCTTCTGTGGTTCTGGGGTCAGGATGACCCTGTTCAGATCCTAACTCCGTGGGCCGCAATAAAAATCACCCACCTCCATCCTTGTGGAGCACTGTGGGGTTGAATTCTACTGACTTGGTGTTGACTATCTTCTTAAGTGCTCAAGGCCACGCAGGGAAGGTATTGTTGTATAGTCTGTACAGAGAGAGAAACTGAGGCATATAGTCTAAGCCCCCAAGTATTTGGTGAAGCCGGGATCCAAACCTTGGCAGCCTGATGCCAAAACCCAGGCTTTCTTTATTCCAGCAGCATTCTGTCATTCGAGTCCTTTGACATATCTGAATCTTAGCTTCCTCACTTGCAAAATGGAGCTTATGATCGGACACTCCTTCCCAGGGTCTTTGGGAAGGACTGAGTAAAGTAACGAAAAGAGCCATGCATTAATTGTTCCTGTGCACCAAGCTCCGCCTCCATGCTTTACTCTCGTTAACTCATTTAGTCATCACTGACCCTATGAAGTAGATCCTGTTTTAACTCCCATTTTACATATAAGGAAGTAAAGAAAGAGCACACAGTAATTGCTGTATAAATGTTAGCTCTTACAATTATGCTTTTTACTTGCTTGAAAAAGCGACTTCACTGAAGATTATTTAATTGTCTGCCCCCCGCCCCTCACCAGACGGTGAGCTTCTCGGGGTGAGATCTGTGTGCCCAGCACGTGTCTGGCTCAAAGGAGGTGTACAAAGAATAGACATTGCATGAACGAATCACAGTCCTGTTAAACCCACCTCCCAGGGTTGCTGGGGGATTTAAAAGAGGTCAAGTATGTGGCATGTAATAAATGCTCCAAGAAGGGCATGTCCTTGTAATTTGCTCCCAAGCCCGTTTTGCTCCCTGCTCCACTGGAAGCCTTCTGGAGTCCCCTTGTGAGATTCATCCCCCTTCTGAGCCCCTCCTTCCTCTCTAGAGTTGGATCAGAAATCCTGTCCATTTCAGGATCTAGTGACTGTTGGGTGGGTGGGCTGGCACCCTCCCAGGGCATTCTACAGGGGCTTTCCAAGTGCAGGGACCACCCTGATTTGACTCTGCCTCCCTGGGCCTTGCCTGGTCCCAGCACCCTCCCTGAGGGCCCTGGGACCTGGGCTCCCAGGAGAGTTTCTGGCAGATATTACACAAACTTATGAAACTGGCCCTGAAATACCAATTATTTCCCTTGTCCTTTGATTGCAAAAAACAGTGGGGGTTAGGCTTCTTTACCCGGAGTAGCAAAGCGGGAAATATGACCCTCCACCACCCCTAGCATCCTTGATTCAAATGAGCAGGTGGAAGAGGGCTTTGTAAGCAGGGGACTGGTTTCAGAGCATTCATCCCTTGAAACAACCTGCCTGCTTCAGCCTTTGTGCTTTTGCCTCTCTTCTGGCCTTTGGGATGGTCACAGGGTGAAGTCTGTGCAGAAGGCACCCCGGCCCAGAAAGTGTACCTTTATTTTTTAGCCCTGTCCCTTCAACTGCCCAGCAGGGACCTCTACACACAATGACTGGGGGTTGTGGAGGTGGAAGACTCAGTAGGGAGGGCACTGGTCAGATGCAGAGAGGGCAATGGTGGTGGCAGTTTTATAATGGGGCGGGTTTGCAGCCTCTCAGCACCCCATTCCCCCCTCCTGTCTGCCTTTCATCTGGAGGTTCCCCTTCCTCCCACTCTAGGAATCAGGCCTGGTACTAAAGCCCCCCAAACTTTCAAGGAGTGTTGTTTCAGACTGAGTCAAATACCTGTTAGGCATGCCTAGATACCCTCTTTCTTCTGTGTTTCTTCCCATTGTGATTATTGATGATAATGATAATACTAGCTGATATTTACTGAGCACTTATGAAGTACATGGCAACCCACTCCAGCAATCTTGCCTGGGAAATCCCATGGACAGAGGAGCCTGGTGGGCTACAGTCCATGCGGTCGCAAAGAGTCGGACACGACTGAGCAACTGAAGAAGATACTAAGTACCAAGCTCTGTGCTAAGTGCTTCACTCCCGTCACCTTGCTGAATCACCACAAAAATACTTGTGTTACAGATAAGGAAACAGATGCAGAGTGGTGGTGGTACTTGCTCAAGGTGGGACAAGAGTTGGAACCCACTGCGCTGCTCCTCTTCCACACGCTGGGAGGAGGGGGCATGGCTGGATTGTTCATCTACTGGCAGAGCTCCAGCTAGTGAGCACTTGGTAAGTATTTGTGAAATGGGTGGTGAATGGGTGATGAAGATTCGCCAGGCCAGCCTCAGTCCCTAGTGGAGCAGGGTCTGCCAGGACCATTCTGTCTACCAGATCTTGGGACAACTTGATTTCCTTGACACTGATTCTAACTGGGTGACCTACAGCAAGTTGTACGTCTTCCTGCATCTCTGCTCTGTTCTCTGGGTATGGGGATAGTATAGAATCCATTTGGAGGGGGTCACTGATCATGTGACCTTGGATATGCTATTATTAAGGAATGATGGCATATTGGTTAAGGGCACAGTTTTGGTACCAGACTACCAGGATTGAGTTCCAACTTTACTATTGCTGGCTGTGTGATCTTAGACAAAGTGTTTGACCCCTCTATGCCTCTGTTACCCCAGCTGTGAAATAGGGGAAAATAAAAGCACCTAACTCACACAGTTTGTAGTACAGAGTCCATGAATAAACAAACAATAAGTGAAAAGTGAACAAATAACCAACATTCCCAGAGCACTCTTGTGTCTGATACTGTTTAAAGGTTTTACACACGAATGCATCCCACCCTCATGGCTCTGAGGTTGGTACCATCTTACAGATGAGGAAACTGAGGCATAAAGTAGTTGTTAAGCACCATACCCAGGGTTGTGCAGCTAGTAACTTAGAGCCAGGATTCCAACCCAGTGCCTGGCGTGATACATGTTGGCTGTTACTCTGAACAATAACAATCTCCCCAGGTGGGTTTCTGTGCTGGAAACCTACAGTTTTCTTGGCATATGCACAGACACATCTTGCACCTCCAACCTGGGCCACTGTTTCCTCACCCAAGATGTGTAGGTTCTGGCTCACGCTCTGATGAGAAAACTGGTGATCCAGAAAATTGATAACAGCTCAATGGTCTGGGCAGTCCTTGCCCTAGCGGGACTTTCTGTGGTGCCCTCTGGTGGTGACTTTTAGTACTGCAGTACTCCCTCCTGTTGCTGGGGATCTCTATATAGAAATACTGGCACCTCAAAGGCTGAGCCTCTGCTTAGGGACAGATGCGGAATTGCCTTCTGGTCAGGAATTGTGGGGCCAGACATGGTGGCTAGCAGCTGCGGAGTTTGGCATGAGTTGTGGGGTGGGAGTTGAGGGTTGCATGAGAGTTTTCTGTGGTCGTCTTGGTGGAGGTGGTTCTAACTTCCTTTGTGATCGTGATCAGGTTGCCTAACCTCTCTGGACTCTGTCTTTACCTGTAGAAGGTTGACTGAGATGCTCGAAAGACCCTTGTTGCATCGTGGCTGAACGGACCCCTCAATGATGCCCGTTGTCCTGTCACCTACCCCCCAATCCCTATCAGCTCCATCTCATTCTCAGACTCACAGACCTTTCCCTAGCTATGTGACCTTGAAAGTGAAAGTGAAAGTTGCTCAGTCATGTCCAACTCTTTGTGACCCCATGGACTATACATTCCATGGAATTCTCCAGGCCAGAATACTGGAGTGGGTAGCTGTTCCCTTCTCCAG
Organism: Odocoileus virginianus; assembly: GCF_023699985.2. Classification (NCBI taxonomy): domain Eukaryota; kingdom Metazoa; phylum Chordata; class Mammalia; order Artiodactyla; family Cervidae; genus Odocoileus; species Odocoileus virginianus. The sequence goes on along the minus strand of NC_069682.1, from coordinate 56,095,417 downwards.
GGGATCTTCCCAACCCAGGGATCAAACCCAGGTCTCCCGCGTTGCAGGCAGATTCTTTACCAGCTGAGCCACCAGGAAAGCCCATCTGACCTTGGGCAAGTTATTAAACCTTTTTGTGCTGCATCTGGATAAAGAAACTTATAAAAGGACTGACCGAATTAATGGTGTACAATGCTTAGTTCAATGCCTGGCACACAGTAGACTCTCAAGCTGTTATTTAATTGTCATTATTATTGTTCCTATATTTTCTAGTGATACCCTCTAATCTGCTAAAGAGTGAAGGGGACACACGTGGGTCATCTCAGGCTGCTGTGTTACCTTGGGCAAACCACCTCACCTCTCTGGACCTCAACCCTGCAGAATCCTTTAGGACACTATAGAGGCAGTGCTTTTCTGACTCCTTGCATGGAACTCACACAGGTTTTAGATGCCTCCCTCTGTCCTACAGGTGACCATAGAAGGATGAGTTACCTGTCTCCCTGCCGACAGGGTGAGATAGGCCTCTCTTTTTTGGAAACAGATAGAGGCAGGGAGGGCCAGGGACCCAGGGAGACAAGACTGACTCTTTTACTCATATTCCATCTGTGTGACCATGGGTAAGTCACAAAGCCTCTCTGGGCTCCAGTGCCCCATTTGAGGGATAGAACAGAGCCCCTCCAGTCACATGGGGCTATAAGGAAGGCTCAGAAACACTTAGGAGAAGTGGAGATGTCATGTATATCACCTGAGAATGACTTTTGATTTTCCCTGCTCAAGAGTTTTGATATTTTAGACTGAAGGTCCAGAATACATTTTAAAAAATTTTGCAAGGGAATTTTATGAGAAATCAGGTGTGGGCATTTCACAAACATTGTCTCTCCCAACTGTCTGACCCCCTGAGATGAGGGTGGGGGGAATCTCTGAGAAGCACTGCTGCTTCCAGCTGCCGTTGTGCCCACCCCCTGTGCCAGGCACTGCACTAAGCCCGGAGGCCTGGAGAGGGCAGAGGAGTTGCTCAAGGTCACTGGAGGAGGAGTAAGGCTTGAAATCCTCCAGAATCTGTGTTTTTTCCCCCCGAACCCCTGAGCAGGCATGGAGACCTGTTGAGGGAGGGAAGATTTTCAGTTGGTGGGAGGCAGGGGCGGTGAGTTTCTTCACCACCTAGTTGGCCTGTGTCTGGTGTAATGACGGGGTATTGGGGGTGGGGCGAAGCTATTCTTCTAGAAAATGCACCAGCCCTTTGTAAACCTTTGTAAATAATTAATAAAAGTAATGACTAACCCTGCTTGAGCCCTTACTGTGTACCAGGCACCCTGCTCGGTATTTTACATTCGTTAGCTCGTGTCTAAGGGAACGTAGTGGCCACTCGCTCCAGTACCCTACCTCTATGGAAGCTGAGGCCCAGAGAGGGGCCTTTGCCAGGTCACAAAGCAAGTTCCCACCAGAGCTAGGCTGGCCTTCTGCCTCCCAGGCCGGTGCTGTTTTTCCCAGTCTCCCTCAGGTTCCCAGTGTCCCAGACTTCCTCCAGGGAATCTCCAGCCCAAATCTCACTTCCCTGTCTCTAGTTGGGTAGAAGAGGGGGCCTAGTGATGGGCCAGCTTCCCAGGTAGCCCACTTTCCCGAGGAGGGCTGGGCCCTGCTAGGTGGGGGGCTGGAGGGGCTGCTGCATGAATATATTTAGAGCTGCGTCTTGCTGTGCCAGGGCCTCGGGCCTTGAGAATCAGCTCCAGCCAGCTGAGCAGAAAGCCAGGTCTGTCAGCAGCAAAGCGGGATAAAAATAGTTTCTCCTGTCTGCTCACAGAGCTGGGCAAAGGGGCTGGTGCCTCCCCCTCCCCTTATTATAGCATCTTTGTTCGCAGTTCCCCAGGCACTGGACCAGAAATGACACCCACCTCCTCCAAGGGCCTGGCAGCTGGTATACCTGCCCACTGGGGAGGGGGCCCCTGGGTCCAGATGAGTGGGGGACAGAGTGGGGTCTGGCCCAACATGACCAGGGCTGTAGGGTGTGGGGCTCGTGCCCACTGACTCAAACCCAGGGAATGTTGAGAGCACTCCAGAGCCTCTCCCCACTCTCCCCGCCTCCTGAAATCCCCCAGATTCTGGTTTTTCCTGACTGTGACCCAATTCCTGTGGCCCACAGGGAGGTCCACAGCTCTGCAGGAATCAATAGGGAGGATTTTTCAAGGGGTTGTGGAAATAGGCCTGGTGGCTGACGGTCTGGAGTTGCCCAGCACTGTTGGGTGGAGCAGCCTCCCGCGCCCTCCCAGGCATCTCTGGGGCCCTTTCTGGGCCTCCTTCTGGAGACCTGGTGTCTTGTATAATGTACATTGTCTCTCTGGGCCCTCTGCTTCCTTCCCTACCCTCTCTGTGCTCCAGAAGAGGCAGAGGGCCCATGCCAACCTCCCTTCTTAGCCAAAGGCTGGCGGCAGCTACTCCATCCCAGGGGAGACCACAGCTGGAAGGAAGCCAAGAGTTCCGGGGCCTCATCTCTCCCAGCAGCATCTCACAGCCCCCCCACCCCGCCCCGAGAGCGCCCCTAGGCTGGGGGGGTCCCTGGGAACGTGTATGGAGCACCCACCGGGAGGGGTGATACATGCACCGCCTATGCCCTTGTCATCTCAGGCAAGCCACCTCTCCAACCTCAGCTTCGCTCTGGAGGCTGAAGCTGACCTTCGCCTGCACTCTGCGCTTGCTGCCCTGAGCCCACTCTGTGTGTGTATGCGTGTGTGTTTGGGATGTATAAATTGCTATGCTGCCGTAGGGACTTGATATACTCTCCTGACCTCTATCAGAAGCCAAAATCTGAGACTGTCTGAAGAGTGGACATTCAGCCTGGTTCCTTCATGTCCCCCTTGTGACCCCAGGCTTAAGGGGGACATGGACCCCAGATTCAGTATCCCATATTCAGTATCCCATCCCTTTTATTGCACATTCCTGCTGACAGATTTTTTAAAAAATAGAGTTTTGGGTCCCTGGAAGGCCAGAGCTGAAAGAGATCAAGTTCGACTGCTTTTTTTTGTAAGAGGGAAACTGAGGTTCGGGTAGGGGAAGATTAGTTCAGAGCTTCAGAGGAAACTGGCTCTAAGACTTGAACTGGCCAGCCTTGAGAATGGACCTGGACACGACCTTGGACTAGAAATTGGATCTGGATCCAGATCTGGATCCTGGAGCATGAATGTTGACTTGAACATGGATTGAAACTTGAACTTGGACATGGATTTGTTTTGAATTTTGAAGTGAGCCTGTAACCTGGGACATTGACCTTGGAACTAGACTTCAGACCTTGTCCTAGAATGAAGGTTGGACATGGATTTTGAACCTGAACCTCTGCCATGTCTCTAAGCTTGACCTTGGTCCTGGACCAAGACCAAGATGCCAGGGGCAGAGGTGGTTAAAGAACACTCAGGCGGGCCTGCTGTGTGTCCTTTGACACCTCCACGGCCCTCTCTGAGCTCCCTCTGCCAAGGGACTGGGGATGCCCTTTTGCATCCCTGCACCCCAAATAGGCTTTCTAAAGTGTGGGGTAGACGTGTGGCAATTGGGGACTTTGAGCAGATTCCCAGGCCCGGACTGGGGCGACTCCTCGGCGCCATCAGAAGGAGTGAGCGGAAGCGGGTGCTGGTATAATGTGGTCAACTAGAGAAGCCCATGGGCAGAAGTAGGAGCGCTTCCTCAGCTGCTGGGGAGGCTTAATGTAGCTGTGGAGGGCAGACAACTGCGTTATTGGATTGGCATTGATCCCTCATCTGCCTGAGTCGGATGTACTCTGAAGGAGTATGAGGGCAGGACGTGGTGGGGGTTAAGAGGATGGAGGACCTGGCATCCAGCTGGAGTTCAGAGTTAGGGTGTGTGGAGAGGTCGATACTCCGGGGCAGTGAAGATGTCTGTGGGTCCATGGAGACCACTGGTGTGCAGCTGGGTGGGCAGCTTCCTTCTCTCAGATGGAGGAGTCCCTAGCATTCCCCAGGATGGAGCCCAGGCCTGGGAAGGGGGAAGTTTGATGGAGTTGGAGGATGAGGTTCTGAGAAGGTTGGGAGGATGTGAATTGCCATCTCATCGAGGGACTGAATCTGTGCTCAGAATCACCCAGGGGAAAGGAGGGGAAGGGAGGGCTACACAGAGGCAGAAAGCAGTGGAGAAGCAAGAGGGGGAGAAAAGAGGCATTACGTTGGAGAGGATGATGAAATTAGATCTGCTCTCCCTTCTTTGGGGAGTGCTGCAGAGAAACCTAGAACTTGCCCCATTGTGGGGCTTCTTCCCTATTTAGGTGCATTCAGGGGGAGCCTGGAGCCCAGATGTACCTGCCACACCCTCTGCCAGGCCCACGGAGGCTGCTGTTGTGTGTGTGTGTGTGTGTGTGTGTGTGTGTGGAGGAGGAGGAGTCCTCCAGGAATTCTCCAGCACTCCCAAGCTTTCCCTGGGCTGGGGGTACTCTTTAATTTGGGGTCTTGCATCTTCATCAGTCAGGAGCCTGTGGTTCCCCTGACCTCCACATTCACAGGCTCCCTTCCTGCCCACCACCCCCATCCCAGATTCCCCTCCCATTGGTCTCCCTGACCCTGCAGCCGTTGTTGCTGCAGGAATGGCTTGTAAGAGGATCTTTCTAATAACTGGAACTATCTCCAGCCCCAGGCTCTCCCCCTTTCCCTCCCTCCTTTCTCCTTCCCCCCTCCTGCTCTCCCTCACTCTCCTCACCTCCCCCCCTCCTCTCTTTCTCCTTGTTTACCCAGCACACTTACACACGCTGGGAGAGAAAAACGTCGGCTCAGCAATTTTTCACACTTCCCTCAAACGCTCAGCAAGGTTATTTCCGGCAGAGCGGAGACAACGGACCACTAGATGCCGGCAGGCTCTCCGAGGACCCCCAGCACCCCTACCCACCCGTGGGATGCAGGAGCCTTCATTTCCCAGTCTGGCCACACCCCAGGGATGGAAGAGCCCCCCCCCCCCCCGTCCCATCACAAATAAGGCAGACTCTGTGTTTCCCAGCCATACTCAGGCTTGAAGGGTCACCCTTGGTCTCTGGCACTAACCATTTACTGCAGACGCTGTCAGGGCAGCTAGGGCAGAGTACCTGTCCTCTGCCCTGGGCTGCCTGCAGAGACTGAAGCCAAGAAAAGTGCTTGGCCTCAGAAACTCTGCCACCCTCAGCCAGACATCAGATGGTAAATGGAGCCCTACAGAAACCCTGACAATGGCCCCCTGCATTCTGTTAGACCCTCATCATCATCTCCAATGCCTCCCACCCCACACTTGACCTTCACAGAAACTGAGCTTGTCAAAGTTGGAAGGATGCTTAGATCATGCCATCCAAATTCTTTCACTGTTGAGGAGATGGAAGATCAGAGAAGGAAAGGCACTTGCCCAAGGTCACATAGCAAGTCAGAGACCTACAGCCCAGGCCTCCCAGAGTTCCAGGCCAGATATCAGACTGTCAGGACAACCTCACAATTCCCCAGAAGGAGCTGGTCTGGAGCCCTTTAGGGTAAGGGCCAAGGACAGGGTGGTTCTAGGGGGTTAAAGCTGGTAGAACATCCCTGCTGATGGCTTGGCCCTTACCTCGCTTCCCACTATTTGCTCAGAGGCTCTTTTCAAAGCTTTTTTGGACTGAATTCAAGGCAAGGCATTCCTGCCTCCCTCCCGAGGAACAGTCTGCAGTTTTGGCTGTGCATGAGAAATTCTCTGGGCTTCTCTGGGTTTCCTCAGCTGGCCTGGGACAGGACCAAGGGGCCCTCAGTGGGCAGGAACCCAGGGCTTTGTGTCCGTCCTCCAAGGGATCGACATCTTAGGCTTACAGGCATTTCCATTTCTACCGAGGTCCCCGGCCCTGGCATGGCCCCAGGTCCACCCTCTGTCCTGCCAGCACTCAGATAAGCCCAGCCATATCCCTGGGATTCAGTCCTCAACCCCAAGAGCCCCTGGGGTCAAGAAAGAGGACAGTAGAATAAGAAACGTGGGGCAAAGAAAAGGGGGTTGGTTCTCTTGGGGATCTGGGGGAGGTCAGGGGGTGAGGGGCTGGAGCTGTATCCCTGTTTGCTCCCTAATTTCTTTGACCTTGATGAGGTCACAGAGCATTTTACCCAGCGCCCTCTTGCTACCTGGCTTGGCAGAGTGATGGAATGTGGGCGAAGTGCTTGGAAATCCCTGAGGCAGAAGCTCCCACCCTCCTGTCTTTGCCATCTCAGTTACCTCCTCATCTTCAGCCCTTTCTTTTCTCCTTTTTCTCTCTCCTCTTTCCTTCCCACTTACACACACACATACGCACGCACACACATACAACACACATACGCATACCCCAAAGCTGATGCCACATGTGATGTCAGATTTACTGCCAAAGGGATGCCTGCTCTTCAGACACCTGTCCTGGTGGGGACCATCAGAGGAGAACCCTTTTGTGATCCCCTTGATGGGGGGTGGGGTCCACAGAACCAGGCTCTGATTTTTCCCCACTACCTCCAGAGATCACCCCTTTTTGGGCCTGAGTGACCTCTCTTGTCCCCCAAACCCTCGTCACTATAGGAACTTGCTCTGAAAAGAAATAGAGTGTGTTGGGGGTGGGGGACTGACAAGAAACAGCAGGGCTGGCTCTAGAGGGGAGTGAGAAACTGGAGGGGGGAAGGGGGTGCGGCCCAGGAGACCAAGAGCCACCTTGGGGGAACCCCTCCTAGAAATTCCCTCTTCCTCTCAGTCCCCAGGACAGGCCCAGCCTTTGGCAGGCATGTGGCTGAGGGTAACAAAAGAGTTGCTGAGAGAGGGGGCTGAGAAGACTTGTCTGGCATCACCAGGGGGAGCAGGCTTGAAGGGAAAGAGGGTGCCCCCAGCTACCCCTAGGGAGCCAACCCTCTCTCCCCAGGGACTGGTGGTCCAGGCCAGTTTACCTTCCCCATCAAGAGAGCACTCTCGAACAACCAGCCTCTTTCCCTCAACCAGGAGGAGGGACCCTTAGAATGCCTTGTGCATTAGCCCCCCAGCACTAACCCTTAATGGACACCACTCTCTCTCACCATCCCTCACTCCAGTACCAACCTAGGGCCACAACTTTCAAAGTCCAGGCTGACGCTCACTCAGCGGCGGGATGGGCCGACCCTGCGACTTTCCCATTGTACGAACCTGGCCCTTGCCCCGCCTGCCCGGCCCTCGGGAAGCCCGGGAGGCGCCCACAGCCAGGAAGATCTCCTCCCGGGGTTCCCTGCCGCGCGCACCCCTCCTCGTGGCCCGAGTTGGGGAGGGCCCGAACTCCCCTCCCCTTTTCTTCCCCCCCGCCGGGTCCCACTCACCGTTGTCCCCGGAAGGCCCCCGGGCTCCAGGCAGTACGTAGGCGGTCTCCAAGGGGTGATAGGTGGGGGCCGGCACCCCGCTGCACTGGAAGCCGTCGCCTTTGATCTTCTTTACCAGGAAGGAGCGGGGCATGGTGCGACTGGCGTGGGACTCGGCGGGGGCACTTGCGAGGGGCCCTGGTCGGGGGGAGGAGGCCAGCCGGGCGCGATTGGCTGTCTGCGCGGGGTTTCAGCACTGGACAGCTCCCAGCGGGCGGGCGGGCGGGCGGCAGCGCGGAGCCGGCACCGGTGGCGGCGGCCCCGGCTGTAGCTCTGGCTCCCGCTCGGGCTTGGCGGCGGCGGCGGCGGCGGAGGCTCTCAGACAGGCGATCGCTGGAGCTGTGCTCAGCACTCCGGCTGCCGGCTTTATATGGGACGCAGGCTGGAGGAGATCAGGTGGTCCCCAGCAATGGAACTGTTCAGCGCTCTAATCCATCAAATGTCCCCCAGGACAATCGCTCCGCACACGTTCCCCTGAACCGGCGGCGGTGGGGGCAGGCCAGGCGCAGGGAGCCCAGGCAGGCAGGAGGGGAGAAAGTGAGGGCGAGAAAAGCAGAGATAGAGAGAGACGGAGAAAGGGGGGCGGGGGGGAGGGGGAACAAGGAGGAGAGAGAGCGCGGAGATGAGATACACAGAGACAGACAGAAAGAGACATACAGAAAAAGAGAGATACATACACAGTGAAAGAGATAGAAATAGGAGCAGAGACCAAGATAAGGACAAAAAGACACGACAGAGAGAGAGAGAGAGCGAGAGAGAGAGAGAGAAAGGCAGAGACGGAGAGAAGTAACAACACACACCCACGGGAGAAAAAGAGACCTCCAGATACACAAAAAGAAAGCAACCCAGGGGATGCAAAGAAAGGGGAAGAGAAATGCAAGACAGGAGGAGAGAGGAGAGGAGGTAGAACAGTCTGAGCAGGCGGGGTTCAGGCACATGGGGACACAAGGAAGGGAATGCAGAGAAGAGTGTGAGCTCGCCAGCGGCAGACGCCCCCCTACCTCCAGCCTCCTCCCCGTCCCCTAGTTTTGAAGGGGCCCGTTTGGACACTCAGCTTTAACTAGGGGAAGTCATCCCCCCTCCCCAGCTTGGCCTCCCACTGAAGCTTCCTGTTGGGTTTGGGGTTCAACTTTCTTCTTCCAGAACTGATGAGGGGAGCAAGTCCCCCTTGCTGATGCCCAGTCTAGCTCAGCCAGTCCTGTTCTGGTGCCTAGCTCAGGCGGGCGCTGCAAGAGGAAGTGAAAATCGTCCAGTAATTAATTTCCCTGCTGCCGGGGGGTGGTGGTTTTGACACATCCGAGGCTGTGTCTTTCCCTGAAGCGGGGAGCAGACAATAGAGACACGTGGACTGGGAAGGGAGAGGGGGGAAGGGAGGGGGAGCGGGGCTCCCGCTGGAACTCTTTGCAGGTCAGCTCCTTTGTCTCCAGGAGGATCTCAGCAGAAACCCACCCCCCCCCCCCCAATCCAGCCAAAACCTAGGGGAGCTCCCATATCTGGGTAGGACCAAGGAGCAGGAGAATGCAACCCCCTGCCCAGAGAGGCTGCTTGGCAAAGTGCCATGGTGGTGGGTCGGCCTTAGCAAGTATGTGATGGCCAGAGCACAAGAGTCCCGGAATCAGACTCTAGGAATGTCAAGATCTCATTGGTTAACAGCATTCTGTTTATGGGATGCTAGACTGATGGAGTGGGGTTGTGCTTTTGGGACTGGGTCATCTAATATCAGTTGGGAGACTGAGACCCTTGAAGACTAAGAGAGGCTGCAGAGGTGCCCAGCGTCCCACAGGGAGTCAGCAGAAATTTCCGGAGACTCCTGTGGTCCTTTGGGACCTCATGCAAATTGTGAGGTGTTGCTTAGAAATCTTAGAATAAAATTTGGACCCCTAGTCTTGCCAAGGTCCTGAATGATATGGAGGGTCCTGCCCATCTTCTCAGAGATATTGTCCCACATTTTACCCTCTGGGACTTTTTTTAACCTCAGTCACAGAGAGTTGAGGTGACCACACCCCCGAACTCATGACTCACTCAGTATTCCCTACTCCAGCCACACAAGCTGACTTCTCGTCTTGCAGACTTACTGCTCTCTCCTTGGCCTCTGCTCTGGTTCTTCTGTTCAGAGGAACCCTGCATTGGCATAGCTGAGGCATCACTTCTTCTGGGAAGTGTCCCTGACTTCCTACAATGGCCAGCTTGCCCATTGGCCCCTGAGCTGTGTGACTCTGTCCTGTGTTTGGCTCAGCATACTCTTGCAACATGCAGTAGGATATCCCAGCTCCTCTACTTACTAACCATGAGATCTTAAGCAAGTTATTCAACTTCTCTGTGCCTCAGTTTCCCATCTTATAAAATGGGCTTGCATATAGTGGGTATGTAAGCCTGCTGATGAGCACTTACATATAGTGGGTGCTCATTCTGTGTGTGTTCTGTAAGTACAGTTGTGCCTGGAGCACCCAAGATTCATCTAACACGTGTTTGTGGGGTTCTACCTAATAGGTGGTAACCTCAACAGTCCTAGTCCCTGGTCTCCTTGGAGGTGACATTCAAGGGACATAAAATTGGGTGAGCAGTGGAGGGTGCTGGTTCCTAGACAGGGTGGCCAGCAAGGGTCTCCTGGAAGAGGTGACATCTAAGCAGAGACTTGAGTGATGAGATGGAGCCAGCCATGGGAGAAGCCAGAGAAAGAGAGCTCCAGGCAGAGGCTTCACAAGTTCAAAGACTCTGAGGCAAAAATGAGCTTGGGCCAGTTTAGGAACAGCAAGGAGTGGGAGGAGATGAGGTCAGGAAGTTGGCAGGGCCCAAACCCAGAAGGTGTTCAATAAATCATGAGTGAATGACAATGGGGTAAGTTGTAGTTGTTGTTCAGTTGCTAAGTCATGTCTGACTCTTTTTGACCCCATGGACTGCAGCATGCTAGGCTCCCCTATCCTTCACTATCTCCCAGAGTTTGCTCAAAGTCATGTCCATTGGTCGATGATGCTATACAGCCATCTCATCCTCTGTCGCCCCCCTATCCTTTTGCCATCAATCTTACCCAGCATCAGGGTCTTTTCCAATGAGTCTGCTCTTTGCATCAAATGCCCAAAACATTGGAGCTTCAGCTTTAGCATCAGTCCTTCCAAGGAATGTTCAGGGTTGATTTCCTTTAGGATTGACTGGGTTGATCTGTTTGAAGCCCAAGGGACTTTCAAGAGTCTTCTCCAGCACCACAATTCAAAAACAGCAATTCTTTGGCGCTCAGCTTTCCTTATGGTCCAACTCTTACATCCATGCATGACTACTGGAAAAAACCATAGCATTGACTATACAGACCCTTGTCGGCAAAGTGATGTCTCTGCTTTCTAATATGCTGTTTAGGTTTGTCATAGTTTCCCTTCCAAGGAGCAAGCATCTTTAATTTCATGGCTGCAGTCACCATCAACAGTGATTTTGGGACCCAAGAAAATAAAGATGGTCACTGTTTCTACTTTTTCTCTTTCTATTTGTCATGAAGTGATGGGACCAGATGCCATGATCTTAGTTTTTTGAATGTTGAGTTTTAAGCCAGTTTTTTCACTCTCCTGTTTCACCCTTATCAAAAGGCTCTGTAGTTCCTATTCACTCTCTGTCAACAGAGTGGTATTATTTGCTTATCTGAGGTTGTTGATATTTCTCCCGGCAATCTTGATTCCAGCTTGTGATTCATCCAGCCTGGCATTTCACATGATGTACTCTGCATATAAGTTAAATAAGCAGGGTGACAATATACAGCCTTGAGAAACTCCTTTCTCAATTTTGAACCAGTCCATTGTTCCATGTCTGATTCTAACTGTTGCTTCTTGACCTGCATACAGGTTTCTCAGGAGGCAGCTTAGGTTGTCTGGTATTCCCATCTCTTTAAAAATTTTCTACAGTTTATTGTGATCCACACAGTGGAAGTCTTTAGCATAGTCAATGAAACAGAAGTAGATGTTTTTCTAAAATTCCCTTGCTTTTTCTATGATCCAGAAATTGTTGGCAATTTGATTTCTGGTTCTTGGGTGAGATTCAGCCTTAGAAGGTGGATCTATTCAAAGGTAGATCTTTAAATTTGGAGAACAACGTTTCACTGCTCACATAGAAGTTGTTAATAGTTATTGGTAGTGTAGTCATATTTTCTTGAGTTTGTACTGGGTACTGAGATCTCTGTGTCTTAGTGGTGCTTAATACAGCAGAGTAAATAATGCAAGTGGGCACCCTTGAGCTCACTTCTACCTGCCTGGTGATCCTACTATTCCAGGCTTTTACATAAGAGATGGTAAAACTGAGCCCAGAGAGCTTCCCAGGACAGTGCGGGCCCACAGTGAATAGGCATAGAACTGGACTGAGACTGGACTCTCCCTCATCAGATCTTCTCCAGGGGCAGGGTGGAGAGGTAATCCCCCCTTGAAATGACAGAGAAAGGCCCACAGAAGTGATGTATCCAAGGTCCATAGTTCACTATTGTCGGGTTGAAGATCAGATCTGAAGGTCAGATCTCTTGACTTCTGGCTAGTAGGTGGTGTGGGTGGGCAGGCACCTTTAGCAGATGGAAGAAACCCTCAGCCCAGAAGTTGAAGTTCAAAAATACCCACAGGGTCAGGTGTCCTTAAGCAAGGATGAAATACACAACCTCTGGCATGGTTTCAGCACTAGGACATGGAGAGCCTTTGTCTCCCAAACTTCCCCCCAATACTGGCTCACTGGTTTCAAAAAAGATATGTTTAGGAATTCATTTCTCCAAGTCACATCAAATAAGGAAAGAATTTTAATCCCAGGCATGCTTGGAACAGCATCAGAGACTGGAATAAAACCCTCAAGTTGGAAAAAATGGGGAGGAGCTGTGAAGAAAACATTCCCTTGATGGAATATTCTGCAGCCATTAAAAATTATCATATGAAGGAAGACCTTGTCTTTCAATGAAAGATGAAAAATCTTGAAATCCCTTACAGCACGTTTGCAACTATGGGCCAAAATAAAGATAAACATGTACAGAAAAGTGAAAGAAGGATGGTGGAACTATGGGTGTTTCTCCACCTTCTTTTTTGTGTTTTCCAAAGACTATAAAATGTTTCAGTTCAGGAAACATTTATCTTGAGCACTTGCTAACTTCTCCCTTACTTCTGAAGAGAAGAAATGATAAAATTTCAAAAAACAAGTCAGTAAACTCATTCTTTTGACTTTCGAGAAGACAGCATTGCCTATGGCAAATTTCTCCAATGACAGCAATAATTATTACTATATCAACAGCGGCTTCACATGCCTGGCACTGTTCTAAACATCTACCCTCACAGAAACTGGCCTCGCCAGAGGCTTTCTATAGAGGGATTTGGAATCAGCCTGTTTTCAGCTCTAATCCATGCTCTGTCATTTCCCAGCTTTGCTTCTCTGTACCTCCATTTCCTCATCTGTAAAATGGAGATTTTAAAAGGGATTATCCCCAGTGCTGTGTCCATGCATGCTCAGTTGCTCAGTCATGTCCGGTTCTGTGATCCAATGGACTTTAGTGCACCAGGCTCCTCTGTCCATGAGATTTCCTAGGCAAGAATACTGGAATGGCTTGCCATTTCCTTCTCCCAGGGATCGAACCTGCATCTTCTGTGTCTCCTGCATTGGCAGGTGGATTCTTTACCGCTGAGCCACCTGGGAAGCCCATCTCTAGTGTTGCAGTGAGGATTAAATGATAATGTATCTGTAAAGGGTTTAGAGCAGTGCCTGGTGCACAATGATTTGACTTGGTAATTGTTGACTGTACTTTTGTTTATATATCGTTTCTCGTCTGAGCCTCACCATGTCCTCATGGGAGAAGGCTCTGTTATTGACCTGTTGACAGATGACGGTGAAATGACTGGCCCAAGGCCATATGGTTATTGTGGGGAAGAGCTGGGGTGGGTCTCACATCCCTGTGGTCTGCTGCCTGCCTCTCCAGGAGTCCCAGGCTTGGCATAACTGGTTTAGCTGGTGAAGGCTGCAGGCTCTGCCATTGCTGCCCTACCCATCTGCTCTGATATCCTTCAGATTTCAACCCTGTCTTGCCCATCACGAAGGAGGGCAGCTACTAGTGTCTGGGTGTGACTCGCAGTGCTGTGTAACCCCAGGTAGCTGGCAGAGCCGCCTGAACCTCACTCTGGACATCTGTAAAGAGGGGACCAGGCATTATATTCAGGCTTCACTCCATGGTATTAGAAAGGAGCACTGCTCTGGGAGTCGGGAGCCTGATTCTTCTCTCTCTCTTCCTCCTCTGGGCTCCAGCCTTCTGGTCTGTCAAATGGGCATGGGACAAGTTGGTCCCTGAGCTGCTGTCCAGCACCAATAATGGAATTCTGTATGAATTCCAAGGAGGAGAGTGGCTACAAATGCATCCACTTGATGTTGATGGGGCTTTTTCTCTGGTAAGCTTCCTTAGTCTGGCTGTTTCTCCAGTGTATTTCTCCAGGCCCTCCCTCTTCAGAGCCTAAGGAAAGAGGGTAGGAGAAGCCTGAAACTGACTCTTCACAGCTCTGTACACATGACTCGGAGACAATGGCCCAAGGCCTTGCGGGGGCGGGGCCTCTGGAATCTGATCACTGCTATATTCTCTCTCTGGTCAATTTGGTCCCCGGAAGCAGATTTGAAAACCAAGATGGAAGTGCAACTTATGGGGGTAACAGCTGCAAGAAAAAGAGGTGCGCCTTCAGACTAGGGTGCAAGTCTGACATCTGTGAAAGGAGAGGAGACTGGGTAAGAGGAGCAGCGATGCAGCTCGAAGGAAGTCTGGCCAGAGCCACAGGGAGCTCCGGGCCCAAGACTTCCTGCAGAGGAGTCTCATGCTGGGTGGAATACAGGCCCTGGTTCCCCACTGTGCCCAGTCATCAGCCGAGCCTCCCGGGAGGAGAGTGGCCTCAGCTCAGACACTGTGGCCGACTGAGAGGGCGCTGCAGTGGGAGGCTCTCAGGGACTGCAGTCCAGAGCGGCAGGCACCTCCCTTCAGCTGCTGCATGTTTTTCTTGATTCATTTAATAAACACAGCTCTGGGCTATGTGCCAGGTACTCATCTGCACACTTTACAAATATCACCTTAGTTAATCCTCACACTCACCTTCTGACTCGTCAGTATCGTGAGCCCCATTTTCAGGGGAGGAGACTGAGCCCAGAGAGGTTAAGTAACTTGCCCAAGGCGTTACAGCCAGTAGGTGGTGAGCCATGGGTCCAGTCCAGACAGCCCGCTCCAGAGCCTGTGGTCTCACCACTCTGCCTTGCTGCCTCCTCTCCTGGGAACCTTTCCATTCTCATTCCTCATTGGCTCCGGAGCTCAGAGCCTCAACAGACTTCAGGAAAGGGCCTGAATAGTGCAGCTGAGGGTGTGGCAGGGTCCCACATGCTCCTGGAGCTTCTGCCCTGTTCCTGCAAGGCCTCTCACCGTAAGGCCTTTGCAGATACTGTTTCTGCTGCCCAGAGCATGCTTTCCCTCCCTCTTTGCCTAGTTAACCCCTCCTCCACTGCTGCCCTGCTCGACTCTAAGATCTAGCTCAGGACAGAGATGATATGCAGTGGAAGGAGCGATAATACTAGCTGACATTTATTGAGCACTTATTATGTGCCAGGAGCCAAATCCAACCCTTTCTGTGGATTACCTCATTTAATCATCACAACAGTCTTTGAAGTGGGGGCCCACAGCTATCCCCATTTTACAGATGAAGAAACCAAGACTCAGAGAGGCAAAGTGACTTGCCCACGGAGACCCAGCTAGGTGCCAGGATTCAAACCCTGATCTTGAATATACAATCCCTCTTTCTAACAGGGCCAGAGGTGCCAAAGGGAGTCTCCCTCTTCCACACCCACCCAGGGCTGACTGCTCCTTAATGGGGGTGGGGGCCCATATCTGTTCCATTCACTGCCACATCCTATCACCTACATAGTGCTGGGCAAATAATAAGTGCTCAATAAATATGTATCTTAAATGAATGAATAAACTGACTAGAACAACCTTGTGATCCATCTCCCCCAACTCACCTTGATCCTTTTTGGCCTGAGCTTGGGTTAGTTCATCAACCCTCAAGGTTTTCCTCTCCTTTGGGGGATCATTGAATCCCTATCCTGACTACCACAGTCCTTGACCTTGCCCCATTAGAGTATCTTTCCTTCCAAGTTTGAGATGTTCCTGAACCATGGCAAGGTCACCCTTTAAGCAACTCCCTGAAACCTCTGAAAAGGGCTGGTTGCAAGAATCTGATCACTGGGCTGCCTGCCAGGTCAGGGGGCCTTGGGACAAGCCCTCAGCATGTGTAAGGGATGGAGAGGCTAAACAGCCGCTCACAAGAGCCTCACATTGAAGCAAGTGAGATAGTTCAGAGTTTGGGCCTGGGTTACCCTGAGCCAAGTGTTAATCCCAGCTGTGCCTCTTCAGACTGTGTAATTTTAGGCAAGCCACTTTGCCTCTATGTGCCTCTGCGTCAACTTTGTAAACTGAGGCTAAATAGAGCTCTATGAGGCCGGGTGCATAATCAACATTTGATAAATAGAAGCTCTACTTGAACAGCCTTCAGGATATCAGCATCATTCCCTGCCTATCCTTGTTTGGCAGTTGGGGAAACTGAGGCATGGAACAAGCAAGTGCCTTCTTTGGGACTTTCAGGCTGCTGCCTGCCAGATCAAGGCTGGCTCCTTCACCCCACAGTGGCCTCTCCTGCCTCCATCTCTTCCCCATCAGCCGAGCTGAGAACCATCCCTGGCAGATGCTAAGGCGGCTGCCGAAGCTGCAGAGTTGGCATTTCCGGGCTCCCAGGGCTCCTGGCACAGAGGAATCAAACCTTCTCTGCACCCTCTAGCTCTGCCTCCTGCTTCTGCTTCTGCTCATATACCAGCTGGGACCCATCAGCTTCTGGAGAAAGCCAGGAGGTGGCCCAGGTGCATGGAGGCAGGGGGCTGTCAGTATTGACCTGTGCCTGACCCCAGACTAGTGGACAGACTCCTAAGAAGTCAGAACACCCACAGGCTCCAAGTGCACACCTTCACAGCCTCCCCTCTCTCTCACTCTAGCTGTAGAGGGCTAGGGGAGCAGAGAGGTTAAAAGCATGGATGGCCTGGGTTCAGATCCCTCCTCTGCTGCTTACTGATGAGTTATCTGCCCTGGGCAACTTACCTATCCTCTTTGTACCTCCCCCTCTTCAGCTGTCAAAGGAGGATGCTAATGGTACCTCCCTCACAGAGCAGGTGGGAATCCAGTGAGATGTTTAGGATGCTCATTCACATACGGTTGGTACTCAGTAACACCAGCCATTTTGAATGTGGAGTCCACTCTGTCTGTTGACCTCTTAAACCTTTCAGCCCCAAGGAGTATCTCCTCTCGACTCCTGAGGCTCTAATGGTCAAGGCCCTGCAGTGAAATCCCACTGACCTGGCACGTGGTAGGGGCTCATTAAAAGGTCTTCTTGGCTGTGATACAGGAGCTTCCCTGGTGGCTCAGACGGTAAAGAATCTGCCTGCAATGCAGGAGACCTGGGTGCGATCCCTGGGTCAGCAAGATCCCCTGGAGAAGAAAATGGCAACTCACTCCAGTATTCTTGCCTGGACAATCCCATGGACAGAGGAGCCTGGTGGGCTACAGTCCATGGGGTCGCAAAGAGTTGGACACGGCTGAACAACTTCTCTTCTTCCTTGGCTGTGATACAGCCTGAACTCATGGAATTTTCATGACCGCTTTTGGAGGTAGTATGATGACACTCACATTATAAAGGACCACATAGCACAGAGAAGTTAAGAAATTGCCCAAGGGCTCACAGCTAGTAAGTCTGCAGATATTTACTGAGCATCTACTTTGTGCCAGGCACTGCGCTCAGAACTGATGATGCAGCAGTGGACAGAACAAAGACCTGCTCTCATGTCCATCCTACTGTGCTGACAGATAATAATAAACAGGTAGATATGCCAGCTTCCTGAAGCATCAGGAAGACAAGTGACATGAGGCAGAGATAGAATGGGGCTGTTTTGGATGGGGTGGGTAAGGAACCTCTCTGAAGAGATGATGTTTGCATAGAGTCCAGAAGGCAGCAGGTGCTTGGTTGGGACACAGGGAATCCACACTTGTGTTGGCTGCGGCAGGTGCAGTCCGCAATCCTAGAGATCCCAGGTTCGGGGGCACCTAGAACCTACCTGTCTGGGTTGGCTTCAAAGTGGATAGTGATTCCCTCTGCTTCAGCTGGCCCACCTCTGCAGAGGAGTTAAAAGAACAGGGCAAATGACTTAACTTCTCTGGGTCTTGCTTTTCTTACCTGTCAAATGTGCATTGATAAGCACATCACACACTGCGGAGAGAGGAGATGCTTAACAGAGACAATCCACGGAAAGTGCTGAGCACAGAGCCGGGCAAAGCAGAGGAACCTAACCCTCGGTGACTGGAGTGGACAGGTGACCTTCCTTTCAATTGCCCAGAGCCTTCCAACGACCTGATCTATGAGTCCCCTCCTCCTACTAGCAGGGTCGGTACTGGCCTCCCCCACGTCCTCTGACATGTGATGAGCCCTAGGCCCATGACATACTGGCTAGAGCATGGCAGCCTCTATATTGAGTGTCCAAAAGCACCAGGGACAAAGGTCAGGGACTCAGCCTCCAGCGTTGGCCTTGGGGCTCATTTAGCAGGGACATCTCCTTCAGGCCAGGCCTTTGACCTTTTTTTTTTCTCCTTATTTTGGGGAGTGGGGCACAGAAGCCTCTTATCCTGGTGTCTGACCCTCTTGGAGATTCTTCAAGCGTGTTTGCTACCATGGATCCTTGATGACTCAGCAGCCATTGTCTGGAAACTCCGGTGTGCGTGGTGCATGTGTGCATGCTGAGTTGCTTCAACTGTGTCTGACTCTTTGAGACCCTATGGCTTGTAGCCTGCCAGGCTCCTCTATCCATGGGATTTTCCAGGTAAGAATACTGGAGTGGATTGTTATGCCCTCCTTCAGGGGATCTTTCCAACCCAGGTATCTAACCCGGAGTCTCTTATATCTCCTGCATTGGCAGGTGGGTTACCACTAGTGCCACCTGGGGAAGCTAGAAACTCCAGTAGTAATATTTTTCCCAAATTGAGTGGAATACCACAAGTTCCATCCTTCTGGTCCAGAATGGCTCCTCAGGGATGTGAAGACACCCAGTTCTTTCCAAGTTCACTCCAAGGGCAGTGGCCTGGGGCTGCTTCTGTTGGTGTTCCCAACTCCCAGCACGAGATGACTCAGAGGAAAGTCTTAGTACCTGTTCACGGTGAGCAAATTAGTGGTACAGGATATGCTTTTCACATACCTGCCCATCCTGGCTACTTCCTTCAACCATGTTCCAGTTTTTTTGCTGTTTTTCTGAAAGTGTGGGGGTCCAGAACTGAACACAGAACTCCCCAAAATACATAAGCGGAGCTGAGCAGAAAGGGACTCTCACCTTCCTCATTCTAGATATTGAACTTCGAATAACTTGTCCAGATATTTCATAAGCTTTTGGTGACTGTTTGCCCTGCTGACATACATTCAGCTGTTCGGTTTTTATGCCTCCCTGTACTCTTGTTGTTGTTCAGTCACTCAGTCCTGTCCACTCTTTGCAACTCCATGGATTGCAGCACACCAGGTTCCCCTGTCCTTTACTATCTCCTGGAGTTTGCTCGAACTCATGTCCATTGAGTCAATGTTGCCGTCCAACCATTTCATCCTCTGTCGCCCCTTCTCCTCTTGCCCTCAGTCTTTCCCAGCATCAGGGTTCTTTTCCAATGAGTTGGCTCTTTGCATCAGATGGCCAAAGTATTGGAGCTTCAGCTTCAGCACCAGTCCTTCCAATGAATATTCAGGGTTGATTTCCTCTGGGATTGACTGGTTTGATCTCTTTGCTGTACAATGGACTCTCGAAAGTCTTCTCCAGCACCACAGTTTGAAAGCATCAGTTGTTCGGCGCTCAGCCTTCTTTATGGTCCAACTCTCACATCCCTACGTGACTGCTAATGCACTGTTGCTGTTTAATGCACTGTTGCTGTGCTGTCCTGCACTGTTGCTCGACCTCATTTTACTGCCTGTTTGCCCTTAATCTCATTCTGACAATGGCATTGCCTCCTCCCCACTCCAAGGAATGGCAAATTGACTTCAGCTTAAGAATCCATGTTGATTGGTTGGTAGCTATAGCCCAGAGCATAGTGCTGAGATAGATTCTGGAACTGAGTTTGGGCTCAGTGTGGGAGACTGCTCCAATTGATTAATGATGTCTGCCAAGATACAGGAATGGAAATGTTAGTTTTCTTGAGATACACTTGTCATTCCCCATCACAGATGCTCCTAACCTGGGGTCCATAGAAATAATACAGGAGGCCCCATTAACTGAGATAGAAAAAGGATTGCACCTTCAATTTCACTAGCTTCTTTCTGAAATTTATCATTCCTTCTGTAATGAATGCAGGCCACAGATCATCGTGGCATTAACAGGGCCTGTAACATTGTCACTAATAGAAATCACAGATATTTTCTTGTCGCATTACAGATGTTCCAGATAACTTGAAATAACATTTACACTCATCATGACTTGGAAATTGCAACAGTTTTTTGCTAAATCCTTGTGCTATAATGCATAATCAAGAAGCATATGTATTACTGTAATGTAGATTTATTTTGAATATTTTGATAACTTTAAATATATAGGTTTCCTTTGTAATGCTATATATTTTATGAATTTAAAGACATTATTCTGAGAGAGGTTCATAGGCTTCATCAGATATCAAAGGGTTTCATGAACTCTGGACCATCAGGTTTTAGGAGCTCCCTGCCTTTCCAAGGGAACCTTTCTGAGTTCCCTCCAGTATCCTGGGTCCATGAGGGGAGCAGGAAGGTGAGATGAAGTTCTTCAGGCCAGGAGAAGCTGACCACACAGCCAGCTTCTGGGTCAGCCACCCTGAGGTGCTGTGAGAGGTGATGGACCAGCAGAAGTGGTTGGAGGTGATATAGGAAGTGAGAGAGAAGAGGTTATGCAGGTGACTTCTGGGCCAAGGCTGGGCTATCTTATCTCAGGGGGGAGAAGCTGGTGTTTGCCAAGGTGATGCGAGGGAAGGAGCCTGAGCCTGACCTTCTAGAGGTGTAGTGAAGTTCTAGCCTTAGAGAAGTCCTAGATCATCCTCCCTTATGAGCTCAGAGGCCTTGGACTGCAGGAACCTATAGCCTGGGAGAGGAGAGGCCCTTGTCACAGGGGAAAGGGGGTTCAAATCCCTTCATGCAGCATAGACAGGTTACCAGTCATCACCTCATTCATTCACTCACTCATGTAAGTGACTGGTAATGTGCCAGGACCTAGGCTGGGCACTAGGCAAAGGGACATGTATGCCATTCCGCCCTCCCTTCATAAGACTCAAGCCAAGCCAGTGACAACGTAGAGGCTTGATGCTTTGATGGGTCCATGGGGTTCCCTCACGCAGTCCGGAGGGATTAGGGGAGGCTCTCTGGAAGAGGTGGTCTCTCAAGTGAGTAGACATGAACAAGGTCTGTGGATGCTCAGGAAAGGTTCTCAGGCAGCATGGGCAGCAGCATGTGCAGAGGAGCTGAGGAAGAAAGAGGCCACGGGGGCATTCTGTTTGGGGGTTGGAGGTGGTGAGAGATGGCTGGGAGGTCACGCAGGAAGCCTGGAAGCCATGCGGACAGCTCCCTGGCTGTGGTGAGGAAGGGGTGTGGGCTCCTGCTGCCCCATCTGTCAGTGGCAATGAGCTGTGACTTCAATGGCCTGGGGAAGTTCAAGGTCACCGTCTGGGGTGGCAGAGGTGGGGGAGCTAGGGGCCATCCTCTCACCAGGGCTGGCAAAGGCCAACTGGGAAGCTGGGGCCCATGCCTGCCCACACTGCAGCCTCCATGAAGGTCCTTCTGCTCCGAAGGCCTGCGTGGGCCCTGTTCCTTTATTTATGGGCTGCGTGAGCAATTTGCTCCTTGCTGGCCGGCTGGCTGGGTGTGTGATGTGGGGATTACTCACGCCCCAGTTGTGGTCCGGCCTCTGCAGGCTGCGGGGTAATGAGTGAGGTAATTAAGTGTAAAAGACAGGAGCAGGCAGGGGAGGGTTGAGGGGGGCGAGCAGTCACTGGTTCTTTTCAGGAGCAGGGGAGTGAGATAATGTAGGATAATAGCTCAGCCAGGCCCTGCCCAGGCAGCCCGGCCTGTGCTGAGAGGTGCCCCCCAAACAGCCAAGACAATTCAGCTTTTTCAGGGGAAATGGGGGGGCTTGGGCAGGGCCTGGCTCCCGGGGACAGCTGTATGGAAATGACAGCGCCTCTCCTTGGATCTGTCCTGTGTTGGCTGAGGGTACGGAGCCGGTGCCTTTGGCTGGGGTTGAGGCTAAGAAGTGGCTAGGACGAGGAAAGTAGATGAGTCAAGATGGGAGACTGAGCTGTGTGTGGGGAGAGAAGAGAGGTACTGAGAACAGTCGGTGAGGTTGTTGGTGGCTCCAGAGTCTGACTCACTGGGTCGGAACTGTGGCTTTGTCATTGATTAGCTGTGTGACATCAGCCTATTGTGTTCCCTCTCTGGGCCTCATCTGTAAAGTGGGGGCGTCCAAACGGTCCTTACCTCACAGGGGCATTTGGAGGATTAGCAAGATGATGCATAGCACCTAGCACACAGTGAATGATCCATGTGGGCTTGAGAGTCAAGTCCACAAGCAGAGGGCATTGGTCATTCCTTTAGTGGATACATATGTACAGAGTGTCTGACGTAGTCTCATGGTTCTGGATGCTGGGAAAACAGTAATGAATAGAACAGAGTCCCTGGACTTCCTTGGTGGTCCAGTGGTTAAGAATCCACTTGCCAGTGCAGGTGACGTGGGTTCAATCCCTAGTCTGGGAAGATGCCACATATTAAGTGGAGCAACTGAGCCTGCCAGCCACAGCTACTGAGCCCATGCTCCAGGGCCCATGTTCTGCAACAAGAGAAACCACCCCATTGAGAAGCCCATGCACCACATGAAGAGCCTGCATGCCCCAACTAGAGGATGCCCGCGGCTGCAATGAAGACCCAGCTCAGCCAGGGGAAAAAAAAAGAAGAGTCCCTTTCCTCTTGGAGCTGACGTTCTAAGAGGGGAGACCTTTCATCATTAAACACATAAACATGTAAGGTCACACCAATGATCCCACTTCTGAAAATGTATTCTGTGGATGTGTATGGACACATGTGAAATGAATACATTCAAGGTTATTCACTGCAGTCTTGTTTAGCCCAGTTTAATCTTGTTTCACCTCAGATGCAGTCTAAATTCCATCATTTAAATGAAGTTAAATGAGGTTAAATGAAGTATGGATGAGACAGAGGAAGACTATACAACTACAAAAAGGGTGAGGTCACTTTTTATGTACTGATACAGAAAGATCTCCAAGATATATTGACAAATAAAAGGGATGTCAGGAATACTTTGAGTAAAAGAGGGGGGAAATAAAAAATATTTTAATACCAGCTTGCATATGTAACAAACTAATAGTAATACTTGTTAACTGTGTACAGGACCAGGATTGGAATGAGATGGGTGGGAGGGAGATTTTTCACTATGTTCTTTTCTATAGTTTTAATTTTTGTACTAGTGCAGAAAAATTTTTTTTTAATTCAGCTTCCTCTTTCCTCCTTCCCTTTTCCAATATTTGTTGGAGGTGGTGGGCAGGATGTGGGACCAGTCATGGAAAAGCAGCTGAGTGAGGACGGGTCAGAGAAGGGAATCATAGATATGGAAATGGGAAAGGCTAGTGTGAACCCAGTGGTGCTGGGGGAATCAGTGTGAGCTAATGGCATTTGATAAGTGTAGACAGATAAGCATAGATATAAATGTGTGTGTCTGTGCCCCATACATGTGTTTCTCAGTCCTATCCACAAAGAGAACCTAGGAGCACTAATACCCGCATAGCAATGAGTACTCATAACACCAAATCTTGGTTGCTAAATGTAGCATTGTCCACTGAAAGGAACCAGGAATCCTTGGGAAAATGACTGACTTGAGAGCTGGGCCAAGGAAAGTACACAGTAAGCCTGGAACATCTACTTTGTCTGTAAAATAAGTAGAAGTGCTCAAGTAATGCTGGGGACATGTCAACAGAGCCTAGGAGCTACTGGGATGATATGAGCATCAGAAAAAATGATGACAGTGAATAAATGATTACAACACACCCGAATAAAAATCAAGTTCTATGGAGATTTCCCTGGTGATCCAGTGGCTAAGACTCTAAGCTCCTAAAGCAGGGGCTCTGGTTCAATCCTTGGTCAGGGAACTAGATCCTGCATGCCACAACTGGGGAATCCCACAGGCTGCAACTAAGACCTGGTGTGCGTGTGTTGTAAGTTGATCAGTTGTGTCCAACTCTTTGTGACCACAGGGACTGTAGCCTACTAGGTTGCTCTGTGCATGGGATTTCCCAGGCAAAAGTACTGGAGTGAGTTACCATTTCCTTCTCCTGGGGATCTTCCCAACCCAGGGACTAATTTAGTGGCTGAAAACAAGATCCATTTAGCTCACAACTCTATGAGTCCCAAGTCTGGCACAGTCAGTTCAGTTTAATTGCTCAGTCGTGTCCGACTCTTTGTGACCCCATGGACTGCAGCACGCCAGGCCTCCCTGTCCATCACCAACTCCCGGAGTTTACTCAGACTCATGTCCATTGAGTCAGTGATGGCATCCAACCATCTCATCACACAGTCAACTATGCCATATAACCTAACCTAATCACGGGAGTGAACTCCATCATAGTCACAGTCCAGGGGATTATGCTGGACAGGCACATCTAGGGGGTTGGAAATCTTGAGTGCCATCTTAGAATTCTTCCTGCCGTAGTGGGAGTTAAGGAACAAGGAAACCAGTGGGGCTGTACAAGAGTAATCAAGGGGAGGAGGGGTAGGAGACAGCTGAGTATCTCAGGTACCATAGAGACCACTGGGAGACTGAGGTCTAGAAAGTGACCTTGGGTAGTTTTGCTCCTGAGTAAGGGGCCATGGACTCACTTGAAATACAGAGCAACCCTGAGGTACGACCCAAAAGATGATTTAAATCAAAGGGATGCAGGCCTAAAGTAGCCCTGGAGGAATCAGTGCACTGTTGGGCAAGGGTGATGAAGGGTCTGCTCTATGCCTTTGACCTGGAAGGGGCAATGCAAGAAGCCACAGGGTCCTGAAACCTATAAAAGTTGGCTGGAAAAATATTTTCAAAACTTCCCAGGGACTTCCCTGTTGGTTCAGCGGTTAAGACTCCGTGCTTCCAAAGCAGGAGCCCGGGTTTGATACCTGGTCAGGGAACTAGACCCTGCATGCCGCAGCTGAGATCCCACATGCCACAATTAAGACCTGGCACAGCCAAATAAAAAACAATGAAAACTTTCTAAAATTCAAAGCAATGAAGTTCAATTATGTGTCTACGAAGCAGCATTATGTCAACTGGTGATCAACAACAGATTGGAATCACCTAATAGTTACACCTAATAGTTACATCAGTGTTATATTTAATATGATTGCATTTTATCTCCATTTTTTAATTACTGTGTTTATTTCCCCATAGGATCATAGCAGCATACAAAATAAAAAGGTACAGAAGGGGATGGAATGAAAGGAAATCTCTCCTACTTTTGATGGCTAGCCACTCCTCCTCCTCCCTGGACGCCAGTTTTCTGGGCTCAGAGGTATTTTCTGCACACAAGTGAATGCACATATACACACTTTACAAGGGTAGCTGCTCTGCCTGCTTTCTTCCCCTTGGCAGTGTATCTTAGAGATGCTTCTGATGACTTCGTATTAGAGCTGCCCGGTCTTTTGTACAGCAGTGGAGAGGTCTGTGAGCCAGCTCTGCCAGCAAACCTACCACTTCTCCCAACACCCTAAGCACTCTTGGCCTCTCTCTGGCCCCTGGGAGAGTCACTGAAGCTCCAGCTCATCTCACTACTTCCACTCAGTTAATGAGTCTGAGATCTGCTTGCCCATCCATGGCTGCCCAACAAGACTGAAGGCTGAATCACACCACCCAGAATTGTGCAAGAGTTAGGGCCCAACCCCAGGGCAAATGAAACAAAAGAAAGCCAGAAGGCAGAGTAGAAGGGAGATGAATTATCAGGTGCTTTAGGCATCTTTGGTTCAGATGGTAAACAATCTGCTTGCAGTGTGGGAGATAAGGGTTCCACCCCTGGGTCAGGAAGATCCCCTGGAGAAAGGAATGGCAACCTGCTCCAGTAGTATTGCCTGGAGAATCCCATGGACAGAGGAGCCTGGTGGGCTACAGTCCATGGGGTCACAAAAAGTGGGACATGACTGAGCGACTGACACTTTCACTTTGAGGGGCAGGAGGCAGAGGGCTCAGTCCTGCCAACCTGAACATCACTGCCCACCTTTCCTGTGCACAGGTGGAAGTTTCTCCAGAATGTATCCAGGAATGGGACTGCTGGGTTGTAGAGTAAGTGCAGAATAATGACAAGTTATTCTCCAAAGTTGTACAGATTGACCCCCCTAAAACCAGAGTCAAGGAGTTTTCCTTATTCCATGCAAGTGATCACATTTGGATTTGTCCAGCCTTTTAGGTTTTGCTGATCTAGTGGACATGAAATGAGCTTTTAACTTGGATTTCCTGAATTACTAAGAGGTTGAGCATCTTTTCATATGCTCACTGGCTATTCATGTATTCTATTTTCTGCGTTTGTTCTTTTTTTTCTTTTTGATTGTCTTTGTCTTGTTGATTTGTAGGAACTCTTTATATACTTTGAATACTAATCTTTGTCAGATTGTTACAAACATTTCCCAGTTTGTGGCTTATCTTTTCAGTTTTCTATGATGAACTTTGAACAGTCTTAATTCTAATGTAGATTAGTTTATTAATATTTGCTTTTATGGTTTAGATTTTTTGTCTTCTTGTTTGAAAAATTTTCTCCAACACAAATCCATCCTAATCTTTCTACAGTACATTTGTACATATATTAAAAATGAGACATATTGTATGTCCTATTTTATAGCTACTTTTCTACTTATGGGGCCTTCCCTGGTGTCTCAGACAGTAAAGAGTCTGCTTGCAATGCAGGAGATATGGGTTCTGTCCCTGGGTCAGGAAGATCTCCTGGAGAAGGAAATGGCAACCCACTCCAGTATTCTTGCCTGGATAATCCCATGGACGGAAGAGTTTGGAGGGCTATGGTCCATGGAGTTGCAAAGAGTCAGACATGACTGAACGATTAACACTTTCTACTTAAGAATATAACATGAACATTTTTCTATGTCTAAAATTCTACAGCATCATTGGTAAATGGTTGCATAGTTTTTTATTGCATGAAACATACTATTTACTGAATCCCTTATGCATGTTTTTATCTCCTATGTTGTTTTCAGTTCTTCATTATTATCAACAGATTTGTCAACAACATCCTGCAGCTATTTGGTCTACATTCATGGTGATTTCTCATAGATAAAGTCCTAGGAGAGAAATTGCCCCTCCAATTAAAGATTTCTGATCCATTGTAGCAAATTTGCCAGAGGTCTTACTTGATTCCCTTCCTAGAACAACATGACATTGTATTAAATTGCCCTTCCCAAGAGTCTAGAATCAGCAAAGTGGATGGATGGCACCAGGTAGGGGGTCCTGGAGACTGTGTTTTGAGCTGAAAGTAGTTAGGAGGTGGGTTTGGTTGCAGGAATGGAGATGGTCCCTCTACGGGAAGACTTTACCCCTCTCCTTCCCACTCCCCTCACAGGTAACACGCCTTTATTAGGTGGTGTTGGACAAAAAGAGCCAAGAAATACCTGTTGAGACTGGCCTGGGTGTTACTTCTCTGCTAACTAATTGTATTTCTTTCTTTCTTTCTTTTTTTACCACGTTGCATGCCTTGTGGGATCTTAACTCCCTGAACAGGGATCAAACCTGTACCCTCTGCAGTGGAAGCTTGGCCTCCTAATCACTGGACTGCCAAAGAAGTCTCTAACTAATTTTATTTTGAACGGTGTGAGTGGCTGCCCCAACTAGTCTATCTGTGTGTTGAGAACTGGTAATAGTGTCACTTACAGCTGCTGCCAACTGCAACTGGGTAAGCAAGTTTCTCTTGAAATATTTTTCCAGTGAACCGAAAAATAAAAAAAGTCCCCCAGAGAATGCTCAGCTTGAGAACTTGAAAACCTTAGAATAGGACCCTCATCTTGCGAGGAGTATCAAACTTTTAATAGATAAGTATTTATGTTAGCAAATATCAACATATATTTAAAATTATTAATTGATACTAAATTTTGTTTATGGTGGTGGTGTAAAGTTTTCCACTAGTGCGAACTGACTTTATTTATTAATTTTTTAATGAGACAATTTAAAGAAAAATATTGAGTAAATTATATGAAATACAAACAGAAAGAAAGTAAGAGTTGGTGGGGGGAGGTGGTATAGTTGTGTCGAAACTTTGAGAAACTCTGCCCTGATGGAAACCCCCTCCTTTGAAGAAGTCTAAGACATGGCTGGGTTGAGTCAGGGAACAGCAAAGCCTTAGGACTCTAGGGAGGCCTCTGGGCAGTTCCAGAAGATGGAGACATCCTATTCAGAGGAGGGGCAAGTCATTCTTTATGTTACTGAAAACATATGTAGGGACTAACAAGTATCTTTCCCTGTTCATTTTCACTTAATACTTGTAGCAGCTTTGTGCAGTTTCAGGCTATGGGAAAGGTTACCCCATTCCTTTACGGAGAGGAATGAGGCCTGGAGGGAAGAAGCAATTTGCTTGTGCTGCTCATGGGGTGAGCAGGCTTCCCTGGTGGCTCAGATGGTAAGAATCTGCCTGCAATGTGAGAGACCCAGGTTCGATACCTGGGTTGGGAAGTTAGGGAAGATCCCCTGGAGAAGGGAATGGCAACCAACTCCAGTATTCTTGCCTGGAGAATCCCATGAACAGAGGAGCCTGGAAGACTACAGTCCAAGGTGTCGCAAAGAGTCGTCCATGACTGAGTCACTAACACACACACATGCACACGAACACACACACACACACATGCTCATGGGGTGAATACATGGGAGAGGAGGACTTGGCTCTAGTGGTGGCTTTGGAATTTGTGAAGTATATCAGGACTTGGACCTCTGGGGCCAGTACACCCACAACCCTTTGATGACAGCAGTAACAGTGATAACCATTAACATTTATTGAGTGCCTGCTGTGTGCTGGCTCTCTGCTAAGCAGCCTTGGCTGTCTCCATGAACACTTTATACTCACCCTCTGGTGTCGGATCCATCACTTCCCAGAACGTGTCGAGGGAGAAGTTATCAATTCATGGTGCCTGCTCTTGTAGAAACTTGAATTCCAGTAAGGCAAAAGTAAGGCAGAAAACAACCACAGAAAGACATACGTGAATGAGGTAATTTCACATAATGATAACTGCTATGAAGAAAACCAACAGGGCAAAAAGATATGGTATCTGGAGGTAAGGAAAGGACTGTGCCACATGAGGTCATCAGGAGAGGCTTCTCTGAGGAGGTGACATTGAAGCTGGCACCATGAATGAACTGGATTTGTTCCCAACCCTACTCATGACCTCAGACCTGTGCCACTTCAGCCTCAGGTGGCTCACGGGTGCTTCTGCCAGAGTCACCTGGCTCCCTTGTTAAGTGTCCTAGAGTTGTGGCTTATGGGCAGCAGTGTCTGGGACCTAGGGATGGAAGGATGATAAGACACTCAAGCCGGAAGAGCTCGTGCCCACGGGGCTGCCCTGTCCAGTTCTAGGGCCTCTGTGTTCGAGGAGTTGTATGATACCCAGAGGTCTCTCCAGGTGATCCCTCTGACCAGAAAGGTGACCAAGTCCCAAAGAGGAGATGGGCTATGCTTACAGTTGTACAAGTGCTGGGCTCAAGGGTACCCAGCTAAGAGGGTAAGCTAAGAGGCCACCTAGCACCAGGAAGAGGGAGTGGCTGTCTAGTTCACACAGTGGGATGCTGTGGGCTAGTGGTGACCCTGAGCTTGGTGGGTTAAGAGGGTAGAGATTGGCCCACGTTGCTTGCCCTTCTCTCTGCTTTGAGGCTTTGCCCCTGCCAGCCCAGGAGGCTAGAATAGGAGGCCCAGGAGGTAGAACATCATCACTATTTGAGGATTGCAGTCCTCCTTCATTATGGTGAGGGAGGCTTCGCAAGCTCATCACAGGCTTTCTGGGGCAGGGAAGGGGAAGGCTGGGACTCCCTGGGGTCTTCGTGGAGCTGACAGGCTGAGGAGTGGGCAGGGCCTGGGGCGGCAGTGGCCCAGAAGGGGCTTATCTCCTCTGGGCCAGTGTCAGCTCAGGTCCCCAGCCTGTGGTACAGGCTGGAGCTGCCAGCCTGAGACTAGGGACCACAGCGAATTTGCATTTATATTGGAGACTTCTGTTTCCAGGGCCTGGGGGGAGGAGGGTAGCCACGCTGGTCAACTGAGCAAGAGGCAGAGAGGAGGGGCCCCCAGCCTTGTCCTGCCAGGGGCACGGAAGTGGCTGGTGGGCTGGGCCTGCCTGGCTGAGGAACAGTGGCACAGAAGGTTCTCTGGGCACAAGGCCGGCCCTGACAGCCTGCCGGTCCACCCTCCCAGGCGCTTGCCAATGTCAGCTGGGAGTTGGCTCTGCCCCATGGGCCTGGGAGAAAGGTCATAGGCCTGTGCCAGCAAGGGACTGGTGGAGACAGAGGTACTCCTGGGCACAACTGCGTTGTCCTGTCCTACCCTCTTCTCAACCTGTGAAGTGGTTTCAGACAAGAAAACCAGGGCTCAGAGGCACTGAGCAATTAGTCCAAGGCAATCCAGCTCATAATCTAGTGCCCCTGAAGCTGCCTCCTAGTAACACTCAGGGTACTCATGTGCTCTGGGAGATGCCCTCTGACTCTGGGGTAGAGAGGACTTGGCAATTACAACAGTATCTGATTTGGGGAGAGTGGAAGGAGCTCGTCACAGACTCGTGACACCTTTAGGATTGGCTTTGTGATGGTTCGGCACACATGCTTCATTTTATGAAGAAGTCCATGGTTATGACCAGGTTCAGACCAGATTGACCCTTGCCTTTGAGGAATGTAGCTTCTCCCTATGAGATTTCATAAGGGGGAAGGAATGACAGAAAGGCAAGAAGGAGGGAGAGAGGAAGAGAGGGAAGCATGGAAATAAGGCATGGAAGAAAGGATAGAAGGAAGCATGGAAGGAGGGCTGGTTGGAAATAAGGAGGGAAGGAAGGGAAAGAGAGCAGTTGAGAAGACGAGCCAAGGCCTGCAGCACCCCCACCGGCAGTGGGAGAGAGCCACCCACCCCCGGCAGTATGCTGCCTCCCTTATGCACCTGGAACTGTGGTGAGTCCCCTCCTGGCTGGGGGATGGAGTGGTGCTCCCTCCCCATCCTCCTGCTCCTCCCACTACACCGAGTCCTCCCGGCTTCCAGTGGCAGGCTGAGTCCTGCTCCAGGCGGGGGACCAGTGACCGCCTGGTGGGTGCTCCAGGGAACAGAGGTCAGAGCCCCCTTGTGATCTTGGGGCTCAGTTCTGGTGACCCAGGCTTTTTCTTCATCCCTTAGTGCTTTGCTGCCTCTGGACGCGGGTTCTGTCTTGCTCTTTGGGCTCTCTTCACTGCCCCCCTCCCCCATCCCTCCAGACGGAGGTCTTGGCCCCCTTCCCCCAGCCTGTGACTGTGGGCTTGCAGCTGACAAACCTCCTGGTCCTGGCTCTCCATCCAGTAGCACGAGCCCTCCCTGTCTGTCACCAAACAGTCAGGATGGCCTGTTCCACCTGGCAGGCTGGCTAGTGCCCAGCTTCGTCTTGGGAAACGAGGACCAGCTCTGACAACCTGCTGCCCAGCTCTGACAACCTGCTGCTTAGGTTCAAATCCTGACTGTGTCTCTTCCTAGCTGTGTGGTCTTGGGCAAGACCCTTTGCTTGTCTGGTATGAAGGTATCAATTGTTCAGTTGTGTCCGTCTCTTTGGGATGCCATGGATTGTAGCCCGCCAGGCTCCTCTGTCCATGGCATTCTCCAAGCAAGAATACTGGAGTGGGTTGCCATTCCCTTCTCCAGGGGATCTTCCTGACTCAGGGATTGAACCTTCCTCTCTCATGCTCCTGCATTGGCAGGCAGATTCTTTGCCACTAGCACCACCTGGGAAGTCCTCACTTCTCTGAGCCCAGGCTATTTATCAGTAAATGGGTGAAAAGCTAAGACCTGCCTCTTAGATCGCTATGTGGATTATATAAGATCATGCCTGGAAAGTGCTGGCTCTGTGCCTGCCATCTAGTAAGCACTCAATACCTATTAGCTCTTATTATCCAAACTCTGTCTTTCAGCCTAGTGGGGATGTTAGGTTCCAGGGACCTGTTTCTGTGGCTCCTCCATTAACTTTTTTATGCCTAGTGTCTCACGGCTATTGCAGCATATAGAGGATTGAACCCTGCCACTATTTTACTACTGCCGCTTCTTCCAGCTAACATTTAATGTGTCCTTATGATGAGCTACACATTGTTCAAGCATTTAAAAAAATAATGGCTCCAAATTCCTTGACTCTCTTCCTGTCAAGGGGTGGGGTCTATGACCCCTCCTGTGATAGTTTCTAGAAATAAAATATGGCAGAAGTGACACTGTGTGACTTCTGAGGATAGGTTAGATGTGGCCATAATCACCTGTGCTTGGGTCTCAGGGGACACTCGCTCTTGGAACCCAGCTGCCATGCTGTGAGGAAGCTCACGACCCAAGGAGAGGCCACATACAGCTGTTTCAGCTAATAGCCTCAGCCGAGCTAGGCTTGGCTGCCAGACATGTAAGGGCAGACTCCTTTTGATGATTCTGGTGCCTGGTCTTCAGTTCTTTCCAGCTGAGGCCCCAGATACTGTAGAATGGGAGGAAGCCATCTCTCATGTGCTCTGTCTGGATTCTTGACCCATAAGAATCTGTGAGCTTAAGAAGCTGGTTAACAACACTGTATTTGGGTGGGTTGTTACTCAACAGTCAATAATTGGAACCCTTGCACTGACTCAGGAAGTAGTTGTTATAATCATCTCCATTTCACAGAGGAGGAAATTAAACCCAAGATGCTTCAATGAGTTCCTCAAAGTCACAGAGCACCTAAGAGAGGGGATTTGTCCTCATGGGTCTCATTCAAAGCCGTGCACCATCCTCAAGGACACGGTGGGCCAGAGAGGGGATTAGGTGTCAATTTGAAGGCCTTGGGGGGCCGCAGGAGGGCGCTGCAGTGGAATCTGTGAGTTTGGGGAAGGGCTCTAAGAAGGGTGCCCTGTGGAGAGGCGGAGAGGCTGAGAAGGGGCTTGAAGTGGCCACTGGGATGGACAGTGCCATCCTGCCATTGTCTGCTATCTGCTCTCTGCCCTGCCTCTCAGAGCCGTGAAGCTCTGAGAAGGACTCTGAGAAGTCCTTCTCGGTGAAGGACTCAGGAGTCCTGATCTTAGTTCCTCATGAGCTCTGCACCTCTCAGAGCTTGGCCCAGCCAGGGATGCCCACCAGTTGGGCTGACCTGGGCTGTGCCTTTGGACAGGCAGAGCCTGGCTGCAAAGGCCAGGGGCTTCAGGGCCAATATGAACAGAAAAAAGACCCAGGTGAGTTCTCGGCCCTGTGCACCTCAAGATGGGCCACAGTGCTCCAAGATCACCTGTGCCAACTGCATCTGTTTTGGAGTTGGCTGTGAGTGGAAGAGAACTCCAAAGAAGAGTGCCTTAAAGGAGATAAACACTGATTTCTCTTTCTCATAAACAGTCCAGAGGCCGGCAGTCCTAAGATAGCAAGATGGCTCTTTGGTCCACAGGGACCCAGATTCCTTCTATCTTACTGTTCCACACTCCTCAACACCTCAAGGCCCAAAATAGCTGCTCATTCTCCAGTCATCATATTTACATTCTGGCTAGAGGGAAGGGGGAAGAGGCAAAGAATGCTCTGCCTCTCTTTAAGGACCTCTCTCAGAAATTGCACATGGTATTCTACTTTCCTCCTCTTGGCCAGGATGGAGACACATGATCATACCTAACTGTAAGAGGCTAGGAAGTGTGGTCTCCATTCTAGTGTCCATGTGTTCAGCAATGTCTGTGGGGTCCTAATACTAAGGGAAAGGGAGACCAACGGCTTAGAAACCACCAGTAATCCCAGCCATACCTGAAAACTAGCAGCCAGAGTGCGTGTTTTAAAACTCATATCATTTTATTTCCCTGCTTTAAAGCATCCTGTAGCTCCCCCTGCTCCCACTGTAAAGGCTAACTCCTTATCCAGTTCTCAGGACTGCCTGATCTTATCCTGTCCTTATACCTCTGCTGCCTCATCCTCCCCAGCCCACCCCCAACGCTGAATTCAAACCATACCCACACCCACTCTCACTCTGAGTCTCCTCTGTGCTCTGATGATTTGGGAAATCCATAGTCAAGATCAGCCACAGAGACAGTTAAAGACCATAAGGGCTGTGGTTGTAAAGTCCCTACCATGTGCCAGGTACATACATAACATTTTGCCATCTCATTCCAACCTCAATGCCCTGTGAAGTTGGTACTCTTGGGACTTCCTTCTATAGATAAGAAATGCACGTGCTGGGTAGAGGCGTGTCATGATCTCCTTGCTGCACTGCCTTGCTGATGAGAAATGACAACTGTGGGCACGGCGCACAATGCTCCCTTCTGTCATCTTGTGGCAGTCCTCACAGCTACGGTGTCCCTTTTGCAAATGAGGAAGCGGAGGCTCAGAGAGGAACAGTGACTCCCCCAAGGCCACGCAGCCAGGTAATAGCCATGTCCTAATTGGAACCCAGGTTTCTCTGCCCCTTGCCTCCTGGAGCTCATCCTGGCCGACTTCAGGGCCTATTCCCTGGAGCTCCACCAGCTGCCCCGTTTGCCTCCCCAGGGAGGAGTGAGGACAGACTGCACTCTCCCTTCTGTGGTCCTGGTGAAGGTGGCAGGGATTCCAGTGTCCAGGCTTCAGATGAGGAGATGGAGATGGAGGTCCCCAGAAGGAAGGAACTTGCCCAGGATCCTACCCACCATCAAGGGCATTACTGTGCAGGGATCTTTCACACTCAGCTCATTCATGCACAAATATTTATTGAACACCTGCTGTGTGCCAGGCACAGTGCTAGCCTCTGAGAATCACAGAGATAACAAAAACAGGCATAAATGCCTGTATCTGCCCCTGCCGCCCCGTCCCACCATGGAGCTAAAATTCTAGGGCAGAGTTGGGGAGGGGGAGTGGTGGAAACTAACCAAATAAATCTTCAGCAGTTACTGTCTTCCCTCTTTATTTCTTTCCTTCGACAAGTATTTATTGAGAACTATATTTCTATAAGACAGACATGGTCCTGACTCTCCTGGAGTGAGGGTCTAGTGGTGGAGACAGGCACTAAATGAGGAGACACATAAATAAACAAGATAAATTCAGATTGTAATAATGGCAGAGAAGACATCAAGGTTAAGTGCTGGGGAGTGAGGGGGAGGGGAGGCAGAGCTTCGGAGGGTGTGGTCAGGGAAGGTTTGAGGGCTGGAGCTGAGATCTGAAGGGCATGAAGCAGCCAAGCAGGGTGTTTCAGTTGGAGGAAACAGCAAGTGCAAAGGGGCCAGGTAGGACTGAGCTTGGAGGTGTGGGGAAGAGCAGAGAGAAGGCCAGGTGGCTGGAGCAGGGTGACAGGTGGCAGGTCAGACAGGGACGCAAGAAGGGCCAGGGTGCCATGGAGGGATACTGAATCGAGAGAGGGATGACTAGACCCACAGGGGGCACTGCTCGGGCAGGCCAGTCATCCCTACATCTGGGGGTTTCCCAGCCAGACCCCTGAGGGGGAGCGCTGAGCACCTGCTGGCCTGGCACTGTCTGCCTCTGCAGAGATAAAGCCCCACAGCCCCCTGCAGTGGAGCCCCCCTGGGCAGTTGCTCCACCTGCACAGCCGGCGAGGGCATTGTGTGCTGGCTCTGACAGGCACACCTGGTGCTCTCACTAGCTTGCTGTCTGTCCTGATTTAGGGGCTCATCCTGGCTGGTTTCAGGGCCTGTTCCCCAACGTCCACCAGCTGGGATGAGGCTGGTTGAGGAGGAGGAAGCAGGCTCTGGTAGTAACCCGCGTAGCAAGCATGTCTCAACCTGGCAAGCCCATTGGACCCAGAGAGAAGTAGTCCTGAGTACCTATGAAACTCCAGACTTCTCTTTTCTGTTCACCTTTCCCCAGATTGCAAAGAGCCTGGGGCTCATGCAGGAAGCAAGGTTCAAGTGCCAGTTTAGCTGTGATGTTTAGAAATTTTCAATCTCCCTCTCTGGGCCTCAGTATCCTCATCTGTACAATGGAAGGGTTGACTTGATTAAATTCAATGTAGACTCTAGAGATAGACTGTCTGAATCTTCATTTTACCATGTAGTGGCTATTTGAACCTAGGTAAATTATTTTTAGTGCCTCAGTTTACTCATCTATAAAATGGGAGTATAATAATAGCATCTGTTTCAAGGGTTGTCTGAAGACTGAGTTATGTGTGCTTAGAAGACTGTGCCTGGTGCTTAGAACACTGCTTGTCCCATGGTAAGTGCTATATTTAACTCCGATTGGTATTATTATTCAAATCTTTAGAGAACATTGAACTGGAAAGACTTAGAAAGACTCTAAGATAACCGAGTCTGTTTGTTTGCAAACTTTTTGGTCTTTGTTTTTAACAAGAGGCTCTGCATTGCTCAAGAGAAATTTTACTCAGAGGCCCAGCTGTTCAAGGGGATAGAGGGAGGGGGTGCCTGCCCCACCTGCTTCCCCGTCTCTGTGTCTGCAGCCCTCAAGGGGGATGCTGGAGCATAATTTGAGAACTCCTGCTCAGTCCATCTTCTTCAGCTCACAGTCAGGGAAACTGAGACTCAAGAGAAGGACAGGGACCAGCCCAGGTCCCACAGGGATTGAGTGGCTCAGCCTAGCCTAGAACCCAGATCCCCTGGTTTTCTCAAAGCAAGACAAGGGGCAGGAGCTGGGAGAAAAGCAAGGACCAGAAGCCACTTAGGGGACTGGGTGCATTGTGGCGTCAAGTTATTAGCATGTAAATCACATGCAAATAGATGCAAAACAGCATGTTTTATGCTAATTTGCAGAGTCGAGAGCTACGACATTTTTGGTAATAGGGCAGCAGCCCTGGTCCCTGGGCATTGCCGAACACGCGTCCCTTTTTTCTTTCCTTCTTTCATTATTATGATCAGGCCCATAAATCTTGGCTTGGCTGTAATCCCGCCCCTTCTCGCCTGCAAGCCTGGCTCTTGTCACCCTCAAGGGCTTCCTCTTCAGTCTCCTGGTCCTGCCTGGGCTCAGAGACGGGCCTGGGCAACGGATCAGAGAACCAGGATTCAAGAGCCACTAGTCAGCTCCAGGGCGTGGAAGCTGCTTCTTCAGGAGGGGGGTCTGGGTGGAAATCTGATGGGGCTTGGGTCATGGCTGCTACTCCTCTGTGCCAGTTGTCCTGGGCATCTGGAGCATGTCCACCATGCCTTCCCAAAGCCAGCCCTAAGCCCAAGTTCGGCACCTCTGCTGAGCTCCCATGGCCACTGTGGTATTCCTGCTATTGTCTGGGGTTGGCCAGCCTTGCAGGGTGACCCACTCCAGGAGCGCAGGGCCTGCTCCTTTTCTTGTACACCCAGTACCTTGGACACAGGTTTTGGATGTATCTGGTGTTGGGGAACTGAAGCAGTACACAGAGATCTAGATGTGCACCTGGGTGAGCTTGCAGTTTCTGAAACCATGCTGCTTGAATTCAAATCCTAACACCTCTGCTTTCTGAGCTAGCACTCATACTAACAGGAACGATGCACCTACCATGATCCAGGTGCTTTGCTTGGCGCTTACTGTTTAGGCTCTCACTGATAATAATATAGTAAGTCCCCCACAGACAAACTTTAGGTTAGGAACTTTCAGAGATGTGAATGTGCCACTGTATGCCAGTTGCTGTACTATACCACTGTACTTTTCAAGATACTGTACTGTAAGATTTAAAATGTTTTATTTTTTGTTTTTTTAATGTATTATTTGTGTGAAAAGTATTATAAACCTAGTACAGTACAGTATTATATAGCTAGGTGTGTTAGTTGGGTATCTAGGGTGACTTTGTTGTACTTACGAACAAACTGGACTTAACCAAACACACTCTTGGAAAGGAACTTGTTTGTACGTGGGGGACTTACTATATCTTATAGGGTGGGTATTTTATTATGGCTCCCATTGTATGAGAAGAGGTCAAATGACTTCCCCAAGGTCACAATGCCAGGGGAGCTGACTAAAGGGGCATTTATATTTATTGAGGATGAGTGCCTCACAAGGCAGTGGTTCTAAACCACTCAGCAAAGCTGCTGTCACAGGAAATCAGAGCTTCTACCTTACCATCTGCCAGCCTTTTGACAGTGTTAAACTTTACCTGTGCCCATAGAAAATATGGATGGTTAAGAAATCTCCTCAACTTTTTGTTTTTTGCAGTCCCTCTACCGATTTTGTTCTGATAAATGGCTTACTGCAAGCCACCACCTTCTCCATAATACTTAGGTAAGACTCTATCCATCTTTCTCATGACTCCCCTAAGATTGGAGATGACTCCCCTTGTTTGTCTGTGACCTTTTCCCTTTTGCCTGAGCCTGCTAAGGCCAAACAAAGACCTTCCCATTCTTTGTCTCCTGGTTGATTAGCTGAGGTTAGAACTGTTTGTGCCATCTGAAACTAGACAGAGATAAACATTTCCTGTTCAGCTGGTTGAGACGACTTCCCCTGATTGTAAAACATCCCCCAACCTGTAACCTGTCTACTCCACCCTATAAAAGTCAGGCAAACCGGCCCAGCCCAGACACCGTGGTCTTGGGCTCGCGGGTGCTTCCCCATTGCAAGAGCTTGAAAAAAAATCACCTCTCCCATTGTCTGATGTATTTTGTCTTTGACACTCTTCCACTGTGCCGTTTTTCAGCTAAGGCTCCCGAGCCTTTTTAGAGCCCCGCGTGTGACCTTGGATCACTTCCTAAGCATCTCCAGGCTCCGGGCTCCTCTGCTGCAAAACGTGATGATCACCGGCCTACCTCCCCAGGTTGAGACAGGAGATCACGCCCGGAAACGCTTGGCGCAGAGCCGGGCCGGAGTGAACGCTCCAGAAATGTCAACCTTTGTGTTTGCAGGAAAGGCGAGCGGCGCTTGGGACACTCGGCCGGCGGAAGTGGAGGAGTGGAACGCGCATCTGGAGACCTCTACCCCTGCTCCGGCGCTGGGGGGCTGTCCTGGGTCCCCTCCCCCGGCGCCCCCCGGGATCGCAGTCTGGGTCGGGGGTCGGGGTGGGGGGCATACTCCCCACTCCCGCCCTCCCCGCCGCCCGCCTTTGATTACGGCTAGCAGCGAATCGCCGAGCAAATTAACTTTTTGCACACTTCATTATGCGCCGCCCCGCGTCCCCCCGGGGCCGCGGCCCCGCCCCCGCCCCGCGCCGACAACTTGATTGGGCAATTAATCTTCGCGGCCCCCCTAGCCCCCCGCAGCCCGGCCCGGGCCTTTGTGCGCCTGCACGCGGGCCGCCGGCGCCCGCCCGGACGCCGGGTCTGCTAGCGCTGATAAGGCGCGCGCGCCGCCCGGCCCCCGCCTTTGTCCGCGCGCGGGGAGGCGCGGCCGTCGCTGCCGTCTAGCACCCCGTCAGCGCGCCCCCGCCCCCTCGGCTCGGTCCATCTGTTTGAGCTGCGCAATCCTCCAGCGGCCTGGCGGGGGAGGGGTCTCGCTCTCGGGCCGGGAGCCAGCGCCCCCTCCACCCGGTCGCTCCATGTGTAGGAGTGACGCCCCCCAGGCCCCGAGAAACACACACACGCGCGGGCGCGCACACACACACACACACACACAGCGCCCAATTAAGCAGCGCGGTAGTAATTAAGAAGTGGGGTGGGGGGGGCGCGAGGCACAGCAGCAGTCTAAGGAATGGAGGGGTTTCCCAGCTGTGTCCAAAGAAAGAAGGGGTGCTGCCACCCATTCTGTACCCAGGTGTGTGACCTCTGGTTACACGCTTGGGGCTCTGCGGTTGGGGTAGGAGGAGAGAAGGAGAGGCCCTGGGAATTTCTCTGATAAGTCATGCTTCTTTGTGCATTTTTTTCTGGTGTTTTGCCAGCAGTTGACCCAGCCTCAGAAAGGCAGCCTGTGATTAGTGAGTGTTGAGAACCCGGGCCCTAAATGGAGGCTAAATGCAGGATGATTGTAGAGACCAATAGCAAGGTGGTTTAGAAAGGGCTCCCAACTCACTGTGGGAGGCTGTTTCAGGTTACAGCTCTGTGCCCAGGGGTGGTGGAGGCCACGGGCTGTCAGCGCTGGGCATCCAGCATGTGCTTACCGGTGTTGGTTCTTGGGATTTTCTCTGGCCTTTCCTGGACGACACAGGACAGGGACTGAAAGCTGACGGGTGAATGATGATGCTGAAAACAGGCTCTTGAGTTTCCTCCTGCTCCAGGGCCAGTAGGCATGGGTGCAAAGCTTGTGGTCTGTGCAGAGCTTAGGGCTGGGGTGTGTGTGTGTGTGTGTGTCCCTGGGAAGTGTCTGCACCAGCTTGTGAAGGGTTCGAGTTTTGTTTGAGTAAAGGATTCTTAGCCTTCACTAGTGCTCATAATAAGGGTGTGACCCAGTGTGCACAGAATCCCTGAGGAGAGGGCTGGCAAAGCAGCTTCATCCGGGTAATCCACCAGCAATGCTGACTGAACACTCACTGTTTGCAGAGTGCACAAGGGCGCCCCTAGATGCTAGGACAGCATGAGCAAAGCAGAGCTGTTGTCCTCACAGGCTCACAATCTAGTCTGAGAGATGGATGAGAAGTAAGATAAACACAGAAGTCATGAGATAATAGAGCTGGAGATTAAAATAAAGCAGGACAACTGAGTTGGTGTGTGGGCCCCACTTGCTGGACACCCCCTCCCCACCACCACCCAGATGCCGATGCCCGGGTAATGAAGTCTGCACTCTGGAATGTAGGGACCTAGTCTGCCCTGATTCTCTGCAACCCATCTCTCTACTCCCTGGGACCTAGACCCCCCAGCCAGTTCTGTGGCCATCCCAGGGGCAGGGTCCCTGGGATGATGGGCAGGCTCAGTCTGCTGTGGGCTCTCCCCCTTATTCCTGTGCAGGTGGTGGTGGTGGTTCCTTCGGATAATGACAGCCTCCAGTCTTGCATGACGGAAAGGCCTCACGGGTTTATAGTCCAGAAGGGGCTCTGTGAGCAGAAGCTGAATTAAAATGGAGAAATACAGCCTCCCCTTCCTCCCCTCCTTTCCTTTCCCCCGCCCAACTTCCCTCATTCCCACAGCCCCTGAGGCCATGGGTGAATAGTTTCTTAGTCCATTTGCCTTGCTAAACTGAGTTAGTGAGCTGGGTATATACCTTCCTATGCGAAGAGTCAGACACGACTGAGCGACTGAACTGATGGGTACTAAAGTTAGGAGGCACCCAGAACCAGCAAGTGGAATAAAGAGAATACTGTTTGACTCTGAATGCACCACCCCTCCTCTCCCCAGTACAGACTAGATCTCTTGTCAACTCTAATCCTTGATTCTGATGTTCTGGCTCTAAACATTCTAAGACTTCAGAGTTGTAGACTCTGACATTCTAGAATATTAACATCCTATGCATCTTACATGACCATCCTGGATGTCTATGATTTCTGTCCTTGTGTTCTAGAATTCTGGGACCCCAATATTGATTTTTGTTGGGGTCTACTCATTGAAGTAACAAAAGAGAAAGACTCCATGCAGAGGCACATGATTTGTCATAATGATAGCAACTAACAGTCTTTCAATCATGCTTTTATTCAACAGTTCTTTTTGTTGTTGTTGTTTAAAAACTCTTTTAAGTGCCAGACACTCTTCTTGGATTATACAAATAAATTTAAATATTAAAAAATAGACAAATACACAATTTGTTAGAAGATGACATGTGCAGGAGAGAGGGGTTGGGAATGAGGGAGCACAATTCAAATTGATGGTCAAGGTAGGACGTAATAAGAAAGTAATATTTGATTTTCTATTTATTCTTTCATTTATTGAAAGTTGAAATCTCATTGTATAATTATGGATTTGTTTCTCCTTGGAGGTCTACCAGCTTTTGCTGTACATATTTTAGATCTCTGCCATTAGGAGTATAAACATTTAAAATTGTTTTATGCTCTTAACTAATCAATCCATTACTTGTTATGAAATGACCTTTTCTA
The DNA here is from genome assembly GCF_023699985.2 of Odocoileus virginianus. Classification (NCBI taxonomy): domain Eukaryota; kingdom Metazoa; phylum Chordata; class Mammalia; order Artiodactyla; family Cervidae; genus Odocoileus; species Odocoileus virginianus. The sequence goes on along the minus strand of NC_069682.1, from coordinate 56,054,064 downwards.
TCCCTGGTAAGATTCTTTGCTCTGAAATGAAATTTGTCTGATATTAACCTAACCACTCTAGTGTTCTTTTAATTAGTGTTAGTATGGTATATCTTTTTCCATCCTTGTACTTTTAACTTGTGTCTTTATATCTGAAGTGGATGTATGGTTTTGTTTTTGTTTTGGTACATGGCATGTATTTGGGTCTTTATAAAAATTCAGTCTGACAATCTCTGCTTTTTAATTGGGAGTGTTTAGACTACTTACATTTAATGTGATTATTGATATGATTCAATTTAAGCCTATTATCTCATATTTGCTTTCTCTGTCCCATTTGCTCTTTATTTTTTTTCTTTTCTGCCTCATTTCTTTCTTTTTTTTTTATTTTGACAATTTTTAAGTCTTTATTAAATTTGTTACAACATTGCTTCTGTTTTATGTTTTGATTTTTTGGCTCTGAGGCATGTGGGATCTTAGTTCCCTGACCAGGGAACAAACCCACACCCTCTGCATTAGAAGGTGAAGTTGTAACCAATGAACTGTCAGGATAGTCCCTCTTTCTGCCTCATTTCTGATTAACTGAGCACTTTTCATTATTTCATTTTCCCTCCTTTGTTGGCTTCTTATCTATAATTCCTCATTCTGTTATTTCAGTTGTTGCATTAGAATTTATGGTATATGTCTTTAACTTGTCACAGTCTACTGTCAAGTGATATTATACCACTTCATATGTAGTGTAAGAACCTTGTAATAGTATACTTCCATTTCTCTCTTCCTGACTTTAATGCTATTATTGTCATGCATTTTACTTGTGTAGATGTTACACACTCCACCAAATATTATTATTTTTGTTTAAACAGCAAATTACCTTTTAAGGACAACTAAATGATAATATAGAATCTTAAATATTTACTCATGTAGTTAACATTTTTTCCTTTGCTCTTATTTCCTTTGCATAGATCCAGATTTCTGTCTGGTATCATTTTTCTTCTGCCTGAAAAGACATGTGCAGGAGAGAGGTGCATTTATCATTTTTTGTAGTGCAGATCTGTTGGTAAAGAATTCTTTCAGCTTTTGTTTGTCTGAAGACATCTTATTTCACTTTCATGTTTGAAAGATATATTAACAGGGAACAGAAATCTATGTTGACCCGTTTATTTTTCTTTCAGTAAGTTAAGATGTGGCTCTACTGTTTTCTCCCTTCCATGTGTCCAGTAATAAATTTGCCATTATCCTTATCTTTGTTCCTCTGTACTTAACATACCTTTTTTCTTTGACAGTTTTAAAAATATTTTCCTCTTTGTCACCAGTTTTGATCATGATAGGTAATTTTCTGGGTTTTTTTGTGCTTGAGGTTTGTTAAACTTCTTGCACCTGTGAGTTCATGGTTTACATCAGATTTGGAATATATTCAACCATTTTTTTTTTCAAATTTTCCTTTCCTTTGGAGAACTCAGTTTCATATATATTAGACTATTTGAAGTTGTTCCACATTTCTCGATACTTTTCCTGTTAAAGAATTTTTTTCCCCTCTACATGTTCCATTTTGGATAATTTTTCTTGCTGTGTCTGCAGATTCATTAATCTTTTCTTCTGCCATGTTTAGTCAGCCATTAATTCTAGCATATTTTTCATTTCTGGTATTGTAATTTTCATTTCTAAAAGTTTGATTTGGATCTTTTTATGTCTTCCATGTGTCTCTTTCACTTGGGAACATATAGAATACAGTTTTTAAAATTGTTTTAATGTTCTTATCCACCACTTCCTTGTCAGTTCTGTGTCAGTTTCAACTAATTCATTATTGTCCTCACTATGAGCCATGTTTTCTTGCCTCTTTGCATGCCTGTAATCTTCATTTGGATGCCAGACATTGTGAGTTTTACCTTTGGTGGATGCTATAGATTTTTATATTTCTATAAAAGATGCTTGCTCCTTGGAAGAAAAGCTATGATCAACCTAGACAGCATATTTAAAAGCAGAGACATTACTTTGTCAACAAAGGTCCATCTAGTCAAAGCTATGATTTTCCCAGTAGTCATGTATGGATGTGAGAGTTGGACTATAAAGAAAGCTGAGCACTAAAGAATTGATGCTTTTGAACTGTGGTGTTGAGGAAGACTCTTGAGAGTCCCTCAGACTGCAAGGAGATCCAAACAGTCCATCCTAAAGGAAATCAGTTCTGAATATTCATTGGAAGGACTGATGTTGAAGCTGAAACTCCAATACTTTGGCCACCTGATGGGAAGAACTGACTCTGAAGGCAGGAGGAGAAGGGGGTGACAAAGGATGAGATGGTTGGGTGGCATTACTGACTTGATGGACGTGAGTTTGAGTAAGCTCCGGGAGTTGGTGATAGACAGGGAAGCCTGGCATGCTGCAGTCCATGGGGTTGCAAAGATTTGGACACACCTGAGCAACTGAACTGAGCTGATAAATCTTGAGTTTTGCTCTGAAATTCAATTAGGTTACTTGGAAATACTTTGATCCTTTCAAGTCTTGCTATTATGATTTGTTGACTGTGTTCAGAGCAGTGCTCTGTTAAAGGCTAATTCTGTACCGATACTGAGAGATGACCTTCCTGATTACTCTAACCATTACCCCATTAATTATGATTTTTCTCTATTTGGCACTATATTTGGTCCTGTGTGACTGCTAGGCCCTGCTCTGTAATCTTTAACCATGTTTTTCCCAACCCAGAGTAGTTTTGTTACACAAAAACACCAACCAGTACTCAGTGTAATATTCTAGGGTAGGGGAACTTCCTGAAGATTTCTAAAATTCTCATTTTGTGCAGCTGTCTCCTGTCTGATGTGAAAGTGAAAGTGTTAGTTGCTCGGTAGTAGCCTGCCAGGCTCCCCTATTCATAAAATTCTCCAGGCAAGAATACTGGAGTGAGTAGCCATTTCCTTTTCCAGGGTATCTTCCCGACCCCAGGATTGAACCTGGGTCTCCTGCATTGCAGGTGGATTCTTTACCACTTGAGCCACCAGGGAAAGCCCTGCTTTCCTTGGTCTTCATGGACTCTCAGCTTCATTTCCTTAACTCAGAGTGTCAGCTGGGCATCACCTCCTTCCTGTACTAGGATCTAGAAACTCCTCCCAGGCAGTCAGTTCAGTTCAGTTCAGTTGCTCAGTCATGTCCGACTCTTTGCGACCCCATCAACTGCAGCACACCAGGCCTCCCTGTCCATTACCAACTCCCGGAGTCCACCCAAACCCATGTCCACTGAGTCGGTGATGCCATCCGACCATCTCATCCTCTGTCGTCCCCTTCTCCTCCTGCCCTCAATCTTTCCCAGCATCAGGGTCTTTTCCAATGAGTCAGCTCTTTGCATCAGGTGGCCAAAGTATTGGAGTTTCAGCTTCAACATCAGTCCTACCAATGAACACCCAGGACTGATCTCCTTTAGGATGGACTGGTTGGATCTCCTGCAGTCCAAGGGACTCTCAAGAGTCTTCTCCAACACCACAGTTAAAAAGCATCAATTCTTCGGCACTCAGCTTTCTTCATAGTCCAACTCTCACATCCATACCTGACCACTAGAAAAACCATAACCTTGATTAGACGGACCTTTGTTGACAAAGTAATGTCTCTGCTTCTTAATATGCTGTCTAGGTTGGTTATAACTTTCCTTCCAAGGAGTTAAGTGTCTTTTAATTTCATGGCTGCAGTCACCATCTGCAGTGATTTTGGAGCCCAGAAAAATAAAGTCAGCCACTGTTTCCACTGTTTCCCCAACTATTTGCCATGAAGTGATGGGACCAGATGCCATGATCTTAGTTTTCTGAATGTTAAGCTTTAAGCCAACTTTTTCACTCTCCTTTTTCACTTTCATCAAGAGGCTTTTTAGTTCTTCTTCACTTTCTGCCATAAGGGTGGTGTCATCTGCATATCTGAGGTTATTGATATTTCTTCTGGCAGTCTTGATTCCAGCTTGTACGTCTTCCAGCCCAGCATTTCTCATGATGTACTCTGCATATAAGTTAAATAAGCAGGGTGACAATATACAGCCTTGTAAACCTGAGTAATCACAGGGCGCATATTGCTTGCTTCTCCTCACTCAGGAATCACTGTTCCTCATTGCCTGATACCGACTGCCTGGAAAACTGTCATTTCATGTCTTTTGTCTTGTTTTTTGTTTGTTTGTTTGTTTTGTTTTTGTTCTTTCAAGTGGGAGAGTAAATTCAGTTCCTGTTAGTCCATCTTGGGTGGGAGCAGACATCAGAATGGAACCTTCACAGACTTGAAGGGGGTGATAGAGTTAACCATGGGGATATGGGTGTGGGGGGAGGAAGATGATTCCATCCAGATAATGGGGCCAGCCAAGTACAATGGTCCTGTGCATGTGTTCCTGAGAGTGTTTGAGAAACAGAAAGGAGCCAGTGTGCCTGGAACAGGGGATGCTGAGGGAAGGGGTGTGACTTGGGAGAGGAGATGAGGTGGCAGATTGTGTAGGACCCTGCAGGCCATGGTAAGAACTGTGGCTTTTATAACAAGGGAAATGGGAACTATGGGAGGGTTTGGGCAGACAAAAGAAGATCTTTTGACATACACTTTACAGGATCTCTGAATTGACTAAATTAACCAAATTAACCAAGAGAGGCAAGAGTGAATGCTTGAGACAGCCAGGGACTGGTGCCCTGAACCTGAAGAGAGGGATGGTGACTCAGACACATAAAAGGATACACTGTTGAGGGGGTATTAACTAGGAAGACTTTGAGGGAGGCTTCTGGGGTGCAGTTAGTGTTCTGTGTCTTGATGGAGGTTACATCATGTGTTGACTGTGTGACAACTCGTTGAACCAAGTGTACATCTCTGGTTGTGTTCTCATCCACATGAATGTAATATCTCAAAAAACAGAAGAGATGAAGGTGGTTTGGACAAGGCTGTTATCAGTGGAGGTGGAGAGATGTGGGGGCAGATTCTGGATCTCTTTTATAGGTAAATCCAACAAGACTTGAGGATAGATGTAATGTTAGGCATGAGGGAAAGAAGAGGGCCCAGGATAATGCCATGAGTGGGTTTGAGAATCTATTTTTTCATTAAGAGTATAGTTTGTGTGGTGGATTCTGGAGGTACTGATGGTTACCTTTGCTTCTGTGAGGTTAGACACTCCCTGAGAGTGAAAATGATAATGTAGAAACCAAACCAAGTTGACAGGAGAGACAAGGTCCACACAGTAACGTATCAGCTCCTGGATCCAGCCATGCCTGAAGTCAGCACTCTTGTCTTCTCAGTTACATAAATCAATAGTTCCTTTCTTTTCCTTCCTTTGACTTGCAACTTAAGAATCCAGACTGATACAACATTTTCACGTGCTTTCCTCTGTCTGTACCATCCCAGAGAGCCTGTATTGAAACTATAGTCTTTCCTTACCATTTTCAACACCTGCCCTTCACTTTCTTTCCTCTGGACTTTTGTTCCTATGGTTCCATCTTCCTAGAATGACCTTCTTTCCCTTGCTTCCTGCCTTCATATCAAAACTTTCCTCCTGTTCAAATCCATCCTGACTCCACCAGCTGAAAGTTGGAGCTGACAGGGCCCTTAGACACCAACCATCTATCGCCACTCCCATTTTGTGGATGGGAATACTGAGGTCACTCAGAGATATGGGCAGATTTGGGGTCAGGACTTCAGTATCCTGACTCTCTCAGAAGCATTTCATGATCCTCCTTGTTCAGTCATTTCTGTCCCCACCCTTGCTCAGGGCTGAACCAAACTCTTCACAATGGTTTTCCTTAGTCTGGGATGCCTTACGTCTTCCTGTCCTTCTTGAAAAGTTCCCATTTGAACTTGAAGACTTCATTCAAGGATCAGACTTCTGGAAGGCTCCTTTTATTACCAGGCTGTGTCAGTGTCCTGCTAGGTACTCCCACAGCTGTCTTTGGTACCTCCATGAACCTGTTCATCCCTCGGTATTATGAGTGTCTATATCCTGTCTGCCTCACCTTTGGGGCAGGCTGTTCTGGTGAAGTTTCCCAACCAGTGTACGTTAATCAACAAACATGGAGTGAGAAAGTGCACTGCTGGGGAGGAGGACCAGCACTAGGCTTGGAGGCAGGAGGACCAGCTGCTGTCCGTCTCCCTCCCCCACCCCAGCTCTGTGGCCTCAGGCAAGTCATGTCCTCTATTTGAGCCTTGGGTTTTTCATCTTCGAAAGGAGCGGGACATCATAGTGGTCTAAACCTCAGGCAGCCTGAATTTGAATCCTAGATGTGTGACCTTGGGCAGATGACTTAAATTCTCTGGCCTCAGTTTCCTCTCTTGTAAAATCAGGATAATAAATGCACCCACCTTGTATAGAGTATTTGTAAACCATAAATGAGTGAATATTTATAAAGTTTTCAGAATTATATTGGCACAGTGTATAAAAACCCCAAATGATAACCATTAAGCAAAAGAAGAGTCCCTTGGACAGCAAAGAGATCCAACCAGTCCATCCTAAAGGAAAATCGGTCCTGAATATTCATTGGAAGGACTGATGCTGAAGCTGAAACTCCAATATTTTGGCTACCTGATGTGATGAACTGACTCATTTGAAAAGACCCTGATCCTGGGAAAGATTGAAGGCAGGAGGAGAAGGGGACGACAGAGGATGAGATGGTTGGATGGCATCACTGACTCAATGGATGTGAGTTTGAGTAAACTCTGGGAGTTGGTAATGGACAGGGAGGCCTGGTGTGCTGCAGTTGATGGGGCTGCAAAGAGTTGGACACGACTGAGTTACTGAACTGAAGCAAAAGAAACCCTTGTCTTACTGAGAGAGGATGAGAGCTTGGCAGCCATCAGGTGCTGTATGAGTGGACTAGGGTTAGTCTCAGTAGGTAAGCTGCCTGGGAGAGACTGGCCCTGACACTAACTCGTTAGGTGTCCTTGAACAAATCATATCACCTCTCTGGGCCTCAAACTCCCCATTTATAAAATGAAGGGGGTTGGGGAATTCCCTGGGGGGGTTAAGACTCCACACTCTCACTGCTGAGGCCTTAGGTTCATTCCCTGGTTGGGGAACTAAGATCCCACAAGCTGCCAGAATAAATAAATAAATAAAATGAAATAAATACAATAAAATAAAACGGAGGGGTTGATCTAGGGCAGTTAGAGTTAAGGTATTAGTCTCTCCGAGTCTCGTGACTGAATGTGTGGAGTGGGGCTGACAGCTGCATGCCTGTCGTGGGCTCCTGTGGAGGATTATGTAGGATAGAGTCTGTGGGGCGCATGCCAGCCGTGCTGGCGATGCAGTGAGTGCTCCGTAAGTCTGCCTATCCTTTGTTCAGTCTCTAAGTCGTGTCCAACTCTTTTGCAAATCCATAGACTGTAATGTAGCCTGCCAGGCTCCTCTGTCCATGGAATTTCCCAGGCAAGAATTTGCCACTTCCTTCTCCAAGGGATCTTCCCGACCCAGGAATCGAACCTGAGTCTCTTGCATTGCAGGTGGATTCTTTACCGCTCAGCCACCTGAGAAGCCTGTGCCTGTCCTTACTGCCACTGTTGTTCTGGCTCTGACAGCCCAGGGTTCTCTGAGGTGGGGCTAGATAGAGGACGAGCTGGGTACCCATAAAGTATCACCCTACTTCCAGTTTAGAAAGATGGGAGCCGCTGTGTGACCTCTGGCCAGTGTCTGCCTGTCTCTGAGCCTCATGTGCTGGGCTGTGGCATGAGCAAGAAGGACGAGGAGCACGCCCACTGGAGAAAGAAGAATGTGGCCCCTCCATGCCACAGGGATGGGCTGTGTCTGCTTTTGTGTGGCCTCTGATCTCCCAGGGCCAGCAATGTCCCTGCCACATGTGTGACCATCTCAGAATTGTCATCTGCCACCTGCTGGGGCCTGGGAGTGGGAGGCTGAGATGGGAAGAAAGCAAGGTCCAAATTCTGGCTGTTCCTGTTTCTTGTTCTGTGACCTCGGGCAAACCTCTGTGCCTCTCTGTCCCATTTCCTCACGTGTCATGTGGAGATGCTTTGAGTGCTTAGATAGGACACTCCAGACCCAAGGGTTGGGGGCAGTGAAGAGGTGGCAAATGTTGGCCTGGGCTGGGAAGTATGAACTATTCCCCTGGAGCTTTCCCCAGGGTAAGTGAGAAGCAGTTGGGAGCTTAGAGTCCTCTCTCTGTGTCCTGTAGGTAGAGCACAGACTGGCTGGCAGAGGCCCGGGGCTCATCTTGGGATGGAGACAGATTGGCAGACAAAGGGGCGGCAGGCGGGTGGGGCGGGGGTGCCCCTGGGGAGGGAGGGAAGAAGGAGGGGCGAGGAGCAGGAGGGAAGGAGGCAGGGCTGTGTGCAGCCTGACAAACCCTGGGCCTATGATGTCTCCAGCTGGAGGCTAGACTGGTCCCTTCCTCAAATGGGGTGAAGAGGGGTGCTTGTTGGTTCAGCCCTCTGGATTCTGGGAATAAATGAGGGAGGGACTTGGTGGGTGGCAATTGCTGAGACTGTGATAAAACATTCCCTCCTTCCCGCAGATCGACCCCCGCCTCCCCCCGCCCCCCCGCCCCCCACCCCCCCCCCCCCCCCCCCCCCCCCCCCCGCGCCCCCTCCCACCCCCTGGCCGCACTGCTACTGTGATGTCTAAACAATAGCTCTCCTCTCTTCCGGCAGTTCTCAAGGCTGCGTGAGATTGCTGGGACCCACCCCCAGGTCTGGGGGAGGGCCTGAGAATGTGCGTGTCTTACCAGTTCCTGGGTGATGGTGGTGCTGCTGGTTCTGGTGACACATGTTGAGAACCCCTGTTCCACTGAGTGCCCTGTCAGTTCAGGTCCTTTAGGTGCAGACACTGGATGGAGCCAGAAGAGTAAGAGGATTATTGGGGCTTGATGGCTATGCAAGACCAGGGGCGTGGGGAGCAGAAATGGACAGAGAGAACTTGAGACTGCCACATGGCAGTCTGGCACCACCAACCCAACTGGGAGCTCTGGAGAAGAGTCCGCCCATCAGGGAAGCCCCACGCTGAACAGAAGCTTCTCCTGCTGGCTTAGACATTGGCTGGGATTGCCCAGGAAGGCCGTGACCTTGGCTCAAGAGCTGAGGTGGGAGCTGAGCTTACTGCCACTGGAGGCTGTCGGCTCACTGCTCTCCTGGTACCCAAAAGGCAAGTTTTCCCTCAAAGGGAGAACGAGCACCCTGCCAAGTCTGCTGTGGTGTCTACCACATGCCAGGCTCTGGGTAGAACATTTACCTGGATGAATGCAGTTGCAGAACCAGAGCAATCTGACAACTCAAATCTAGTTGTCCCTATTTTAAAGAAAGTGAAAGTGAAAGTCACTCAGTTGTGTCTGACTTTTTGTGATCCCATGGACTATACAATCCATGGAATTTTCCAAGTCAGAATACTGGAGTGGGTGGCCTTTTCCTTCTCCAGGGGATCTTCCCAACCCAGGGATCAAACCCAGGTCTCCCGCATTGCAGGCAGATTCTTTACCAGCTGAGCCAAAAGAGAAGCCCAAGAATACTGGAGTAGGTAGCCTATCCCTTCTCCAGCAGATCTTCCCAACCCAGGAATCGAACCGGAGTCTCCTGCATTGCAGGCAGATTCTTTACCAACTGAGCTATGTCCCTATTTAGCAGATGGGAAAAGTGAGGCTCTGAGGGATGAAGTCATCTACCCAGAGGTGGAGCCAGGATTTGAATGCCTCTCATGTTATAGCACTCACTCCTCTCCACCTGGGAGGTGAAGAACATCTGTGCATTTACAGCTGGGGACTCTGAGGTGTGGAGAGGTCAACAACTTGCCTGACTATGCAAATAAAGTAATTGGAAGCTCTGGGGTTTGAGCCCTGCTCTGACCCATCTCTTGTAATTGCAAAGGCTACCCTTGGATACTGATAGGAGGATGTAAGAGCAGAATCTTGGGGCTGGGAGGGGTTTGACCAGTCGGGACACTGAGGCCCAGGGAGGTCATCAGCCACGTCTCAGTTCCTCTCTGTGCCTGCTGTGTGGAGTGTTACCAATGCCCATGCATTTGGCATACAGCATTGGGCACCTGTGGGTCAGCCTTCCAACCCAGGGCACTTGGGGTGGGAGAGGTAGATGTGGTACAAGGGTGTCTCTGCAACCCTGGAGGAGGCACTGGAGCTGGGCAAGGTGGCTGAGTCAGGTAGGGTTGCATTTAGGCGGGCTTCCTGGAGAAGGCAGCTTAAGAGAAGAAGTGAGGAGGGCATGCAAGGCAGAGCGAAGACTAGAAACAAAGACTTGGAGGTGGGAGAATTCCTGTTGCTTTTAGGAAATTGATTAAAACCCAGCAAGTCTGGAATGCTGAGGCAGTGGGTGGAGGGAGGAGGAAGGTATGGCCAGAAGTAAGGCAGAGTGGAATGTTGGCCAGGGGAGTGTGGTCAAGCAGGACTCTGTTCAAGGTAGGACTACTCTCTGCAGGAGACTTCTGATCATCAGGATTCTGAGTTCTCCATATTTTCCTCTCAGCTGACTCCTGACTCATCTCACCTTTCCTCAGACTCCTCTGTGGCCTCCAGCCACTAAGGTGGCCCCCAAGAATCCCCTTCTCCTGAAATTCACCTAAACTTTGAATTGTAATAATGTGGACCTGTGTAACCAGTCGGATTTTCTGGAAATGGTGAAATGTGACTTCCAAGGCTAGGTCTTGAGATGTAGTGCCTTGGTCTCTGGATTTGGTCACCTTGGGGAGGCCAGCTGCCATGTATGAAATCACTCTAGAAGCCTGTGGAAAGGCCCACCTCCAGCTGGCACCATCTTGCCAGTCCTGTGAATGAACCACTTTGCAAGCAGATCTTCCCGCCCCAGTCAAGCCTGCAGATAAGTGCAGCCCCAGAACCACCAGCCAAGCTGGTCCCAAATTCCTGACCCAGAGAATTCCTGAAACCCATTAACTTATGGTTGTTATAGCTATAAGTCACTGAGTTGGGGGGTGATTTGTTTTGCAGCATCAAACAGGGAGGGCTCTTCCCCACCCCTTCTTGGCTCCTCCAGTTTGTTGCTCTGGTCGCCTTCTGTAAATTGTTCACTCATTCATTCACGAACATTTATCAGTCACCTCCTATGAACCAGGCATTGGAGACACAGGTCACAATAGACCAGGCCCCTATCCTCAGAGTTCCAAGATTCAGGCTTCCTATTTTACTGTGATTTTCTAAATTCATCTGTATTAAGTCACCGATTGTTTGAGCTGAATGTCTCTGAGTGACTCCTAACCTTTTGGGAGATTTTACCCCTTTTGAGAGTCTGATGAAAACTAAAGGCCAGAAAAGGTCACCTATACACAGAATTAAATTGGGGTACACTTTCAAAGGGATCTCAAGTCATCCAAAGCAGAATCTTGGCCCCCAGACTCCAGATTCCCCATCTGGCCTCTGTGGACATCAGCTCAGTGAGGAGTAAGCAGGGAGGCCTCAGCTTTGATCTGACGTTTATGTAATGACAGCCTGTGCTGATGGCAGGGGGCCTTCAGCTTGGTTCAGGTCGAATGTGAGTGGCCTGGGCTCTCCTCTCTGTGCCCTTGGTGGACTGTCCTGCAGAGAGGCTGGGGGGTCTGGGGTGCTGAGTAGGTCACTTGAGAGAAGAGGGTGAGCGTGCCCAGTGGATTGTGTACAAGCGGCTCCTCCAGCTGAGCTCCGCCTGCTGTTGAAGCTGGTACTTGGCCCAGGCCTCCACCTCGTGGGCTCCGGAGGCTGCGGAGTGTGGAGGCTGGGGAGTGTGGAGGCCGGGGAGTGTGGAGGCCAGGGAGTGTCGAGGCTGAGGGTGCAGCAGCTTCTGGTTGTCCATGGGCTCCAGCTCTGCAGTGGAGCTTTGCCAGTCCTGGGCCCTGGGGGATTTAACCTCACCTTCTGACTTGGGCTTCTTCAACTTTGAACTGGGGACAAGGCCCCTGAAGGGGGGCCATGGGGTAGAAACAAGTCTTCCGGACAGGCACACTGGGGACTCCTTGCCTGGCAGACCCTCCGGTTCTTTGGCCCTCGACCTCCTCTCTCTGGCTCTGGGCAGCCGCTGACCTCATCACCTCTCTCAGGGAAGCCACCATTTCCGGCTTCAACTCTCCACCTTCTCAGGAGCCCGGTGTGTGACTCAGGAAGCAGCTCCGTAAGTGGGATGGCGGGGGGGTGGGGGGGTGGGGGGGTGTGCAGGAGGAGGGGGAGGGCTGGCACAGGCAGAGGGCAGCTTCCCTCTCCCAGGCCCCCAGGGAGGGGCCCCTTCCCTCCGGAATGTTTGCTTCTCCCCCTCCACTCTTTCCAGCTCTCTCTTCTTTCTCCTCTCTCCTTCCATCTTTGCTATTCTTTCCTTCATTTCCTCTTTTTCTCCTTCCTCCCTTCTCTCTGCCTTCTGTCCTTCTCTCTGCTTTCCTAGTCATTCTTCTTCCCTTGTCCTTTACCCTCCTCTTCACCTTCATAAAGATTAACAGCGTGGACCCTGGCTGTCTTGGGTTCAGATTCCAGCTCTGCCCCGTACTGGCTGTGTGACCTCAGGCGAGTTACTTAATCTCTCTGTGCACTGGTTTTCTGAACTGTAAAATGAAGTGCTCACTAGCGGACACTTCTTTTGAGGCTGTTATGAGGAGTAACAGACCAGTGACTGAGGTTGTTACGAGGCGTAATTGAGGAGTCACTGCTCAGCGGGCATCTGCTCCTCCATTAATATTCTCCCCTCCCCTCCTTTCCTCCTTCCTGCGCGGGGGCTCCCTCCCTGCCTGCCTGCAGGCCCGATGCTCCAGCTCTCGCCCCTTCTCTGCTGGGATCTTGGGCCTGCCTCCTGCGCAGGCCCTGCCCTGCCCCATCCTTCCTGGACCGGAGCGGAGAAGCAGGAGCGCAGGCGTGGGGCCAGGCTGCCCCTGGAGCAGTTGCAGAGCCAGGTGGTTGGAGCTCTTCCCCAGCCCCGCCCATGACGTGCGGAGCCGCCTTTGTGCTGTGGGGTGACAGCCTCTCTCAGCACCTTACTTGGCAGAACTGTGCATCTGGCCTGGGTACAGCTGAAACACTCAGCCTGGGAGGCGGCCGCCTTGGAAGGCTGGGTGCTCCAGAGCCCCCTTCTCCTCCACTTGCTGGCTGGCTGGCCTCACAGGGACCCCCCAGTGCCCGGCCTGGTACCCCCCACACAGCAGGAGTTCAATCAGTGGGTGGGCACCGAGGGTGATATCAGCCTTGTTTTGGGCTAAACGCTGCTCTAAGTGCAGATTTCTTTCATCATCACATCAGTCCTCTGCCTCTCTAAATCCCCGTTGTAGAGATGAGCAGACCAAGCCATGATGGCTCAGATGGTAAAGAATCTGCCTGCAATGTAGGAGACATGGGTTCGATCCCTGGGTCGGGGAGATCCCCCAGAGAAGGGAATGGCAGCCCGCTCCAGTATTCTTGCTGGATTTTTTCCCATGGACAGAGGAGCCTGGAGGGCTACAGTCCATGGGGTCACAAAGAGTCAGACACAACTGCGTGACTGAGCCACAGAAAAGTGTGGGAAACCGCCCCAGGTTGAATGAATGGATGAAATGATAGCTTTAGGAGGGGAGGCATTTTACTGAGAAGGAAACCAAGACATCGGTTGACCTACAGTCACCGAGGTGGTGAGTGGGAAACATCAGGACTTGACCCCAGGAATCCAGCACTGCTTCTCACTTGCCTGTAATCATGCTAGGACAGTGTGGTTGGGTCCCTGCCCACTCTGGGCCTTGGCTAGGAGGAGCAGCTGTGAGCAGAGCCGCAGCAGAGTGAACCACTGACCAGAGGCCCACCACCAGCCAGTGACCCAGTCCTTGCCACACTTCTTTGAGAGTGTTTGTCTTTATGTTTCAGGTGAGGTGCCTAAGGCTCAGAGAAGGCAAGCAACATGCTCAAGGTCATACAGCCAGTGGACGTGACTCCCAAGTCCTGCTTCCGATCTTCCAGGAGGGAGGCCTGGGAGATAGACAGGCCTGGGGTGAGAGGACACAGAAAGAAGGCCATGCCCAACACCACACCATTATTCAGTTTCTGCTGTCAAGGTTACAGCCCAGTGCCCCTCTGCCCACCATTTGCAGAAAGGCCCGGTGGTGGGCCTCTCCCCTTTGTCCTGGAAGCCAGACCTGGCAAGGGTCATTGTGCTCCTCTTTCTTCCTTCCATTTTCTTTCCCTCCTTCCCCCTTTCCTTCCTTCCTTTTCTAACCTTTTTATTAAGGTTTAAAATACACAAACTAGTGCTTCCCTGGTAGTCGAGTGGTTGAGAATCTGCCTGCCAGTGCAGGGGACGTGGGTTCAATCCTTGGTCCAGGAAGATCCCACATGCCACAGGGCAACTAAGCCCATGTACCACAAATACTGAATCAACAAGCCTAGAGCCTATGCTCCACAAGAGAAGCCACCGCAATGAGAAGCCTGTGCACCACAACTAGAGAGTAGCTCCTGCTCAATGCAACTAGAGAAAGCCCGTGAGCAGCAACAGAGACTTAGTACAGCCATAAATAAATAATCTTAAAAAAATACACACCAAAGTAGCTAGAGCACACACATCTGAAGTGTGCAATTTAGTGAATTTTTATGTAAGTATACACCCGTGTGACTACTATCCATATTTACAGAACATTTTCCCCACCCAGCAGGCTGCCTCCTGCCCAACCCCCAGGTGACCACTATTCTGATTTTTTATCACCATGAATGTTGTGTATTCTCAAAATTTGTGTAAGTATTCTCACTGTGCCTATTTGACAGATAGGAAAATATAGACCAAAAACCTGCTGGCAGCTCAGAGCCAACCACTATGTGCACAGTTTAAAGTGAAGAGACATGGGCCGTAGGTACTGTCCAGTCCTCACCGGCATGCTCATGCTTAATTTATCAGAGGAAATGCCACTCTTAGCTGTCCACTGATAGGGTGATCTGACACTTGATACTGCTCGTCCAGAGGGTCTCACAGGAATCCTGGGGTTTTAGCAATCCAGAAAATGTAGGGAGGGTCAGGTCCCTTCAGGATCACCAGGGAGATACTTGACTCTGTACTGGGTTGAATGACATCCCCTTCTCCCAAATTCGTGTCCACATACAACCCCAGAGTGTGACCTTATTTAGAAATAAGGTATTTGCAGATGTAATCAAGTTAAGATGTGGTAATAGTGGAGTAGGGCAGCCCTTAAGCCAATGCCTAGTGTCCTGATGAGAAGAGGGAAATTTGGACACAGACACAGGTATAGAGAGATGGCCATGTGATGATGGAGGCAGACATTGGAGTGATGCTTCTATAGGCCAAGGAATGCCACAGATTGTGCACAAACCCAGAAGTCAGGAGAGGCCTGGAGCAGATACGTCCCCAGAGCCCCAGAGGGAAGATGGCCCTGCTCACACCTTGATTTTAAGTGTCTAGCCTCCAGAACTATGAGACAATACTATTATTATTTCTGTTGTTTTAATCTATTCAGTTCATTTTGCTGCTTTGTTACAGAAGTCTCAGAAAACAATACAGTCTCCAAGCCTGCAGTCTTGGGAGCTGCTACTTTTGACCCCAAATCTGGATGGGGTTCATTTTAGGAAAGAAAACCCTATACAAGCAAAGAGGCTGCCAAGGATCCCCTAAGAAGAGCCTGGAACTCAAAACACAAGCAATCATCTTGTTGGGGTGGAAGAAAGAAAAATACACCTCCTCTTAGGTGCTAGTTCTAAAAATAAGAGCCAAGAGACTTCCCTGGTGGCCCAGTGGCTAAGACTCCAAGCTCCCAATGCAGCATGCCCAAGTTCAATCCCTGGTTGGGTAACTAGATCCCATATACCACAACTAAGACCTGGTAGAGCCAAGTAAATAAATATTTTTAAAATAAATAAAAACAAGAGTCAAAAGGCATCTCAACAGGTGACCTGAGGTGTGACATAAGCACTTTACAGCTTTCACACAACAATGAAACCAAGTTTGCAGCTGCCACTTCTGAGACTGACTTCTTACCAGGCGGGGTCTGCTTTCATTTTGGCAACAGCTTTTGTTATTCCCATTTTACAGATGTGGAAATGGAGGCTCTGAGACATTACATGACTGAGGCAGCAGGTGTGACGGCCCAGGCTTTGGGACCTTGTGACTGTTGGTAGGTAACTTCCCCTCCCTGAGCTTCTCGCGGCTGAACTACAAATACCAAAATGCACTTCTGATGGAGCTGTCTTTTCAAGCATTATCCCACTGTATGAAGCAGCCATCACCAACCTCGCCTCACAATCGATGAGCCCGAGTCTTGAGGGAAGGGATGTACACAGGACATGTACAAACTGGAAAATGTAAAAGCTGTTCTCCTCTTGTAAGGATGTCATGCAATTTGAGTTGAGTAAAAGATAAGAATGTAGGTGAGCCTGGCATAGAGATAGTGCTTAATAAAGTCTTGCTTGAGATGTCACAGCTGGTGAGTGGCCAAAGGGGAAGTCACACCCAGATCTGTCACCCTAGAGTTGGCCCTCTAAGCTCCTTCTTCCAAGTGAAGCCCAGAGGAGGTGCCTGGCACAAAGTGAACCTTCAAGAAAAGTTAACTGGTTCAAAGTATTATTTTCAGAAAGCTGAAAACATGAAGTTCATGCAAATACAGAGTAAGTACACATCAAAGGTTTATTTAACTCCTCAGTGGGGGAAACAGAAGGATGGTAAATCTGCTTCAATAAAGGACAAGATGGCATTAGGTGAAAGTCTTACAGGGCAACAAAATCACAAGCTTTGTTTTTATTATAGGACAGAAATAATTTGCAACTGTGTATTTTTTTATAAGATAACTTGTAACTTCACTGAGCAAGGACTTGGATCAATAATCAACAGCAAAGTCAAACAAAGGTGTATCACCTAGAGAAACAGGTGCCCTGATGGGCTGATCAGACAGTGCTTATGATGACATTGAAAAGACACACAGGCTTCCTTTTGTCTTGTGTCTTATGTTTTGGATATATTTGCATTGCAGCAGCAGCTGCTGCTGTTATTATTGTTATTTCTCCTATTCTCTCTGCTGAAAGGCAGCTTATAGACCTGATAGGTTCCCAGAAGCCCAGAAACACACAGACCTCACCCCGCCTCCATATTCACGCAGGGATGCCGGGACAGAACTTTCCCCTAAAGGTGAGCTCATTGGGAAGGGCACACAGGCCAGGCAGCAGATCACACCCAGGCTGAAGGGGGCTGGGAGGCATCAGAGGGGCCTGCGGTGGTGGTGGTCTGTAAACAACACATCTCCGAAGGGATCTCACTGCATTCCTTGTCAAGTAAAATAAAGCGACCCGGAGATAATAGGTAGAGCATGATTCCATTTAGGGTGGTACATGTGTGTGTATATGCAGATACATTTATGAATGTGCACGCAGAGAAGGCTCTCTGGAGAAATATCCCCAAGCTGATAGTCGTGGGGGAGGTGAGGAGGAGGGGGAACAGTCTTGGGAAACAGAGCACTTTCTAAATTGCTTACCTCCAGTTTCTTTTCCTTGTTACTTGTATCCTCATTAAAATATATTCCTATATGTACTTACATATGTTGGAAGGTTTCTGGAAGGTTTTGTTGGGGAGCTAAGGATGGGGGGCGGGTGGGCTTTCCCACTGGTTCCCTCCTGTACTCTTGGACGTCTCATCACTGGGATTATTTCTGACCATGAATGCACCTCCACCCGAGCAGTGTCTGAGGATGAACCCCAGGCTTGCAGTCGGGGATCGGGGCGTCTGCTCCCAGGTCCCGCGGGGTGCGGCGGAGGAAGAGGTGCGGGCTTCGTAGACAGCCCTCACCGGCTCGGGGCTGGGTCGGGTCCGCAGCTGACGGTGCGGGCGGGGCTGGGGAGCAGAAGCAGATGGACGGGGCGCCGGACGGCTCGGGGTCCCCCGGTCCCGTCCAGGTGGCTCGGGCCTACTCTGGGCCAGCTGCGGGGACTGGGGAGGGGTGGGCAACCGTGATGGGGAGGGGACCCCCGTTTTCCATGACAATGCCGAGGCGGCGCGTACAAAGGCGCCGCAATCAGCGTTTTATTGGTTCGAGTTAATTATCTGAGGCGGGGAGGGGGCGGGCGGGGCTAGGGCGATTCCCTCGTGTGTGTGTGTGTGTGTGTGTGTGTGTGTGTGTGTGTGCGATTCCCTCGTGTGTGTGAGTGTGTGTGTGTGTGTGTGTGTGTGTGTGTGTGTGAAGAGGAGGGGCAGTGGGAAAGCGGCTCTTCCCAGTCTGAAGAGGCAAAGCGCCACCGCCCCCTGGTGGGTACTTCATTCATTCGTTCGTTCATTCATTCATTCATTCTCCCAGTCAGAGAGTTGCTTTGCGAAGCATTGCTTAAGTCAAGTGTTAAGTGCTCAGATCAAGGCCTGAGAAGTGGGTCACATTTTTCAAATGCTGCTTCCTGGGCTGGGCCCCTCTTGGTTCCCCTGTCACCAGCCATGAGGCTCTCTCATGCTGCAGGCTGACTTCTGTAGGATCATAAGGCAGCCTGGCAAACGCTAGCGGAAGGGTGGCAACAGTGCGTGGGCTCAGAGCAAGACCTTCTGTGGAGGAGGGAGCCTGAGAGGGCTGCCTGGAGGAGGCCTGGCCTGAGATAAGGCCGGAGAGACAAGTGGGGATTAGCCAGTTGAGGAGGTGGAGGGCCTGGCCGGAGGAGGCCTTTGCCAGTAGAAGGGTCGGCAGGAACAAAGCATTGCTGAAACAGCAAGTAAGGTGTACCCAGGAAGCCTCACTGGGGCAGGACCTGGAGCTCACTGTGCTGGGGGGTGGCCAAGCGGCGAGGGTCAGATGAAAGCATGGGCTTGGGTGGAGTGGGATGGGAGCACCTGTCTTTTCATTTCTAGTTTATCCTTCTTTCCTTTAGATTTGGAGAGAATTTGGCTGTTCTCTCCATCCCCCACCATCTAATTGCTCCCCGTGGGCTCAGGCCTTCTCATTCTTCCCCTTTACCGGTGTCCTGATGTCTCCTGGTTTTCCTCAGCCCTTCAGTCTACCTGTGCTCCATCCCCCAAAATGACCTTTCTAAAAACAAAGCTATGTGGCACTGCTTTTTAAACTTACAAAGGCACAGGATCTATAACTCAGTGGCTGCATGTGACAGAAACCCCATATTGATAGTGGTTCAAAGCAGAGGCATTTCTCGTGTAAATAAAGTCTGGTGTCTAGCAGTCTAGGGCTGGCATGGTACTCCAAAGTTTGGAAAACTAGACTCCTTCTATCTTTTTAGTAAATTGGCCTTATATGGCTTCTATTTCATGGCCCAGAATGGTTGCTCACACACAAGCCATCACATCTACATCCTAGAGGGAGAGACCTCCCATCATTAGAAAGAGGTCAAGTCCCTTTAAAGACCCTTTCTGGAAATCACATGCGATCCTTCTGCTTATATTTAATAGGCCAACTTGATTGCATGGCCACAGTAAGCTACAAGACAGGCTGAGAAACACAGTGTGTGTTCCGGGCATCCTGTGTCCAGATGAAAACAGTAGGTTCTGTCTCAAAGGAAGAAGTGAAGCCTGGATAGTGGAGGCTTGTTAGTCTTATTAGAACCATTAGTCTGTCACTTTGAGGAGTGTGTCCTACAGTGCACTCACCCACGTGACATGTGACATATCTACAAAGGTTATTCACAGCAGCATTGTCTGTAACAGCAAAGGACTGGAAACAGCCTTATAGAGGACTGGTTAAACACATTTGGTAACATCCAGGCACTGGAGCACTACGCATTCATAAACACAAACGAGGACATTCACGGTGCACTGACATGAAACAGCATTTCAGATATTCCACTTTGGAAAACAGTTTGGCAGTTTCTTATAAAGTTAAACATACACCTACCCTATGACCCAGCAACTTCACCCTTAGGTTTTAGCCTCAAAGAAATATATGTTCCCACAAGGACTGGTTCACAAACATCCGTAACAGTTTCATTTGTAATAGACAATAAGTGAGGGCAGCTTAGTTTCGGTCAACCAGAGGATGGATAAGCAAACTGGCCACTCCACATTATGGGATGCTACACTGTGGCACCAGTGAGTAAGCTAGTGCCTGCATGCAACAACCTGGAAAAATCTCTGAACACAGCTGAGCAAAGCCAAGTGGGACACAAGAAAATAACTTGCCGCAATGATGTTATTGATATGAAATTCTAGAACAATTGAAATAAATCAATTGGTGGTGATAGAAATTAGATCAGTGACTTCCTCCAGGCCATGGGAAGGGAATGACTGGGAAGGGATGTGAAAGAACTTCTTGGGGTGCTGGAAATGTTCTGTTTCATGATTGCATATTGTTTACACAGATACATTTCACTGTATTAAATGATGCCTTTTCACCTTTAAAAGGCAAGGTGCAGAACAGTGTAAATTATGTGTCCTTTATGATTAAAAAGGAAAGAAATTTGCCTGTATCTGCATAGACTGTCTCTGGGAGAGGCTGGTAACAGTGGCTGCCTACAGGTTGGGAACCGGGTGGGGAAGAAGGAGACTTCTTTGCCATATCCTGTTACACATGTTGACTCTTAATATCTTTGCCATATCCTATTACACCTGTTGACTCTTAATTCAGCTCTTACGTAGCTGAATATATTAAATAAAAATTAAAAATGAAGAGATCAGTTACATGCAAATTTGACATCAACATGTGCTCAGTCACGTCTGACTCTTTGTGACCCCGCTGACTGTAGCCTGCCAGGCTACTCTGTCCATGGGATTCTCCAGGCAAGAATACTGGGGTGGGTTGCCATTCCCTTCTCTAGGGGATCTTCCCAACCCAGGGATTGAACCCAGGTCTCCTGCAGCTCCTGCATTGCAGGCATATTCTTTACCGCTGAGCTACCGGGGAAGCCCTGACATCAACACACCCTGGCGTTAAATCCTTTAGTGTTCCCCAGCACCATTAGGGCAAAGTTCAGACTCAGCTGTTCCTGCCTTCTCTGCCTCATCCAGGCAGCAGCCCTCCAGGTACTTGTCACCCACCTGCCGACTGCTCAACTCCAGTGCTCCCTGGGTCCTGGGTGCCCGTGCTCCCTGGGTCCTGGGTGCCCGTGCTCCCTCGGTCCTGGGTGCCCATGCTCCCTCGGTCCTGGGTGCCCGTGCTCCCTCAGCCCTGTGCTCTTACCCCAGCCTCACTCTCCTGCAAGGGTTGGCTGCTTGGTGAAGTTCTCACCAGCCCCAGTCTGAGTGGATTGCTCTTGCCTCCATGGTCCTCCCTTCTTCCTCATCTGTTCAGACCGCCATGTATACTGGTGCTCACTGCGAGCTGGACCGCAGGGTTCCCGGAGATGGATAGGAACCTGCTTCCATGTCTGTTCCCCTCTAGACAGCAGGCTTCTCCTGCCAGAGACTGCATTAGAGCCGCTGGCCTGGGGCAGAGGCCTTGATAAATTGATGTTTTGAAACAAACTGATGGGCATAGAGGCTCCGTCCCATGACAAGGCCAATGCAGCCCTGCTCTCTCAGGACGTGTAGAGAAGACATGTTTCTGGGCATTGTGTGATCTGAAATCCTGACCCCTGGCACTTGTGAAGATAACCTCCTTTGGAAATAGGGTCTTGGCAGATGTAATCAGTATGAGGTCATACTGGATTACGGTGAACCCTAATCCAGTGACTCTTGTCAAAAGAAGAAGGAAATCTGGACCCAGGCATAGAAGGGAGAAGGCCGTATGAAGATGGAGGTTGAGACAGAGTGATGTGTTTACAAGCCAAGGGACACCAGGGATTGCGGGCAACCCCCACAGCTGGAAAAGCAAAAAAGCATCCGTTTCCTTCCCTGGAGCCTTTAGAAAGAGCATGGCCTTGCTGACACCAAGATATTGGATTTCAAGCATTCAGAACTGAGAGAATAAATTTCTGTTGCCTTAAGCTATCTAGTTTGTGGTAATTTCTTACTTCAGCCCCAGGAAACTAATATTCACGCTAAACCAATCAACACCTGAGACAATCCTAGGTAGTGACAGTGCTTTGGAAAAATAAAGCAGCTCGTAAACAGGGCATGTACAGAGGGCTGAGTGGGAACAGCAGCCCCATATCAGCCAGGATGCTCAAGGAAGGCCTCTTGGAGGAGGTGACATTTCTAGATGAGGAATCCACCATGTGATGATCAGGTGTGAGGGGCAGGGGACAGGCTTGGGGCTTTTGTAGGCTCCTGGCTGCAGCCCTGACCATGGAGGACCCCTTGCCAAGGTCTTTGGGGAAGTCCCCAGAAATGACCCAGGAAGAGACTGTCTTCTCTTTGCCTCTGTAGGTCTTAGAATCTGCTGCGTGGTTGGTGCGGGTTGCCCCGGGTTGGGCCGGCTGGCAGTCGATGGAGGAGGCCAGCCTCACAGCTGACACTCCGCGTGGTAATTGTGATTAACTATCGGGTCCTCCTTCCTGCTCGGGCCTTAGGCTTCGGGTGTGACAGCTGTGGAGTGAAGCAATGAGGCCAGGAAGGGGTTAATGGGCTGCCCCTCCATCTGAGCCCTCAGACAATGAGAGGAGGTGGGGGGGGCCTCGGGAGGGGTGGTGTGGTATCAGCTGGGGTGAGTGAATGGAGGGGACAGAGGCCTTGTCCCCAGAGAAAGGGTGTGAGTGCTCTGTGGGGAGAGGGGTCAGAACCCTCCCCCTGCTATTATTTCCATCCAGCCCCAGCATCTTCCCCCGCCTCCACCCAGCTCACGCATCTCAGACAACTGCCCTCTTGGCTCCAGAGTGGGCAGCATCTTCAGCCTTGTGAAATTCTGAAGGAAGGAGTCTGAAAGCCAAAGAACTGGAGAATCGTGAAATGTCATTGCTGGCGGGAAACTCATCCATTCCCATCATTTTCGAACTTTTTTTTGCTTAATTATTAGCAGTGGAACACAGAACCCCTCCCCCCCCCAACCCTACCTCATTTTTCTCCCCAAATAATAAATAGTGCATTGATTACCTTGAGAACAGTCTCAGCGCCAAGACTGCCTCCTTCATTCCCAGTTCCCCCGGAGGTATGACACATGTGTAACTTAGGCAACTGTCACCACGATTGATATATAGAACATTTCCATCACCCCCACATTCCCTTATGCCCCTTTGTAGTTCCTTTCTTTTCCCTCAATCCCTGGTACAGTAGGTTGAATAAGGGTGCCCCCCAAAAGTGCTGAGTTCTAACCCTGAATTTCATATATGTTACCTTACTTGGAAAAAAAATCTATGTGGATGTGATAAAATTAGGGATCTCGAATTGAACCTTACCTTACATTATTCAGGCAGACCCTGAATGCCATCACATCCCTTCTAAGAGAGAGGCAAACATGCAGAGAAGCTGATGTGACCACAGAGGCAGAGACTGGAGTGATGTGGCCTCACGCCAAGGAGAGAGCCACAGAAGCTGGAAGAAGCAAGGAACAGCTTGTCCTTGGGAAACTTCTGAGGGAGTGCAGCCTTGCCAACACTCATTTCAGACTTCTGGCCCTGGAATTATAAGAGAACCAGTCTCTGTGGTTTTAAGCCACCCAGTTTGTGGTACTTTGTTACAGTAGTCCTAGGAAATGAATACACCCAACAACCATGACCTGTTTTCTGTAGAGTTTTGCCTTTGCAAGAATGTTGGATGAATGGAATCCTACGTATGTAGCCCTTTGACTCTGGTTTCTTTCACTCAACGTCATGCATTGAGATTCATCCATGTGGTTCCATTTGTCAGAAGTCTGTACCTTTTTATTGCCAAGTAGTATTTCATTGTATGGCTACACCACCACTTATTTCTCATTCACCAGTTGAAAGGCATTTGGGCCTATTCCAATTACTGGTGATTATAATAAATAAGGCTGCTATGAACATGTGCATGCAGGCCTTTGTGTAGACATGAGCCCATTCCTCTAGGGTAGATATCTCGGAGTGTGATTAGTGGATCATATTACAACTATATTTATAGTTCTATAAGAAACTGATAAACTGTTTTCCAATGTGACTGTACCATTTTGCATTCCCACCAGCACTTAGTATTGTCAGTTTTGCCTTTTTTAAATTGGACTTTCAATAAGTATGTAGTGATCGCAGGGTCACGAGGTTGTTGTGGGCATTAAATGCTGGGAATAATGCCTATAGCGTGAGCACGTGGTCTCTGCCTCAGAAGCGCTAGCTCCTCCTTTTGTTATTACTATGGGGAGGCCAGGACATAACCGAGGCTGGAGAACTCTAGTGCCTGGTGAGCTAGGCCAGGGCTTTGGGGAGCAGGTAAGCACATATCCTTCTGGAAGGTCAGGGTCCCCAGGAAACAGACCTTGAGATGGAGATTTGCAAGCAGGTGGTTTCCCGGGGAATGCTCTTTAGATATTGAGGGAGTGAGAGTGGTATGGTTAGGCAGGGGCAACAGAGGAGGCCTTGGGCAGTTCCAGCAGGAGCTCTGGGGTGGGAATAGCCCTTCAGAGACGTCACGATCTACAACAGGCAGGTCAGGCCTCTGCGCTCTGCACTGGCCAGTCTTTGGAGTGACTGCTCCCGCAGAGACGAGCCGTCAGCAGCCAGCACTGTAGGCATGGGGTGGGGGTGGGGGCTGGCACTTCAATCAGGTGATGTCGGCTAGTGGACAAGGCAGGCCCAGTGCTCACAGCTTTCAATTTTTCCCAAGTAGCAATCTACATTTTGATGTTGTCTCCCAATTTTTAAAAATGCTGGAAACTCTTTCAAGACTTTTAGAACACATTGTGAGGAGCTGACATGCCAGGCACAAAGGCTGAAACGGGCCTGGGACTGCCCGTTGCTGTCCCCTGAAATAAAAGCTACTCTGTCACCAGCTGACCGCTCATTAGTGCCTGGTTCCCCATGGAGTGAGCTCCACAGGGCAGGTAACTTTGAGCTTTGCTCCCCACAGCATCCATAGGGTGAGGCTTGGCAGAAACTGAAGCTGGGTGAAAACAGGTAGAGCCAAAATGGGTGATTTGCTGCTGCTTGCAGGGTATGTATTTGCCAAGAAAGGGGAAGACAACAAAAAAACCAAACAACCCGATGAAAAAAATGGCCAAAACATTTGAGTAGACATTTTTCCAAAGAAAATATACAAATGGTCAGTAAGCCAACAAAAAGGTGTTCAATGCTACTACATCATTGCATGCATGCTCAGTCGCTTCAGTTGTGCCTAACTCTTTGCAATCCTATGAACTGTAGCCCAGCAGCCTCCTCTGTCCATGGGATTCTCCAGGCCAGAATACTGGAGGGGGTTGCCATGCCCTCTCCAGGGGATCTTCCTGACCCAGGGATCAAACCTGCATCTCTTAAGTCTCCTGCACTGGCAGACAGGTTCTTTACCACTAGCATCACCTGGGAAGCCCAGTCCTCATTAAGGGAATGCAAATCAAAATCACAATTAGTGAGACAGCATGTCACACCCATTAGGATTGTTATTGTTTAAAAAAAACCACACACATAGAAAATAGTAAGTGTTGGTGAGGATATGGAGAAAATACAATCCTTGTTCACTGCTGGTTGGAATACAAAATGGTGCAGTTGTTGTGGAAAAGAGCATAGCAGTTCCTCAAAAATATTAAACATAAAATTGCCATGAAAGTGAAAGTGTTAGTCGCTCAATTGTCCAACTCTTCACAATCCCACAGACTGTAGCCCACCAGGCTCCTCTGTCCGTGGGATTTTCCAGGGAAGAATACTGGATGGGTAGCCATTTCCTTCTCGAGGGTATCTTCCTGATTACCATATGATCCAGCAATTACACTTCCGGGTATATAGCTAAAGGACTGGAAGCAGAGACTCAAGCAGGTATTTGTACACTAGTGTTCATAGCAGCGTTATTCGAAACAGCCAAAAGGTGGCAGCATTTCCAGTGTCCATTGGCAGATAAATGGATAAACAAAATGTGGTATATATAATGGAGTATTATTCAGCCTTAAAAAGGAAGTAATTTCTGACATATGCTGGAATATAGGTGAACACTGATGATGCTCTGCTGAGAGAAATGTGTTACATAAAAGGACAAACATAATTTCATTTATGTGAGCTACCTAATCAAAATCAAAGAGATGAAAAGTAGAATCGTGGTTGCTAGGAACTCCGGGGAAGGGGAAATGGGGCATTGTAGTTGATCAGGTACAGAATTTCAGTTTGGGGAGGTGATAAAGTTCTGCAGATAACTGGTGGTGTTGGTCGCACACCAATGGAAATGTGTTTAGTGCCACTGAACTGTATACTTAAAATGGTAACTTCTCTGCTATATATATTTTACCAAAATTTAAAAAAATAAGACAAAAAAAAGAAAGGAGAACAATTCTCTTCTAACGTGGGAGCCACCTCCAAGATGGCCCCAGGGACCCCGTGCCTGCTGCTGTTCATGCCTGATGGTTGCCTTGTGCAGCCAACAGGTCGAGCAGGAAGGAGAGGGTGACTCCTGGGTTTGGCCATCAAAGGCATGGCGTCTTTCATTCTGTTCACTTGGTCACTGGCTGGGGGCCGGCAGCCATCTTGTCAGGAGGACATGCAAGCGGCCCGTGGAGAGGAACCAGGCTCTTCGGTTACAACCTGCATCAGGTGAGTCATCTGCCTTGGGTATGAATTCTCCAGCCCCACGAAGCCTTCAGATGACTGCGGCCTCATGAAAAATTCTGAGCCAGGGCCACCCAGCGAAGCCGCTCCTGAATTCCTGACCCACAGAAACGGTTGGAGATAATAAATGTTTATTGTCATCCTAAGCCACTGAGTTTTGAGTTCGTTTGTTGTGCAGCACTCGATAACGAACACCTTTTCACCAAATGTATGTCATGTATTTTATCATAACAATTTCTCTCACACCCACACGTCAAATTCATCAAATTCTGTGGGCTCATCCTTCAAAATATATCCAGAATCCAAATCCTTCCTTCCGCTTCCACAACCAGCACCTGGGCCATTGCCACGGCCTCCGCACTGGTCTCCCTGCTTCACTCTTTCCTCGACTGCTTCGGCGGACAGAGAGATCCTGCCTTCGTGCCTAAGTGGGGCTGTGACAGGAGGGGTGACCTCATGGTGTCTGGGGGCTGCAGGAAGACTTCAAGGAGGAGTCTCCCTTGGGGAAACGGCAGCATTTAGCAGGGGCCTTCCCAGGGGATGTCTTCTCTCCTCCTCACAGGAGACTGGCTCCTGACATGGCCAGACAGCGGGTGGTGTCAGGGCCAGGTGAGGGGTGTGTTGTGGTTCTGTTCCCTGCATAGCACCGAGGGACCTTGCACTCGGTAGTTTGGAGCCGCCCTGGCTGAGAATGTGAGCACGAGAGGGGGTGTGTCCGTGCATCCCATACGCCTGTTCTCAGAAGGCCAAGGAGTGCAGTGGTTTAGAGCAGAGACACTGGAGTTAAAAATCTCAGCTCTTATGCTCTGGCTGTGTGGCCTTGGGCAAGTTGCCCAACCTCTCAGTGCCTTCATCTTCTCCTCTGTAACCTGAAACTAATATGCTAATACCTACTGCATAGGGCTGTTATGATTTATTGAGTTAATGTGTACAGAAGGCCTTGGAACAATGTTAGCTGTTCCAACAAAACATTTTCTGCTCTGCTAGGGTTGGCTGTTACTATTATTATGGGCATAGCTCAAATCCCTGCTCTGCTATGGACTTGCTCTCTGACCTAGCACAGCTCATTTTGCCTCTCTGGGCTCACTTTCCTCACCTGTAAAATGGGATCGCATTGGCACTATCCATAGGGCAGGTGTGAGGATTCAGTTCAGTTCAGTTCAGTTGCTCAGTCGTGTCCAGCTCTTTGCAACCCCATGAACCGCAGCACGCCAGGCCTCCCTGTCCATCACCAACACCCGGAGTTTTTCCAAACTCACGTCCACTGAGTCGGTGATGCCATCTAACCATCTCCTGTGGTCCCCTTCTCCTCCTACCTTCAATCTTTCCCAACATCAGGGTCTTTTCAAATGAGTCAGCTCTTCGCATCAGGCGGCCAAAATATTGGAGTCTCAGCTTCAACATCAGTCCTTCCAATCCTCCAATCCTTGTGAAGATTCCAGGAGATCTCATAGGGGAAGGCCTCCTTCTCATGTAAGGCTGGTTGTTGGTTAGGCACTTACGCGAGGTGCTGGGTGTGTCTGCCCGTGTGGGCGTGGCAGGCACTCGTGCGGGCACCTTCCCTGTGGCTGAGCCCCCCCCCCCACCCCACGCCCTCGGGTCAGCAGGACCCCAGCTGATCAGCCCTCCAGACCGACCCTTTTCTTACCTTCTCCTGCTTCTTGGGTTGCAGCGCCACCTGCTGGCTCAAAGCTACATTGCAGCCAGAGTTCCCTGTCTACATGGCGGGAAGGGAACAAACTCTGGAGCTCTTACTGTGTCCACGTATACAGATGTCGACGTAGGTGTCAACCTCTATAGTGTAACCTTCATGCAGCAACCTCAGGGAGGTCACATACAGCCAGCTGTGAAGCTGGGTGGGATTCGAATCCCTATCCCCTTTCTCCTCACTCCAGACACCTTCTAGAGTGTGTTCAAGTTCTACATGTGGACTGGCCCTCCCCTCCACTCCGGAAGGAGCCTTTGGGAGAAGGTCATGGCTGTCCCCCAGAGCTAGGATCGAAGAAAGGGCACTGGACTGGGGGTCCTCAAAGTGGAGTCTCTCTCTGGCTTCCCCAACTATCAGCTCAACAACCTTTGGAAAGTCCCTGGCATTTATTCTAGCCCTTATCATTTTGAAATGATAGTTACTGCGGGGGAGAGCATTTAATGTGGGTGAGGAGAAAATTAAAAGTAAACACATTTTTTAAAAAACACTGAGAAATCCTTTCAATCTCTCATAAAATAAGGCATTGGCAGTTTTCTGAATAGAGTCCTTTGCAGTAATAAATACACTGAACATAAAGAGTGGCGGAGTGTGGTAGCCACTGCATTGGTTTGCACACTATAATTTTAGATTCGCTCTCGCTCAGATGTGTGGGATTCTGTCCACGCCCCCAGCATCTTGCTCACAGCTGGGCTCATGTCCAGGCAGAACCGCCCACACTATGTACAGTGTAGACATCCTCCCTTCCCTCTCTCTCTTTCTGGACACACAGTTGCCTTTCTGAAGTTACATAATAAAAACAACTAACATTTATTGAGCAGACACTGTTCTGAGACCTTTATCTGCATTAATTCACGTCATCCTGCTAAGAACACTGTGAAGTAGCATTATGACAGATGAGTGAACTGAGGAGCTGAAAGGTTAAGTGACTAACTCAAGATCACGGAGCTAGTAGATGGTAGAGCCTGGACTTGAGGCCAGGAAGTCTAGGCCCAGAGCCCACACACTTGACGGTCATGCTACCCATTTGAAGGGAGAGCCACAGGTTGAGAGTAATACAGCAAGAAAATAGAAGGAGGCTGAAACCATGATGACTGTGGAGCAAACACTCTGCTTGGAACCCAGATTTAATGTGATAGAGAAATACACTTCTCTGTTTCTTAAGCTTCTATAATGTGGGGGACATGTTCTTACACAATGGAATTCTTATATTTGTATATGTGTGTGTGTTAGTCACTCAGTTGTGTCTGACTCTTTGCAGCCCCATGGACTGCAGCAAGCCAGGCTTCCCTGTCCAACACCAACTCCCGGAGCTCACTCAAACTCATGTCCATCGAGTTGGTGATGCCGTCCAACCATCTCATCCTCTGTCATCCCCTTCTCCTCCTGCCTTCAGTCTTTCCCAGCATCAGGGTCTTTTCCAATGAGTCAGTTCCTCGCATCAGGTGGCCAAAGTATTGGAACTTGAGCTTCAGCATCAGGTCTTCCAATGAATATTCAGGACTGATTTCCTTTAGGATTGACTGGTTTGATCTCCTTGGTGAACAAGGGACTCTCAAGAGTCTTCTCCAGCACCACAGTTCAAAAGCATCAATTCTTCAGTGCTTAGCTTTCTTTATAGTCCAACTCTCACATCCATACATGACTACTGGAAAAACCATATATATATACATACACACACACACACACACACACACACTCACACACACTCACAGTCAGTCAAAGAGGACTCAAAAAGATAGACATCAAAATGTTAGCCTAATTAATTCTGGAGGAAGTGATTTCTGATGATTTCTTTTTTCTTCTTGACAATTTGCTATACTCTGAATTTTTTTCCTTGAGCATGTGTAAGAAAAGTCTAAAGAAAGGAAACATCCTATAAATAGATCCTATTGTTTAAATCACCTTCATTTGTTCATAGGAGCCTTCCTAGGTCACACACTCATATGAACTTAGATTTTACAGAAGATTTGACTTTACTTTCTGTGGGCTATGGCACTTTTCTTCAGATGTTCTTTTTACTGAACAAAATGCCTTGGGGATGGTTCCATGTCCCTACATAGAAGCTGGCCTTGTTTATTGTAACCAGGGCAAAGCACTGCCTGATTGGGAGGGCTGGTTTACAGAACAGCTCTGTTGGTGGACCTCTGCAGTTTCCAATTTTAAGCTACTGAAAACAACATGGTGATGAAAGTCTTGAGACCTGCCCCTCTGCATTTATATGGGGCTTTGAAGTCTAACTAACTTCTAATCTGGGACCCCTGCTTATTTGCTGGGTAACCTCAAGCAACTTACTGTGCATCTCTGAGTCTCTATCTCCTCACCTGTAAAACAGGGGAAATATTGAAGCTTGCCCCATAATATTATTGTGAGAATTAATAACACCTAAAATTTATCACATGCTTACTACATGCCAGGCACTTTTGTAAGTGCTTCTCAAGTGTTCACTAACTTAATGCTCACTATAGGGTGGCATGAGGTAATACTTAGATAGATGCCCTGAAGTTTTCTAGAAGCTTTCAGCTTTCAAACAACCACAGTGAAATCCTCTGGCTAAATCTTCATGTGGAACCATTCCACAGACTTCTTAGAACTGGTGGTAAAAGGAGCTATTTGTGGGATTTCAATCTTTTAAAATACATTGAGATTCATTTTGTAGCCTGACATATTGTCTATCCTAGAGAATTTCCCATGTGCATTTGAGAAAAATGTATTCTTCTGTTTTGGGGTGGAATATTCTACAAATGTCTTTTAGATCTAGTGGTTTATAGTGTTGTTCAAGCCTTCTATTTCCTTGTTGATCTTATGCCTAGTTGTTCTATCCATTATTGAAAGCAGGGTATTAAAGGGCCCACTTATTATTGAATTGTCTAGTTCTCCTTTTAATTCTGTCCATTTTTGCTTCGTATATTTTGGGGCTCTGTTGTTATATATTCATATATTTTGGGTGCATATATATTTATAGTTTTTATATCATCCTGATGGATTGACCCTCTGATATTGCTGTTTGCATTTTATATATATATATATATATATTTTTTTTTAATCCTTTAACTCTCAACCTATCTGTATCTTTGAATCTAGAATGTGTCTCCTGTTAGAGCGTGGTATTTTTGTCCAATCAGAACTAAGGTTACATCTGCTGTTTTCCTTTATGTTTTCTGTATGTCTCACATCTTCCTCCAGGTTTTACCTCTATAAACATCATGAAGTGAATCAGGAAAGATCATGCCATGGCAAAACCAGAATTGTAACACATGATACACAGCTCTGGCGGGTTCCAGTGCCTCAGCTACTCATTCTTAAAGGGACAGCACTAGTCTGCACATTCTGCCTACAAAAGCACTAATTCCTTGTCTCTTCATTTCACTTCCAGAGGAGTTTGTGTGTGTGTGTGCATGTGTCCTGTGGAGTGATGGAGTTGGGGCCAAGGGGTGGACTGGAGTTTTCTGTTTCTATTTCAAACCAGATGACAATGACAATGAGCTGAGAAGGCGCTGTATCTCTCTGTGGCCCAGTTTCCTTGTCTGAAGCCAAGGTTTTCCTGTCTGGTTCTCATGCTTTGAGACTCATGTCTCTGACGCAGAAAGATCGTGTAATACAGAGCCTAGGCATTCTGGGTCCAAGGATGGGTTCCCCTACTCACCGGCTGTGTGACTTCACATAAGATACTCAACCTTTCTGTGCCTCAGTTTCTTCATTTGCAAAATAGAACTGACAATAACAGGAAGTATTTCATAGTGCTTCTGTGAGAATTAAATCAGTAAAGGCTCAGGAAGAGCCCCGGGCATGGGGAGACCTGTGGCAGGTGACCACAGGAATGGCCCCCTGCCCTGGCATCTGGCCCCCCAGGAAGGGCAGCAGTGGGAAGCTCTTAACACATCACTGTGGTGGACATTGGTGGGGGGCTGGACACTTCCTTTTTGGGGATTTCCGTGACTCCACAGGTCTCTCCTCAGAGCAGTCCTGATTTTATGTTTCCAAGTTCTTGGGACCACCTTCCTCCAGGATAAATCCGAAGTATGATACCTCAGTATTCAAGCCAACAGCTCATTAGAAAGAACCCTGGATTCAGAGCCAGGGACTTTGCAGCCTGTTTTCTGGGGAACTCTGGCTCATTCATTCCGCCATCTGGACTTCTGCTTCCACATCTGCCGTGTGATGTCGGATTCTGGGGGCTGTTTTATAAAGGCTGTCATAACACACATACATGCACCGTATAAACTTAAAGAATCTGTGAGGATGCAAGAGGGCATACCGCTGGACCTGTTTTCTGTTGCTGCTGCAGCAGGTTACCTCAAGAAGCAGCTTAAAATGATGCCAACTTACTGTCTCACAATCTTAAGTTAGAACTTGGGCACAGGTCTCACAGAGCCAAATCACGGTGTCCACAGGGCCGTGTCCTTACACAGAAGAAGAATCCGTTTCCGTGCTCATTCAGGTTGTCAGCAGAATCAAGTTCCTTGTGGTCAGAGCTTCCTGCTTCCTCGATAGCTGTCAACAGGGCTGTACTTGGCTCCTCGGTGCCTCTCTTCTTGGTCTTTGCATATAGGTTTTTCCTGAATCTCAGCACCAAGACACTTGGCATCTGTCTGACTTCTGCCAGGTCTTTTTTCCTTTCTCTTCCTTCCTTCTTTCCCTGCTTCCTCCTCCTTCTTTTTCTCCCTCTTTCCTTTATCTTTCTTTTATTTCCCTTTCTCTTCCCTTCCCTCCTTCCTTCCTTTCCCCCCACCCCTTGCTCCCTTTCTCTCTCCAGCTGTAACGAGATACAGTAAACATATAAGCCTGTGTAAGTGTAAGGTGTATGACTGTGATGACTTGATACACGTATATATTGTAAAATGGTTACCTCAATAAGATTAGTTAACACATTCGTCACTTCCAATAGTTACTATTTTGTGTGTGGTGATTATACGTAAGATCTAGTCTTTTATTGACATTCAAGCATATAATACAGTTTTTTGGTTTTTTTTTTGCCTTGCTGCATAGCATGTGGGATCTTAATTCCCCAACCAGGGATCGAACTGTGTCCCCTGCATTGGAAGTATGGAGTCTTAACCACTGGACAACCAGGGAAGTCTTCAGGTATACAGTATCGTTGTTGACTATGCGTTGTTTCTTCAGGACTTGTTCATCTTGTAACTGGAACTTCGTACCCTTTAAGTAACATTTATTCCATCCTCCAGCCCCTGGCAACCACTAATCTATTAGGTTGGTGCATGTAGTTGAGGTTTCAGGCTGTTAATTTTAAATCATTTTAACTAGGCTCAAACACATCTTTATTAATCAAAATAGGAACCATTACATTTCGTGCTTATTCCTGTAACACAAAAATATGTGCTTCAGGATTTGATGAACTCTTGGAAAGCATTTTCTGCCTCCTGCTGATGGTGGAAGCATGTTCCCTGAAAAAAGTTGTTGAGATGCTTGAAGAAGTGGTAGTTGGTTAACAAGAGGTCAGGTGAATATGGTGGATGAAGCTAAACTTCATAGCTCAATTCATTACACTTTTGAAGCATTGGTTGTGTGACATGTGGTCGAGCATTGTGGTGGAGAAAAATTGGGCACTTTCTGTCGACCAATGCCAGCTGCAGGCATTACAGTTTTCCATGCCTCTCATCGATTTGCTCAGATGTAATGGTTTCACTGGGACTCAAAGCTGTAGTGGATCAGACCAGCAGCAGACCGCCAAACAGTGACCACGATTGTTTTTTGGTGTGAGTTTGGCTTTGGGAAGTGCTTTGGAGATTCTTATTGGTCTAATTACTGAGTTGGTCATTGCCAGTTATCATATAAAATCCACTTTTTGTCACATGTCACAATCTGATAGAGAAACAGTCCTTTGTTGTTGTATAGAATAAGAAAAGATGACACTTCAAAATGATGATTTTTTTGAATTGTGGTTAGGTCATGAGGCACCCACTTGTCGAGCTTTTTCACCTTTCCAATTTGCTTCAAAGGCCGAAAAACCATAGAACAGTCCACATTGGCTTCTTCGGCAACTTCTCATGTAGCTGTAAGAGGATCAGCTTTGATGATGCTCTCAACTGGTCATTGTCAACTTCCAACCGCCAGCCACCATGCTGCTCATCTTCAAGGGTCTCGTCTCCTTTGCAAAACTTCTTGAACCACCATTGTGCTGTATGTTCATTAGTAGTTCCTGGGCCAAATGTGCAAGTTGTGAGTTTTCTCTGCTGCTCTGGGGCCCATTTTGAACTCAAATAAGAAAATCCCTCGAATTTGCTTTTTGTTTAATGTCATTCCCTTAGCCTGAAATAAGTATAAAATAAATAGCAAGTAATAAACCATTAGCAAAAAAAATGCATTATATAACCACATTGAAGAATGTATTCCAATATCAAATGACAAAGTTCAAAAATGCAAAACTGCAATTACTTTTCACCAACCTCATTCTCTGTTTCTACATAGTTCAAGTTTAAGATTTCACTTATAAGTGAGAATATACAGTACTGTCTTTGTTTGATTTATTTCACATAATATAATGCCCCTCAAAGTCCATCCATATTGTCATAGATAGCAGGATTTCTTTATTTTTTTTAAAGCTGATTATTATTCCATTGTGTATAGTAATGCATTTCTTTATCCAGTCATCTGTTGATGGACACTCAGGCTGTTTCCATGTCTTGGCTGTTGCAACAATGCTGCAATAAACATGAAGGCACAGATATCTCCTTGAGATTTATTTTATTTCCTTCAGTTATATACCTAGAAGTGGGATTGCAGGATCATCTAGTAGTTCTGTTTTTATTTTTTCGAAGAACCTCCATACTGTTTTCTGTTGTGGCTGCATGAGTTTACAGACCTACCAGCAGTGCAGGCGGGCTGCCTCTTCTTCACATTCCCACACACCCACACTTAACTCCTGTCTTTTTGATAGCAGTCGTATGATATATGGCCTTGTGGTTTTAATTTGCATTTCCCTGATGATTGGGCTTCCTATGTGGTACAGTTGGTAAAGAATTCACCTGGCAATGCACGAGACACAAGAGATGTGGGTTTAGATCCCTGGGTCGGAAAGATCTCCTGGAGTAGGAAATGGCAACCCACTCTGGTATTCTTGCCTGGAGAATCTCATGGACAGAGGAGCCTGGCAAGCTACAGTCCATGGAGTTTCAAAGAGCTGGACATGACTGAGCATACACATACAGTGATTAGTGATGTTGAGCACATTTTCATGTACCTGTTTGTCATCTGTGTGTCTTTTTCGGAAAAACATAGTTTCAGTTCCTGTGTCCATTCTTAATAGAATTGTTTGGGTTTTTTGCTATTGAAGGGTATGATGCTGTGTATTTCTTAGTTCTTTCACTCTCTTCTTTTTTAATGTTTATTTTTATTTATTTATTTGGTTGCGCCAGGTCTTAGTTGTGGCTTGTAGGATCTTGGACCTTCGTTGTGACATGTGGGATTTTTTTTCTTTTCTTCTTCTTCTTCTTTTTTTTTTAGTTATGACATGTGAACTCAGTTACAGGCTGTGAGATCTAGTTCCCTGACCAGGGATGGAACTGGGGCCCCCTGAATTGGGAGCGCAGAGTCCCAGCCACTGAACCACCCTTCGAGTCCTCACTGAGTCTCTTCTGATTCTCTGTTTATGTGATTAGATTAGACTTATGTGATTAGACTTATGTGATTAGATTGGGTCCATTCAAGTAATCCAAAGTAACCACCCTATTTAAGATCTATAACCTTAATTCTATCAGGGGGCGTCCTCAGGGATACCCACCCGCTGCCAACCCTAGGCAGAGTCCGGAGTCCTGATCTCATTCTTCTGGGAAATGGCCTTGGTTGGCCCATAAAGACATCATGTGACTTGGGTCAGACTTGTAGAGCCGGCCTGAGGTTAAGGGGCATTCGGGGTCTATAGCAGATATTCTCACCAAGTGGAAGCTTTTTAATGAAAATGATGGAATGCTCACTGCTTGCAGGTGCGAAGCTAATTAATCCTCACCAGAACCCTGAAAGGGTGGGTTTTTATTGCCCCCATTGTACAGAGGAAGAGACCAAGGAGAGCTGACTTGTGCAAGGTAACTTAAAGGCTGTCAGGGTCACAGGACTCCCAAGGAGGTGGGTGGAAGCGAAACCACAGGGAGGGCTGTCAGATGGAGGTGACTTTTCCAGATACCAAGTCCCTGCCCTCCCACCTCGTCCTTGACAGAATGTACTAGTATGGCTAGCACCGCAGGCTACCCGCTCTTGTGCATCTGCTTCCTGTGTGTGTAATTAATCTTGGAGCGTCTTCCCACGTCAGTACAGAGACATGGTCTTGGTGCTCATCATCCACTCCAGTATCTTTTGTGGGTGGAATGACTAGAAATAATCCAAACGCCCTTGGAAGGGCAAATACAAATAAAAACATTTCTTCCTGGCGCCAAAAAGGGAAAGAGACATCCCTGCTCCTTTTTATTAGAGCATTTACTTTAGAAAACTTGTAAATTTTTTCTTTGCTCCTTTTCCCATGTATATGAGTCTTTTAAAAAAGCTGAATAAGCCTCTTGTCAGTTTTTCTATCTAGGAATGTTTTTCTCAAGGATGCAGGAACCCTCTGTTTGCAATGTTAAGTATCAGGAAGCCAGGCCCCCCTCACCCACACGCTGTTCCAGGCGAGGAGCTTAATTTCAAGGTTTGGCTCCAAGTTGCAATGCCACTTCTTTCCTGTGTATAATGACAATTAGCTAACAGCCAGCCACCCCAAATGCCAGCTGAGTTCAGGGTGACCAACCGTACTATCTAGTTCTCTTTCTTGAGGACAAGTTGTCATTTAAGAACCTGGATGTAATGTTAACAGGTTGTGTCTGCTGGGCTTTATAAAAGGGTGGAGTTTCTTTCCACCTCTGCGGTCTCTTTAGCAGACTGTCTGTGATGTGTACCACAATCACATTGAACATATATTCAATAATCAAACTGTTTTCTATGTTTTCTGCTTTTGTGGGAGGTTTTTGGGTTTGGTGGGAGATTTTTAAAATTTTGTCTCCAACACCTTCAAATGCCTCTCTACAGAGGGCTGGTTGAACAAATCTGGCAGCTCAACACAGTGGAATACTATGCAGTCATGATAAAGAATGAGAAGACTACATTTTCACTGTTGCGTGAAAGTGCAAAGTACACAGTGATTTACTATTCTTTATGTAAAAAGACTATATTTGAATTTGTTTACATTTGCATAATCTCTGGAAGAATAAACAAGGAACAAATAAAAGTGCTCGTGTACATGTTAAGAGGAGCTGGACAGAGCAGGAAATGGAGAGAGATGGAATTTCTTTTTTGCTAAATATCATTTTTTATTTTATGATTTTTGAAATATGTGACTTTATATTATCTATTCAAAATAAAAAGGAGGAGTGGTGGCAAGCAAACAAAACAAACCTGTGAAGAAAAGAAGTCCCAGGATCAGACCTTCTCTAAGCCCTTGATTCTGTTTATTTCTGAGCCCAGCCTTCACTTTAGAACCAACTGAAAGCTGATTATATTGAAACATTTTTTTGGCATTCATGTTGGACTTTCTCTAGAAGGATGCCCTTAGTGTAAAAACAAGGAATATCTTTTTTTTTTTTTAAAAAAGATAAAACCAAAAAACTATCAGGTCACTAACACACTCCTCCCCACTCTCCTCCTCCCTCCAGTTCAGAGGACTGCCTTCCAGTTCAGAGTCAGCCAGTGAATGGGGTGGGGGAACTTATATTCAGAGTCTTGCTGTGGCCCCTCCATCCCAATGCTCTCCTTCTGCCTCTTAGGAGGTAATTTACTCTCCAAGGAGTGAGCCTTCCTGGATCAGCAGGGGTAACAAGAAGGGGTACATGGGGTACAATGTTCCTCCATACTGGGAAGTCAAGGTGAGAGAGAGTCCACCATTAGCCATCTGTCTTCTAGAAGCTTCTCTGTGAGAACAGGGGTGGAAAGGATATGGAGAAGGGGACATCTCTCAACCCCTCTATCCACTTCTAGGCTTTGTTGATTGTCACTCCTGTTATTACTCTTGGTCATCAGATCAGGACATACTGGGTGCTTCTCCCTTTTATCCCTGTGCCAAACCTGTGACATAGGTGCTAATAATTCCCATTTTGTGGAAGAGGAAACAGAGGCACATAGCAATCAAGTGACTTCCCCAAGGTCACGTGGCTTATAACAGGCGGCTCACCCTCCCAGCTCTTCCCCTTCTAACACCATCCAGCTGGGTGCTGCAGAACTGTTGACATAAAAAATATTCACAATCTAAAAGTTAAAGAGTTATGCTTTATTCAGCGGGAGTTTTTAGGACTTCATGCCTGGGAGGCAGCATCTCAAGTAACCCTGAGAGAACTGCTCCGAGAAGGTCAGGGGAGGAGCTAGGATATAGGAGTTTTGTCACAAAGGGCAGGTAGTGGAAGCATCAATAGATTACTGTTAATGAAAGAAAACCAGAAATTGCAAGTTAAGCAATTCAGCGCTTTTCTATGTATTTAGCAAGAGTCTGGGCTCACTGAAATCATCCCTCTGATATTCACCTCAGCTATCTGGGGTCAGTATCCTGTGTTTTCATATCCTGAGTTTCCTCGGGGCTCACTGACTCATGTCGGACCCCTGCAATAGCTGGTGGCTGCGATATCCTTTGTTTAATGATACGGCAGAAAATAGTTCATTTCTCACAGTCATCTCTCAAGAGCTGAAACGAGGTCTGAGAAGCTAGGACTGCAGGCACAGTGACAGAGTTGG
The DNA here is from genome assembly GCF_023699985.2 of Odocoileus virginianus. Lineage (NCBI taxonomy): Eukaryota > Metazoa > Chordata > Mammalia > Artiodactyla > Cervidae > Odocoileus > Odocoileus virginianus. The sequence continues at coordinate 56,015,310 of NC_069682.1, read as the reverse complement.
GGTGGGCTGTGCTTTGCATTTCCACGTCCCCTGGGAGGACACCACTCCCCACCTTTCCAGAGAGGACTCAGGTTCTGCCTCCCTGCTCTCTACCCCTGGCTCTGTGACCTTGGGCTCACACCTTGCCTCGAGGTGTCCCAGTTTTCAGGAGTTAGTAATGAGGGCGGGGCCTTATGATGGATCACGTCCCTTCAGCTGGTTTAGGCGGAGCACTGCAGGCTGCAGAAGTCAGCGGATGAGAAGAGCCTCAACACGTTGACCAGCGGGAACATGACAACGGCTCCCAGGAGCGAGCCCAGCTGCACCGCCGCCCCGCACCACAAGAGGGCGCTGCGGCTGTGGTCGCGTAGGATCACACCCAGCATCACCTTGACGTAGCTCAGACAGCCAATGAACAGCACCCAAGAAACCACCTGCAGAGACAGGTTGGGAGAGATGCTGAGTGAAGGTGACTTTGGGGTGAGCCCCAGGGGCAAAGGGTGCTTCTAGGGTGACCTAACATAGCTAAGAGAATCCCATGGAAAAGCCTCTAAGTGCAAGGAGAGCTAATGGGGCCCCATGAGTTGACCTCCCCAAGGATAAAGGAGAACCCAATGGCTTTCTGTCCCCCATGATCAAGTCGGGACTTCCCTGGTAGCTCAGCTGGTAAAGAATCCGCCTGCAATTTTCTGCAATCTCTTGCAGAGAACCCAGTTCGATTCCTGGGTAGGGAAGGTCCCTTCGAGAAGGGATAGGCTACCCACTGTGGTATTCTCTGACCCTGATGGGTCAGAAGGTAAAATAATCTGCCTGCCATGCGGGAGACCTGAGTTCGATCTCTGGGTTGGGAAGATCCCTTGGAGGAGGGTATGGCGACCCAAAGTTGCCTGGAGAATCCCCACGGACAGAGGAGCCTGGTGGGCTACAGTCCATGGAATCACAAAGAGTCAGATACAACTGAGCGACTAAGTACAGCTCAGCATGATCAAGTCAGGGGTAACTGTGAGAAGGCTACTGCTGACATACACATAGTGGAGAGTATGGTGTTCACGGGAGAGGCTGAACTGTAATCTCGGACCAGCCAACTAAACTTCTCAAGCCTTTGTTCCCCAATGAAAGCATCCCTCCTCCGCCCCACCTCCACCTTGGGCTTCCTGAGCGAGTAACCACAAAGCACTTGGTCAATAGAAGGAGCTATACTCTGGATCTCCTAGGCCTTGGCTAGGTAGGGGTGGGAGGGGGATAGTGCCACAGTCGACACTCACGATGAGGACTTCTCCGCCCCAGTGGCCCTGCATGAGGGGGCAGGGGCTCATCACAGCCATGGCCATGTTGTAGGCTCCGAAGCTGGTCCCGAGCACTGCGAGGACTCCCAGGAATGGCAGAGACCTAGGACAGAGTTGGGGTGGGGCATGATTGGAGGAGGTGAAAAGCCTGAACCTCTGCCCCTACTCCCCCACCTGGCCTCTGAGCTCCAGGGGGCCACATGGAGTGGTCAGCTTCTCCAGGTTTAGAGGTTAGACCCATGTGGAAACTTCCAGGCTACCCAGTTCAAGTGCATCAGTGAGGTTCCTGAGGTCAAGACTGGCACAAGTCATCCTGAGTATTAACAGCAGAGCCCAGCATCCCAGCGGGAGAAACAGAACAGATTCTAGGGCTACACAAGCCTGGTTCAAATACCAGTTCCTCCTGCAAGACTGGGCCCTAAGCCTCAGTTTCTTCACCCGTGAAATGAGTCTTGTGGGGCTGGGAGAACGCACGGGAGCAGAGTGTGTATGGCCTGGCCCTGGTTGTGGGCCCACCTGGTACCATCTGTTGCTATTTCCTCCTGCAACACCTCCCACCCACTCCAGGATGCTGGGCAGATGAGTGGGAGGCTTGGATCATGGCACCGTGACTGTAGGGTGTGCTGTGCAACCTCGGGTGACCCTCCCTCCCTCCAGCCTCAGCTTCCGGGTCCACAGGGTGAGATTCACATGATCTGAGGGCCCTGGTAGCCGGCTCAGAGGCTCTGGTGGCCTTCCAAGTAGGCCCTCTGTCTGACCACTGAGGACACCATCCTTCATTTGAGGCCTTTTCCCTGGGATCTCCCCATCCACACTGACAGGTTAGAGTGGAGGGCTGCCTACCTCTAAGGACACTTTCTGTCTCAGGATTCTTGGATTCTGGGACTCTCAGGTTCTGTATTTCTAACATTCTGGGCATCTCAGAGTCCATAGATCTGCAGCCTCTGGTCTGTTCCCTCAGAAATCTCCAGCTTTGCTCCACAGTGTTCAAACCCAAGGGAGAAAACTCAGCTTTCTGGCAAACTGACATCTGTCCAGCTCTCCCATCCTCATGATCCCTCCTTCCCTGGCAGGGGGTGAGGGTAGGGTGGGCAGAACTAGGGGAGGTGGGGATGGGCAGGGCTCAGAGGCAGTGAAGACAGGCAGGCCAGAGGAGCAGGTAGGGAGGCAGGGGGGACCTAAAGTTTCATGACTCCAAGGTGGGTGTTTCTCCTGTGGGGGTCAGAAGCCCCTTCATCAGAACTACTTAGGTTGCTTATTAAAATTTGAAACCCCAGGTCTCCATCTAGGCTGACTCAATTTGCATTTTATCAATTTGCCCAGCCATTCTTCTAGAATTGCAGTGGTAAGAGGGCCGCAGGCAGGAGGGCAGGACTCAAATCCTGGGAACTGGATCAGAGCAAGGCCTTCTCTGAGCCTCAGGGTTTCTATTTGTAAATAGGAGCCTCGCTTCCTGTCTGCTTATTCCTCCTCATGGGCCAGTGGTGGTGAATGTAGACCTGACATGCGCCAGGCCCTCAGTGCTCTAAAAGCTTTACAAAATTAAAAAAAAAAAAAAAAAGCTTTACAAAATTAGCCCCCAGAAACCCAGAAGAGCTATTATTCTCCCCATTTTCCAGATTAGATTCCTGAGGCACAGAGAGGAGTCCAGTATCACAGAGCTAGCAAGTGGCAGAGCCAGGATTTGAACCCAGGCAGGTGAGCCCCAGACACCACATTCTTAACTATCCCACCTCCAGCCTGATAGGTAGGTGCGGTGCATTCTGGGTTCTGACATGAAGCGCTCCCCCAACCCGAGCTCTCCAGGGCCAGGTGAGGGCAGACCTGTTAGGCAGAAAAACGGAGAGGAAGCAGGCGAGAGGGTTGGCCATGGAGCTGAGGGTGGCCGACAGGTGGTAGGCCACAGGCCCGTAGGACAGGCAGGAGTAGGTCTGCACCGAGGGCAGCACGCCATTGGTGAGTGCGTTCACAAAGGCCACCAGGACGTAGATGAAAGTCAGGTGGGCCGGGCGCTGGGGGGCCGTCTTCTCCTCCAGAGCGTCCTGGGCCTTGCCGCTGTCCTCTGGGGGACCCAGGTCCTTCCCTTCCTGCGGCCGGATGGAGTAGAGGGTGACCTGAGAGGTGAGGAGGTCTTCTATGGAGGCTTCCCAGCGCTTGGGTTGACGCTGGAGGAAAAAGAAGGCGGCAAAGCAGCAGGCCATCATGCAGGAGAGCACGAGGAAGAAGACCAAGGGCGGGAAGTTGGCGGGCAGGTAACGGCTTTCCAGGCGGATCGCCGAGGGTGCTGTCCCAGTAAGCTCAGACACCAAAGTGCTGCCAGCTCCCTGGGAAAGACAAAACAAGGGCCAGTCAGATCCCTGGGTGAGTTTTTTTTTTTTAAACAGACTGAAGATTTGTGGCAACCCTGTGTCGAGCGAGACTATTGGTACTTTTTCCAACAGCATTTGCTCACTTCCTGCCTCTGGGTCACGTTTTGGTAATTCTTGAATTATTTCAAACCCTCCACTAGCAAAAAGTCTATGACTCACTGAAGGCTCAGATGATAGTTGATTTTTTTTTTTTGGCTCCCCCACACAGCTTGTGGGATCTTCATTGCCTAACCAGGGCCCATTGAACCCAGACCCCCTAAAGTGGAAGCTGAGTTCTAAGCTCTGGATCACCAGGAAATTCCTAGATGGTTAACACTTTTTAGTAATAAAATATTTTAAAATTATGGTATGTACATTGTTTTTTTAGACACAGTGCTATTATATACTTAGTAGACGACATATAGCATAAACATAACTTTTATAGGCACACAGAAAATTTGTGTGACTTTTTTACTGAGATATTTGCTTTATCGTGGTGGTCTGGAGCCAAATCTGCAATTCTCTCCGAGGTCTGTGTGTATACAATAAATACTAGGCATTATCATTATTATGTAAGTGATGGATAATATACACACAGCTCCTATGGTGAGGATAATACATGCTCACACGGACTCACTCACTGGGCAGCAGCACTGGGTCAGTATCAGCTTGTGTGTGTCTTCTGACAGCGTCGTGCAGTCCCCATTTTACAGAGCACGGAGGTGTCAGGACAGAAGCTACTGCTCTGCCCACTCAATGCCCTCCAGGGCTGGCAACTGAAAATATGCATATTCAGAGATGGGGCTGGCTTAAGACAGAACAGCTCCATCCAGAGGTGCCCTGTGGCAACTGTTTTCAAGAGATATCATGCATCTAGATTTATGCGAAATTTCAAAACATTTGAATGTTATTAACTAATTCAAACTCTCAAAAAAAGATTTTTTTTTTGCCTGCTATGGCAGCCCAGGCCACTGGTTTGCAACCACTGCTGCACTGCTGTGGTTTGGATAATATCAGATGTATATATTGTCCCATATCCAGTGAGAAAGTTTGATGCTGTAAACACATGGAGTAATGTCTAAACGTTTATCAACGTCTAAAGTCTGTGGTTCTCAGCCTTGGTTGTACATTAGTGGCACCTAGGGAATTTTCAATAAATACAAGTTCACAATCCCTTATCTGCAACTCTAAAATCCGAAAGGCTCTGAAAGAATGTTTTCGTGAGTCAGTTGACAGCAACATTTGAACTGGATATGAAGCTGTTTATAGCCCTCATCTGCCTATGGGGCATGAATGCCCTGGGCTGTGGGCTGTGGGGATTGCCATGTCACAGGCCCTGTCTTAGATGTGGGGTAAGTGTGTTCTACAATCTGAAACTCCAGATTTCAAAATACACCCGACCACAAGGACTTCAGAGGAGCCCCACCCTAGACGTGTGTGTGTCTCAGCAGCGCCCCCAGGTGATCGAAAATGGTGTCGGGTCAAGGACATGGGCCTACGCAACATCTCGGAAACACCAGCCCTGGGTTAAGACCTTGCTTGTGACCTAGGACAGAGCTGCAAAGACCCTGGGTGATGCCAGGTACCTGTGGGCTGTCCACGTTCCTGGTGGCCTCAGAGCTCAGGGTGGTGGCCGATATCTCCGTGACGTTGACGCAGGTGGTGAGACCCGAGCCCTGGGCAAGAGCCACAAGTGCAGGCAGGAGGCCACTGAGTCCCTCGCCCACAAAGAAGGTGGTGAGGTAGTAGGTGGGCAGCCTGCTCATGAAGGGGAGGAAGGTGACAGAGGAGGTGCAGTCCACCAGGGCCAGGAAGAAGGTGAGGACTAGGAAGGCAATGCTGTGGCGGCTGCCCAGCACCCAGGAAGTGACGTTCCAGAGGAAGGCGAAGAGGGTGCAGGCGATGGTGCCCACCCCCAGCACGGTGAAGACAACGGCCACCTCGGAGAGGCAGCCAGGGCGGAAGTGATGGAGCAGGGTGACCAGCAGGGGGCCGATGTTGGCCAGCTGGATGATCACTGTGAGGTAGGAGGGCAGATACCAGCCTTCCGGTAGCTCCGTCACCAGCAGGGGCAGCTCCACCCAAAGCCCGTTGATGGCCACCCAGGAGCCCATCCCGAACGTGCAGACCAGCAGGTGTATCAGGAAGGCCATGGTGACGTCTGCCCTGGGCCGGAGGCAGCTCCCTCCTCAGATCAGCCTGCAATGTGTTTGATAGAGAAGAATATCAGGTGAGCAATGTCAGGTGCATCATATAGCAAAAGACTGTGCTTCTGGGCCCTGGGTTTTCTCTTATTATTCCCCTCTCCATGAACACGTTGGATTTTTACTAGCAGAAAACATGGACAAATCCCTTTATAACTAACCTTTCAGCAGGGAAAGCTTTCCTAATCATGACTCCTAAATCCAGAGTCCACAAAAGAAAAATTTGATACTGAAGGAGGAAACAGACAGAACAGGCTCCATCTTGAAAGCAGGACTCCATCTTGGGCCAGACTGTGGACTTTGAGCTATGTGCCCAGTATCTATGGAAATGACAGACCAACTGGAAAACCAGACCACCCCCCAGATGGAAGAGCCCCAGGGCTCGTATCTAGACTCTCCGTCACCTAAAAGAATACCCTAATTGTCTGTGTAACCAAATAGAATCATACATTCTATTATGCTTATTGGGGTATGACCACAGTTCTATTGATAGTTGTCCACTGTTAACTACCTAGGCCTAAGGCATATGAACCATGGGTTAACTTTGATTGTGTCTTTCTTTTCCTTTGTTCAGACTAGTTTAAGGAAATTTGGGGAGGTGGGTTTGGGCATGTACACTTAGGGTATATAAGGTTTTCAGAAAAATTGGTCAGGGTCCTTGGCTAAGAGGAGACTCTGCCTTGGGCCCACCGGTGTAATAAACTGCACTCCACTATCTGCGTTGTCCTTCTGAGTGAGTTTGTTTCCCGGAACATGTGGCTACAACAATAACATTCTACCGCATAAATATTAGAACACACAAAAGCAAGCAAGTAAAACAGCCTCTGCAAAAAATGACAAAAAAATACCAACAAGAAGATCAAAAGACAGATGATATCCTGGGGGGAAAATATTGCAATGTAAAGCACAGACAAAAAGTTCCTCTTCCTAATATGTCAAGAGTTTTTACAGATTAAGAACAAAAAGGCCCAATAGAGAAGTTGACATAGGATATGAACAGGTCAGAGGAAAAAATACAAGCAAGTCTTAGACTGTCCCCTTCATTTACCATGGGAAACATCAATCAACGATGACTCCATTTCTCACGGTGAGATTCTTCCAAAGCCATGAGATATACACAAAGTTACTATTTCTTGCAGCAAACAAACTATTTCTAACAGCAAAACATAAGAGACAACCTTTGTGCTATCCACAGAAGAGGGGCTAGTGGAAGAGATGATGGCCTGTTGGAATAGCACACACCTGTTACAAAGAGAGGGAGGTGGGAGGGCTCACTGGCTGATGGATAGCAACAGGCCTCAAGGCTGAGTTGATAAGTGAACACCACCAAGGTAGGTGGACAGTGTGTGGTCTTTCGGACTTAAGGGAAGAGGAGGAAGAATATATTCTCTTTGCTTGTATTTGCGCAAAGCAGACTTTGAAGGACACATAGAAACTGCCGGGATGTTTGCAGCATCTCAGTGTAGATCTTTTTATGTAATTTTGATTTGTGAACCATGGAAACACAGCACATTATCTGTTACAAAAATATGGTTATCTGATATAAGATTCCAGTCTGGAGTTTTTCTTCTCAAATTATAGAGCTCCATCTCTGGACAGGCCCTTGGAGACCACCTGACTGTAGCCCTCTAGAGCCATGCTGTGATCTGTTTAAATGAAGTGAAGTGCAAAACAGTTATGTCTGACTCTTTGCAACCCCATGGACTATACAGTTCATTGGATTCTCCAGGCCAGGATACTGGAGTGGGTAGCTGTTCCCTTCTCTAGCGGATCTTCCCAAACCAGGAATCAAACCCAGGTCTCCCGCATTGCAGGCAGATTCTTCACCAACTGAGCCGCTAGGAAAGCCCAAGAATACTGGAGTGGGTATCCTATCCTTTTTTACCACCTTCCCAATTACCTGTGTCACACCACCTGTGCTGTTACCCTCAGTCTACGAAAAAACATTGGAGAGGGTTTGTCAACTGAAAAAAAAAAATCAGCATCTCACAACATAAGAGCAGTGAGTTTCAGCTTTATTCAGGGACCCTATGAAGGAAAGCTATGACCAACGTAGACAGCATATTAAAAAGCGGAGATACCACTTTGCTGGCAAAGGTCCAATTGTGGTGTTGGAGAAGACTCTTGAGAGTCCCTTGGACAGCAAGGAGATTAAACCAGTCAATCTTAAAGGAAACCAGTCCTGAATATTCACTGGAAGGACTGATGCTAAGCTGAAGCTCCAGTACTTTGGCCACCTGATGCAAAAAGCCAACTCATTGGAAAAGACCCTGATGCTAGGAAAGATTGAAGGCAGGAGGAAAAGAGGTGACAGAGGATGAGATGCCTGCATGGCATCAATGACTCAGTGGACATGAGTTTGAACAAACTCTGGGAGATGGTGAAGGACTGGGAAGCCTGGCGTGCTGCAGTCCATGGGGTCACAGATTCGGAACGACTCAGCGACTGAGCAACAGCAATGTGAGGATTGTACCCTGGGAGACAGCCTCTCAGGTCTGAGGAACTGCTCCAAAGAGGTAAGGGAGGAGCCAGGATACATATGAATTTGTTGTTGGGAGTTACATGTGGTCATATATAAGTCTAGGTAAATGATCAATGCCAGTCACACACCCACACACACAGGCACAAACTCAGCTAGCTCAAGTTAATGATTTTAGTGCTTTTCAATGTAAGGGGAGATACAGGATGTCTGGGTCACTGGAATTCTTCCTTTGGTTCGCATCTTAACTGTCTGGGGGCTGTATATCCGGAACAGAATGCTTCATGCTGAGTGCTTTTCCATCCTGAATTCCCCTCAGGAAGCATTGAGAGTCAACTGCTGTGGGTTCCAACTTAATCCTTGTAGAGCTGGGATGTCAGGCAACATTCTTTGTTCACAGATTTGAGTGAATGACTGGAGGCAGTTGCCTGGACTTGAATCCAGGTCTGCCTCTTAGCTAACTGAGTGATTTGGGGTGACCAAGTTTGCCTCCCTCTACCTCATGTCCCCCCTCTGTAAATTGACCTCATGGCTTGTAATGAGATCCAGCGTTAAGGAATATATGTTGTCTTAACGGTACCTGGCGCATAGAAAGCGCTTACTAAGGGTTTGCCGTTATAGTTATTATTTTTTCTAATTTGCTAAAAATTAGCATATGAATATTAAAATTACTAAAGGATAAAAGAAAGTTCCCCTGGAGGTACTGCCTGAAATCACTGCTGACACAGGTACCATTTTGGAGAGAAATGTTGACAGGTCCAATCACATCCTTTTTACAGATGGGGAATGGGGTGGGGTCCGCGGGGTGGAGGACCTCTCCGGAGGCAGGTGATGGGATTGGAGTGGGTCCTCTGCAGCAGACGGCTCCACCCACCTCTCCCCAGGACCCTGATCTCTTGGTTCTGCTCAACTCACACGGTCAGCCTTTAACTCCTTGTCTCTCTTCTAGAGCATGCCAGAGCAGCCCCTGTGGGTGGAAGTTCCTTTCCAGGTTCCCATACATAGAGCTGACCCGCCATCCCCAGACTCTGTTCCCCTGAAACCCAATCCTCTCTGGGAGGCGGAATGCAGCCAGACCTGCTTTCAGTCTCTTTTCACCACCTCCTGTCTGGGGGCCTTAGGCGAGTCACTAAAGCTCTGTTTCCTCAGCAGCAAAGCTGGCCCCACTGACAGCCCAGGTCAAGCCCTGGCTCTGGGCGTGCCCAGAGGACCCACAGAGAGAGGGCAAACTTTTGTCTTAGCCTGACTGGGGCACCAACTTCACGCCCATTCGCATCTCAGCTTTCTGCAGGACTCTGCCCCTCAGGAAAACCCCACTGGCTGCTGGCCCCGGGCCCCAGGACCCTCCGTTCGGGGTTCTCCTGGGGCGGGTGTGTCCTGGTACATTTGCCAGGGAGACTGAAGCCCCTGGAGGGCAGGGGCTGCTTTGGAATCTCGCCTTCTGACAGTGGTGGAAGAGCCTTTACAGATGACCTAGCTCCAGTTTGTGAACTGGTAACTCCCTGGCTGCAGGTAAGCAGCAGAAGTGTTATTTTGATGTGGGGTGAGTTGTAAATAATTAGTTACTAACATCTGCAAGTTAGGAAGGGTTTGGCATACAAAACTCAGGATTTCTGGCTTCTCTAGAATATTCTGGAAGGCAACACTGGGTCAGTACGCCTACATGGCAACAATCACCCTTGGCCCTTTTTAACTTAGGGCACCCACCTGGGACCCTCCAAGCCCGGTACACTGCAAACCCTGATTAAGCCTAGCCCTCATTTTTGAAAGCAAGATGTGGCTTGCTCTGGATCCCGTCCTAGTAGGGGATAAGGTGTGGGCTGGGATCCAACCTTGGGCCTCTCTCTCAGATCTGGACTCAGGTCACTGCCTCCAGCCACGTTACTGCTCTTGCTGCACTAGTGTCTAGAGGCAGGCATCTGGGCTCAAATCCTGGCTTCAACCTTGCACTAATTGGCTCAACTTCTGGTGTCTGATTTCTCTTGTGCAAAATGGGAGGCTCCCAGTACCGACATCAGAGTTGTTATGACCATGAAACTTGCAAAATGCTCATATGATGCCTGATACATCGTGTGTGTTCAATACATGTTAATGATCATGATTACTATTTCAAAAAATGTGGCAATTGCAAAACACAGTTATCCTGAACACTTCCTGATACCACAATACGCATCATTTCTGAAGGCAGAATTTTGTCAGCACTTCCCCCTAAACAATCAACAAGCAGGGATTTTTAGTCACCTGCTTTGTGCCCAGTGCTGTGAGAGCTGCAAGCAGAAAAGACACAGGGGCTATCCCCAGAGAAAAGTGTGAGGGAGAGGTGGGTGGGAGGCAGGATCCGGATGCATCATGAGCCAAAGCAGAGGCAGAGCTGCAGGTAGGGAGAAGGAGCAGTGGCTGGGGCTGGATGGAAAGGCAAGTTCCCACCCTACGTTGGCCAAGGCAGGTGACTCACTGGCAGCAAAACAGAAGCAGTCTTGCCGCAGAGGATCAGTGGAGCAGAGGAGGGAAAAGACCTCTTTCAAAAGCCAGCAGTTCATCATACCTTCTCAGCAGCTCACCATACAGTCCAAGAAGACCCAGAAATAGGTGCTGGCTGCTCACTCCCACCTGAGGCCAGAACCTGTTATAAACCAGGCAGAGTCTCACTAAAAAAAAGCTGACCCACATCAGCTCAGGTAGAGTTCTGCCTAGGATGAGTGAAACACTTTGGAAGGAAAGCAAAGATGGAGCGTTGATATTCCAAGACCAAGGCTACTAGCTGCTTCCCACCAGCCACTCTTCCTTCTTTCATTATTATCAAGACTAGATTTTTGTTTGGACAAATGGCCACTGAGCTAAAGGACCACATTTTCCAGCCTCCTTTGTAGCTGGACATGGCTCTTGAACTAAGACCAGGCCAATGAGGTTGCAAGAGACTTTGAAAAAATCTTCTTAAAGGGAATGTGCTCTTTTGTTCTTCCTTCATCCTGCTGTCTGGAGTTTAGATGTGATAGCCAGAATGCCAGCAGCCATTTTGCACAAATGGGAGATGGCGTTGGGGTTAGATGGAGACTAGATCCCTTCTCAGGCATAGAACTGCCATACCAACCCTGTTTTGCCCCCTGCTGGACTATTTTGCTTTTTTTTTAAAAAAAAAACTTTTATTTTGTATTGGGGTATAGCTGATTAACAATGTTTTGATAGTTTCAGGTCAACAGTGAAGGCATTCGCCCACACCATTATTGATAAGCTTCTACATTGTTTAAGCCACTCTTATTTTTTATAAATAACAAAACACTGGCTAACTGGGCAGAGATATATGTTCAAGAATGTATCCTGATCAGTGATGGTAAGCAAAAAATGAATACACTGATCTCATTTACTATTAATGCCCTGATTCAGAAACTCAGGTCCTGCCTCAATTAGGATCTGATCAAAAACCAAAATCAAACGAAATGAGTTGTTGAGACACACCTTAAAGAGATACCAAAAGGCACAGGTTAGGAGTAAATGTGGGGCGAAGGTCTTCCAGAAAAAATGCAGTGAAAGAGAGAGAGACATGGAGGGAGGGAGTGGTAACTCTCACTATGGAATCTGATGGCAAAAATCAAAAGTGTAAACCAGACTCAGAGTCATTTTATATTGATAAAGACTGATTCATAATGGAGTCAAAACAGTAGTGAGTATCTGTATTCTGAATAACTTTCTCCAGAAGCCTCAGACATGCTAGGGGAGACGGACAGAAGAATAGTAAATGGTGGGGTTTTGGCTCACTGTTTCAGGCCTTAAGAGCAGAAGGTATAAAATAAGCAAGGATTTAGAGGAGGCCATAAGTGGTATGCCTATTAAGGAGGAATAAGTAAATAATTAAAGGGAGGAGGGGAATTGGCAGAAGATGGTTACCTTTTATCACCTGAACAGCTATAAAACTATGAGGTCAGCAAGCTGGCCAGTTACACATTTACAAATAAGTAGTTTTCCTACATAGTACCAGTAAGAACATAAGATAGGGTAGTCATTTGGGAAAAATAAATAAAGCTGAATCTCTTTCTTATCTCTTACCCAGTCCCTGCCCCATCAAAAGAAAACCAATTTCAGCTGGACCAAATGTTTACATATTTTTTAAATTAAAAAAAATCATAAAAGTACTCCAAAGAACATATATAGAGAAGGAACAGCTTGTGCAAAGGTCCTGGGGCAGGAATGAGCCTAGGGTAGTGTGGCTGAAACAGTGGGCTCAATGGGGAGCAGAGGGCAGACCGGGGAGGTAAGGAGCCTGAATTTCATTCATGTGCAGTGGTTCCCATGCACTGAGAGCCCCGATCCCCATGGCCCACAGAGATGAGTTCTCTGGGTCCTGAGGCAGGCACAACTGCAGCTGTATACTTTGAGGGAAGTGATTTGGCTCTGCAAGTCTCTCTTTATTTGGAAACAAGTCACGGTGGTGTTATGGCCCAGCACAGCCCATTTCCTTTAGGGTTCCCCTGCCCTGGCTTATTCCCAGCCAGCCACACTACGTGCCATGTCTCCTGGAGTCATCAATGGCAGTGGACGATGGAGGTCCTGGACAGAGGTACCTGCCAGTGAAGAGGCCGGGTGGCTTCAGAGATCTCAGGAGTGGCTCAGAGTGCTGGGGATACTGTTTAGAAGTGCACATCTCTGTTATCTGTTTTACAGAGGCTTTGCACTTCTTGTTCATTCATTTATCCGGTATTCACTGGATACTTGCTATGTGCTGGACACAATCTCTGCTCTCAGGAAAGTGTGGGATGAAACAGTCACTATGCAAAGTAGGAACATTGAGCTAGTCAGCTGCTGATAAAGGCTGTGGAGGGAAGGAGCTGTCAGGGGGAGCAGGCGGTCGGGGAGGGCAGCTGTCAGAGGGAACCTGAAGGAAGCCTGGGACTGAGCCATGTCAGGGGAAAGAGTAGTGGGGGAGGGGACAGCAAGTGCAAAGGCCCTGGGGTGGGGCCTCACTTGTCCTGTCCCAGCCAGAAGCAGGTCTTGGTGTGGAAAGAACAGCCAGGAGGCTGATGTGGCTATCGCAGTTCCCATGGGGAGGAACTGGCAAGGTCACGTGGGGCCTTGTAGGCAAGAGTTTAGAGATTTTCTCTGAGTCAAAATCTCCATTGCTGGGCCAGCTCTAATTTCATTTTAAATAGAATCCTGCTGACTGTTGTGAGGAGAGTAAGGAGGAACCAGGGTGGAATCAGGGATGAAACGTGTTAACCCCTTAGAAAGCTGGTGCAGTTATCAAGGGGGACAGATGAAAACAGTAACAATAGTAACAACTAAAACAACGGCTGCCACTGCTTACTGCTCCTCTCTCCAGGCCCCGAGTTAAACATTTTACACAATTTATTGTCAAATCCTCTCAACAACCCAGGAATAAGCGTGGTAATTGTCTCCATTTAACATAATAGATGAGGAAACTGAGGCTCAGAGAGGGAAAGTCATTTGCTGAGGTCACACAGCTGGTCATCTGGAAGCTGAGGTTTGAGCCCAGGTATATCTGTGGACCCAACCCTCTTAAGCAGCCTGAGGGGGACCCTGGAGGGGAGGGGGTTAGAAACTGGCTTCAGGGGCCAAGTAGAGCAGGATCACTTTCCACTCACCTCCAGCCTCCCCAAGCACCTGGGCTGGAAAAGGGAGAGAAATGTGATCCAGGCCCTGGAGAACCTGGGAGAGACTCCAAACACATCTGTTTCCCAGGCCCTTCGGTGACTGTGGGAGACCAGAAACCTAAGGCTTTGAATGAGACTCTTGAAATTCTCCTACAGCAGGTGGGCAAACAGACAGCGAAGCCAGAAGGACAGCCTCAGACAAAGGTGTCTCTTTCCTTCAGATTCTTGCATAAAAAGCTGTGTCCCGGGCCCAAGGGAGTGAAGGGAAGAGGGGAGAGGGGCCACCCTCAGTGTTTGGGCTGGTCCATCTCCTCCCCCACTGGCAGGAAGGGCCTTGTCCAGCCTTGACCATCAGAGCCTAAGCCTCTAAGCCTGCACTGACCTGCTCTCTGCTTTCTTCTTTATGGCATCACTAGGCATCAGCTCAGGGATGGGAGTTTATCTGTGTCTATCTGTCGAGTGCCGCTTTCTCCCAAGCGAGCCTGGCCCTGTCCACTCTCCCAGTGTCCAGATGGCCACCTGGTTTGCAAAAGGCCAGGTCCCCCAACTGAGCCTGCCGCAGCCGTGGGGGTTAAGTCAGCCAGGGCGGCTCGGACAGTTCCAGCTGACAGCATGGGTGCTGGCCACACACCGCTCCCAGACAAGGGTCTGAGTCAACATTACCCCAGGTTCCAGACTCCTTACAAGACTAGAGGGGTGAGGATATGGTCCGGGCAGGAGTGAGATGGTGTTGAGTGAGGAAGAGGTGGAGAAAAAAAGACAGAGACAGGCACAGAGGGAAAGAAAGAATCAAAAGCTGGAAGCAGAAGCAGGCAGAAAGAAAGACAGAGGCGGGGCAAAAGGAAGGGTTGCAGCAAGCAGGAGGTGGAGGCAGGGGAGAGGCCTGGGTGCGCTGGAGGCCTGGCCCGGGTCAGCCACTGCCCTGGCGCCCCATGTCCACGTGCATCCAGAGGCCTTCGCTTGTCCTCTCCACCAGCTCCCCCGAGCCTCATCCCATCTCAGCGCTCCTGTCTCGCAGACGTGGGGGAACCAGGCCCAGGGAGGAAGCAGTGCTTGCCTGCGCCCTGTCCACCCCCAGGTCAGCCAGCCTTGTACTTACCGGCTGTGTGTTGTCAAGCCAGCTGCTCGTGCTCTCTGGGTCTTGGTGTCTCCAAAGGGTCTAAAGATGCCCAGGATTTTAGGGCTTTGCTTCAGGGAGGAAGTGAGAAGATAATGAGCGCAGCCAGCCAATGTGGACCATGAGTTCCCTTCCTCCCTCACCCCTCTCCCAAGGCCTGGAAGGGCTTCAGGCCTCCCACGGGGCTGACCTTGGCTGGGTTCCCCTCCCCTCAGTGCCCATCCCAGCCTCCGGCCCTGGTGCCAGGCAGGGGAGACTCCGGCCCCCACCTGGCTGGAGCAGCTGTCTAGAAGTCCCAGGGGCATGGAGATGCAGCCGGGAGGAGGTCTGCAGGGGCCCACTCATTTGGCCTGGGGGTGGGGGGTCTGGAGTCCACCCAGCCGGCTCAGGTTGCCCCAACTCCAACCAGACCAGCTCCAGCAGGGGAGGAGGCCCTTCTTCCCTCCTATCCCTTGGCCTCTGAGCCAGCAGCTGAAGTTAGGGGAAAGGCCGTGGGGCACCCGCTGTCCCCAGACTAGTGCCCCCACCTCGGTGCCCGGTGATCCTTGCCAGTGACTGGCCCCTGGTACTTGCTGCTCTGTCCTTAGCAGACCTGAGCTGCCTGCCCGACTCTGCCAGCTTACCTGCTGGTCCCGTTCTCAGGCGGCTCTGCATGGGAGGGGCCAGAGGCAGCAGGGTTAGTATTAACCTGTCCCCGCCCCAAGGAGGGGGAAGGCGGGGGGATGGTGGGCGGGGCTCACCAAGAGCCTACTGTGTGTCTGGAACCTGCCCAGCAGTCAATTCTGGTGACTCTGATGAGTCAGTTTAATGATAAAAGGCTCACATTAGCCAGTGTTTGAACCCCAGAAGACAAAAGACCTGCTTAGGCATTGGCTCTGGCCCCACCTTAGGGTCAATTGTGGTGCAGAAGACTCTTGAGAGTCCCTTGGACAGCAAGGAGATCAAACCAGCCAACCCTAAAGGAAATCAACCCTGATTATTCTTTGAAAGGACTGATGCTGAAGCTGAACCTCCAATATTTTGGCCACCCAATGTGAAGAGCCGAATGACTAGAAAAGACCCTGATGCTGGGAAAGATTGAAGCAGGAGGAGAAGGGGGCCACAGAGGATGAAATGGTTGAATGGCATCATCGATTCAATGGACATGGACTTGGGCAAACTCCAGGAGATGGTGAAGGACAGGGAAGCCTGGTGTGCTGCAGTCCATGGGGTCGCAAAGAGTCAGACACGACTGAGCGACTGAACAACAAATTCCCTACAAGCAGGAATAGCACTCCCTGAAGCAGAAATTCTTGGTTGGAATACCAGTGCTTAAGGATGACACCTGGAAAATGGGGATAATAATAGTGTCCTCTGTCAGAGAATGCTTAATTTTAAGGAATCCTCTGTGTTGTTTTCTGTTTCTCAAGTGCCTTATTTCCTTATCAGCTCCTGAAAAACAGGAACGAGCAGAGCGTTAGGCAGTTCTCAGGACTGAAATCATGAAACGGAACACACACGTGGATTCCTTTCAGTAACTTTCTACTTTTCTGTAATACTACTTAGTCAGGCCCTATTTCCAATACATGGATTTTCTTCTGGCCCTGTGACGATTGTTATTCCCCTAGTTACTGTTGTTATGGCCCCATGACGATTAATATTCCCTTAGTTACTGTTGTTATGCATTTGGTTTTGGTGTTTTTGCTCAACTTTATTTTTCTGCCTAAAGCTCCCTTGTATAACAATATATAAGCACACACCACCATGATTAAAGCACCCTTGCTCCACCAGAGTCTTGGGTCTCCTGCGTCCTTCTTTTCTTTGCCTTCTTTTCGTCGACTCCTGTCCCCAGGTTCTGGTCTGTCAAGAAGACCATAACAGTCCTCCTTGTGGAAGAGAAGTCCTAAGAAAGGACTCTGTGCCAGGCCCTGAGCTTGACATGGGTTAATATGTTTAATCTCCACCACAGGCTTTTGAGGAGATATGACTGCTCTCCCTCTACAGATAAGGCAACAGAGGGCCAGAGAGGCCAAGAGTCTGGCTGAGCCGGGATCTGATGCCCACTGGCAAATGCTACTCTGACAAATAGTAGGAGTGGTGTGCTCTGCTTAGTCGCTCAGTTGTGTCCGACTGTTTGCGACCCCATGGACTGTAGCCTGCCAGGCTCCTCTGCCCATGGGGATTCTCCAGGCAAGAATACTGGAGTGGGTGGCCATGCCCTCCTCCAGGGGAATCTCCCCAACCCAGGGATTGAACCCAGGTCTCCCACATTGCAGGCAGATTCTTTTGCCGTCTGACCCACCAGGGAAGCCCAAGAATACTGGAGTGGGTAGTGTATCCCTTCTTCAGGGGATCTTCCCAACCCAGGAATTGAACTGGAGTCTCCTACATTGCAGGCAGATTCTTTACCAACTGAGCCACCAGGGAAGCCCAGTAATAGTTCACATCCAGTTAAATCTTTCAGTAATCCGAGGCAGGTGCTACTTTTATTCCCTACCTTATAGATGGAGAAACTGATGTTCAAAGAGGTTAAGTGACTCACTCAAGGTCAGTAAGTGCAGAGTCAGGATTTGAGCCCAGATGCAAACTGGCCCGGTGCGAAATGGCACCTAGTAACTGCTCACTGCGTGAAGACGTCTATGAATAATTCTGGCTTGCTTTCTGCCTTATTCTCTGAGACAGATAATTACGTGATAAGTAATCACTCCCCTAGCAAATCCTTGGGGTGGGAGGTGAGCAGATCCCAGGGGAAGAGACTGGACCCTTCTCTCAGCTGGCAGGGGCTCAGGAAGTATTGAACCCAACTCTGGGTTGCAGAAACACAAGAATTTGGTCCCTGGAAGAGCCTGAAACGCCTGACCTCCTTCCCAGTGACGGCCCCTCCCGACTCCCTGAAGTTCTGTCTTAGGTGTGACTCACACTCTCTCACAGGTGCTCTTCATGTAATTTTTAATTTTAATTTTGAAATACATCTCTATTATCAACCTTCAAAGACTGCTTGTAGCTCACCAAATGAGGACCAGGCCTCATGTTTATGTCCTTTCTCAGCTGGACTAATAGACCATGAGAACCCTATCACTTGTTTTTTCTTATCTGTAGCCTTTGCTACTTACAACCAGAATTGCCCACTGTTCTCTGAGTAGTCACAGTACCTCTAAAATCATCAAAATTTCCTTACTGATCCTTCTATCAGAATATCCTTTCTGGGAATTCTCTGGTGATCCAGTAGTTACGACTCTGTGATTTCACTGCTTAGGGCTCCGGTTCAGTCCCTGGTTGGGGAACTGAGGTCCTACAAGTCGTGTAGTGCAGCAAACAACAACAAAACTAAACAACATCCTGTCTCATCTTTTTCAGGCACAATCCTAGCCATATTTCAAAGCCAATCTCAAATACCACCTCCTCCAAAGAAATTTTCTTGACATCTGTGTCTAACATAACCAGTTTCCATCACTGGGAACTTAAATATTTTTTGCATGTGTGAATGAATGAACTCCAACCAAAACATTCTCCCCTTCCTTGTTATCTCCAGATATTTTTCTAGCCTTCATTGTTTAAATAATAGACTTTAACTAATTAAAGTTTTTTTTTTAGCCATTTTAAGTTTATGGGAAAATATTCTTTACACAATGGAGCACATTATCAACGTCATTCTGAAGCTGGCTTTTTTGGATTAATCTCTCTTAGAGATCTTTCTATATCCCCAGTATTCAGACCTTTGTTCATTGGCTTCTTTCATTCAACAAACTTTTTTTAAGTGTCAGTTGTATGTCAGGCACTGTAAGAGATGGTTGGGATATAAAACTGAACAAAATAGAAAAAGCCATTGTGCTTGGAGAGCTGGTTTTCCTTCCGATGGAGCAAGATGGACAGTAAGGAATAAGGAAATCATTCAGTATGTTAGAGGATATGTTCTGTAGGAAAAAAAGAGCAGATGAGGGCAAGGTGGCGTGGGAAAGGACCCAGCACAGGGCAGGGTGCAGAGTGCAGGGCGCCTGTGGAGCCACTTCAAGGGAGCCTCAGGCCAGGGAATTGGCAGGACTTAGAGGTGTGTCATCACCCAAAAGCACCGGGATGAATTTAGCTACCCCATTGCTTGTTGCCTATCATTTGTCATCAAGAACAGCGCTGCAACAAACACTGCGGCAATCTGTCTTTTTGCGCAGGTGTGAAATATCTGTAGAATCAATCCCTGGCTGCGAACTACAACATACTTCAGAATAATCACCCAGTTGCTCTCCAATGATGCTATGCCAGGACCATGAATCCCCCACGAAACGCAGCCCCGGGTGATCTCAAAGAGGTAAACTCTTCTGGCAGGCCAAGAGATCGCTCACATTCCACCGGGAGAGTTTCCAGAGCAGACTTCAGCTGATTCACGGCGGATCGCCCAGAGTTTCACTCGTAGGTTTTTTCCGGGTGGACGTTGCTTTCTGGACAGGTTGATGGGCAAATGGATTAGGGGGTTGGAGGCGCCGCTGCAGTTACTCAGAAAAGCCACGAGGGGGCGCAGGAAGCCCCAGGCTCCAGAGATGTACCTTGCAAAGGGCATCTTGAGGTTTAGGATCTTCTCATTGGGAGGGAGGGGTGTGTGTGTGTGTGTGTGTGTGTGTGTGTGTTAGGATCTTCTCACTGGGTGTGTGTGTGTGTTGTTGGGCGGGGGCGCTTAAACGCCATGGTGAGAAAAATGTGGGCGATGGGAAGAAGCAGAAAGATCAGAGGAAAAGGAGATGCAGGAGGAGGTTGGGGAAAAAGGCCTTCAAGGGTGTCTCCTGATCAGTTAGGGACTTGTTTTCTCCCGGTTAAGCTGACCAGGTGCAGACCTCATAAAAATGAATGCTATCTCAGAGCCCTGAATTGAACTCAGGAGTGCAGAACAGACTGGAGAAAAAGTCATAGGATAAATATGTACAGTATGATGATTCCATTTGTGTAATATACTGTGCTTAGTCACTCAGTCATGTCTGACTCTTTGTGACCCCATGAACTGTAGCCCACCAGGCTCCTCTGTCCATGGGGATTCTCCAGGCAAGAATACTGGAGTGGGTTGCCATGCCTTCCTCTAGGGGATCTTCCCAACCTAGGGATTGAACCCTGGTCTCCCACATTGCAGGCAGATTCCTTACCATCTGAGCCACCAGGGAAGCCTATCCCTTCTCCAGGGGATCTTCCAAGTCCAGGAATTGAACTGGGGTCTCCTGCATTGCAATCAGATTCTTTACCAGCTGAGCTACTGGGGAAGCCAATATGTATGTATACATATTCCCCACAAATAAAAGCTACATATTCTTAGGGCTGTGTGTGTGTTTACCACATATATAGCCATAGGAAAAAATCTGGAAAGATAAATTTTAAATTGACAATAGTGAGGGCTTCCTCGGTGGTCCAGGGGTTAAGGCTCAACCTTCCAATGCAGGAGGCTCAGGTTCAATCCCCGGTAAGTGAGTTAAGGTCCCATATGCCATGGGAGAAGCCAAAAATTCAAAAACATAATAAAATTAAAAAAAAATAAATTGACAATAGGAGTTATCTTTGGGATTGTGTGTATGTGTGTAGAGGGGGTCAAGAAATAGGAAGGGGAATGGGAAATGATCAAAGGGGACTGACTTTCAGAGTTAACGGAAATATTTTACTTTTCTAGGAATCTGTAACCCTGTTAGTTGTGTAACCTAAAATTAAAAATTACTTAAGAAAATAATGGAGAAGAAGAAAAAAAAGAAACATCCAGTGCCATCTTAGTGGTGCAGCAATAGAGGTCTTCCACATAGCTCAGGGGAGGTGAGAGCCTCCTCCGCTCTGCTCAGAGCGTCCCTAGGGCTTCCCTTCCTCTCCTTGGCTCTGTCCTGTGTGGGGAGCAATGTCAGTTCAAGGTGGACCAGAAGTTAAAGGTGGGGGGAATTGTGGCACCGTCTGAGTGGGGTACAGATAGGGGAGCATACCCTCTACTCAAGGGGGAAGAACTGAGCCGGGATGGGAACAATGCAGGAGACTTAAGAGATGCAGATTCAGTCCCTGGAGGAGGGCATGGCAACGCACTCCAGTATTCTTGCCTGGAGACTCCTATGGACAGAGGAGCCTGGTGGGCTACAGTCCACGGGACAAAAAAGACTTGGACATGGCTGAAGTGACACAGCACGCACACATGTGGCCAATGGGTCACTGCAGACTGACCTCTATTGGACACCCTGGTGTAGGATTTTGGGAGTGAAGAGAGGTGGAAATTCCAGCCCAGTTGGGATAGAGATTTTCCATCCAGCCAAGTAGGGAAGGTGTGGGCTAATTTGGAATGTATGAAGGCTGAAGCAGCATGATGCCTCCTAAGAATGTAGTAATGCCAAGGATGGACTCCCAGCATCTAGGGAGGCTGTGGGGGAATTTCATTCAATGCCCACTTGGAAAACAACACTGAGATGAGACCTCAACCATAGGTGGGCCTGAGTATTTTCATCTGTAAAATGGGTGAAGGGTGGAAATCTGGCCACTCTATACCTTCTACTGTCTTTGATTTTTTTTTTTTCCTAGTCAGTGATATTCCAGGGGTCATACTCAATGAAGGGGGAGATGGAGGATGAGATGGTTGGATGGCATCATTGACTCAATGGAGATGAATTTGAACAAACTCTGGGAGATAGTGGAGAGTAGGGAAGCCTGGCGTGCTGCAGTCCATGGGGTCAAGAGTAGAACATGACCGAGTGACTGAATAACAAGGGCAGTTCTTTACGGCCCTCAACCTGAAGATTTGCTGTTCCAATCATTAGCCACCAGAGATCGCCTTCTGACAGACTTGGGGAAGAAACAAACCAAAACAAAACCAGCCTGATCTGATGCGGAGCCTGAGACTGGAGGGCTCTCTTTCCTCGCTTTATCTGCTTTTTCACGTGGCTGCTGATTGGGATTAACTCTGCCCCTGCACCAGGGATACGGCAAGGAACAGGATCTCTGAAATGAAGCTGCTCTGACTGCTGTTTTCTCCCACACCCCACATCCGATCTCTTAGCAGATCCTGCGGGATACAGAGTCTGGCCACTCTGTACCTTCCACTGCCACCATTCCGTCTGGCCTCCTTTGTGTCCTGCTGGGACTTCTGCAGTCGTCTCTTCCCTGGCCATCCTACTGCACCTGCTTCCACCCTTCACACCATGACCCAGAGCCCGCCCTGCCTCTGCTCAGAACCCTCCCCGCCGGCTCCGGCCCGGTTCCTCCTTGTGGACCTGCCGTGTGAGGTCCTGCCCCGCATCACACCGAGCTCGGCTTCCTCTCTCCCCTCGCTCTGCACTCCAGCCACTCTGGCCTCCCTGCTGTCGTTCACACGGCAAACTCTGCCCTAGGGCCTTTGGCCTTGCTGTTCCCTCACCCGGGGCTCTTTCCTTAGGCACCCCAGGCCCCTTCCTCCCTGTACTCAGGTCTCCGCTCAATCCCAGCCTTCAGAGGTGACCCTTTATGAAAACAGCCTGGTCGCCATCCCTGTCTCCCTCCACGTGCCGCTCCCGTCTTCCTCACTGCGCCCTCGATGCCGGGTTCCATGCTGTGCATCTCGCCTGGCGTCTGACTCCCACCAGCCTCAGCTTGACTGGAGAGGGGGGGACCGCGTCTAATTTGCTCCTGGCTGAGGCCCTGGTATCTAGCTTGTGCCTGACACATAGATAAGCTCAGGAAATATCTGTTGGCTGTGAAAGAGACCTTGAGGGGGACAGCTGGGCCCCAGAGTAAGAGTGACCTTCGGGTCCCTGTGTGAGTGACAGGTGAAGGGGAGCCTGGCTGCCGCTGCTGGAGGCGGGATCCTCTCCTGTCGGGGGGGGGGGGCACTGAGCCCTCACCTTCACCCCCTCACACTTCTGGGGTCCTGTCCCCTCCACCACCCATGACCCTGACTGGTTGGGGGTCAGAGGTCGGCTTCTGATCCTTTCTGGGCCCACAGACCTTCTCTCCACCTCTTGCTCTGCAGGACTATGTCCTGGGTCCTTTAGGAAGAGCCAGGTCAGGCTTGGGCCTCAGTTTCCCCGTCTGCCTAGTGAGGTAGACAGTGAGAGGAGGAGCCCAGGCCCAGGTCCCAAGGTGGGGGACTGTCTGGTGTGAAGGCGCTGTGCCCCCGTCCCTCCCCACCCCAGGCACTTGCAGACTGTCTGGGGGCCCCCGGGGACAGTAAAGCTGTTGGCTTCCTGCCTGGCCCCAAACCTGAGAGCAGATGTCCCAGGGAGGGGACAGTCAGTGGAGAGGCCCACGGAGCTGCTCAGAGAACCAGAAGCCAGCTCTGAGGGGAGAATCAGGGGGTCCCGGGGAAGGAGAGCCAAGCTTCCCAGATACAAGGCTGGCTTTCCTCACCCCAGAAGTTCTTCCTGCCTTGTCCCGGCTTCCTTCACTCTCTCGGCATGTTCACAGTTTTGGTCATACCCGGGGTCTGCCATGATGATTTTTCTTAATGATGTTTTTTTAAGTCAACCAGATAAGACTGAGTTAGAACAATTTTAGCGGAGAAGGCAATGGCAACCCACTCTAGTACTCTTGCCTGGCAAATCCCAAATACGGAGGAGCCTGGTAGGCTGCAGTCCATGGGGCCGCGAAGAGTCAGACATGACTGAGCGACTTCACTTTCACTTTTCACTTTCCTGCATTGGAGAAGGAAATGGCAACCCACTCCAGTGTTCTTGCCTGGAGAATCCCAGGGACGGGAAAGCCTGGTGGGCTGCCTTTTATGGGGTCGCACAGAGTCGGACATGACTGAAGCGACTTAGCAGCATCAGCAGAATAATTTTAGACACACAGAAAAATATAGAAAGACATTATGAACTACATACCCAATACCCAGATTTAACACAGGCATTTTCCATATTTGTTTCACCTATTTCTTCCTGAAATATCTTAATGTGAATTGTAGATATCCTCAATTTTTGCCCCCAAATACTTTAGTTTGCATCTCCAAAAAGTAAGGCCATTTCCAGGATCACTGTTGCACTACATAATATTCATAGTTCTCTGATATCTAATAAGTTAGTCCAAACTGACTTCCTCGGTTATCCCGAAAATGCGTGTTACAGTTGACCATGGATTTCTTGATACACGAAATGAAAAGCAAGTATCTTCTGCCATAAATGGAATGTGCCTCCAGAAATGGGGACAATACCTCTGGAAATGGAGCCAGTGTTCCAGGCCGACGCAGTGGCCAGGCTGCACCTGAGGCCCGCTCTCTACTTGTTACGCTGGACCTTAGTGGGCATTGGCATTAAGCACAGAGGAGCAGAGAGGACTCACTCACTGATGCAAGGAGACCTGAAAAGGACTCAGAAAGGGAATCAGCCTTTCCAGGTTGGGATCAGAGTTACTGAATGTGGGATGGGCCTGAGGAGCTCAAGTTGAAAGCTGGAAAGTCCTGCACCAGGCCCTTGGGTGGAGGGTCTTGGGTGTTAAGTTTCCACAAAGATTCTGTTTCTGGGGCCATAGCCTTCCAGTTCGAGAGGGGCCTTACACCGCCCCCCTCCCACCACCACACTCTGGCCTTGCTCTGCCATCTGTGGTTGGGACGCTAATAGGACAAAAGCCCCTCACTCTCAGAACACTTTTCCCCTGAAAAATCCCATCTGTCAGGCCCTGACCTTCCAGGTTCACAGGCAGAAGGGTGGGGGAGGGGAGAGCCCCCAGCCCCGAGGAGACCTAAGCCCCCTCCCAGCCTCCACCATCTGTCCTGGGCAGCATGGGGTTCCTCATGCTTCTGCTGCCTGCTCAGTGGGACCCAGGCCAGTCACCTCCCCTTTCTGGGCCTCAGTTTCCCCATGTGTCACATGCAGAGGTGGGATGGGGTGGAGTATCATTTGCCATACTCAGAAAAATATTGGGGAAAAAAATAATGGAATAGAAACAAAACAATGCTATTACATTCCAGTCTGTGCTGTGTGCTAAGTCGCTTCAGTCATGTCCAGCTGTTTGCAACCCCAGGGACTGTAGCCCACCAGGCTCCTCTGTCCATGGAGCTCTCCAGGCAAGAATGCTGGAGTGGGTTGCCATGCCCTCCTCCAGGGGATCTTCCTGACCCACGGGTAGAACCCACGTCTCTCGTATCTCCTGCAGCGGCAGGTGGAGTCATATCCACTGTGCCACCAGGGAAGTCCGCGTCTAGGACTTCAGGCTGAGGAGAGTCTAAGGATTTGATGACCTCAGGATTTTAAAATTCTGAGATTTTCAGGTTTAAGACGTGTCCCACCTCCTGAAACCTGAAGGATTTGGGAGTGCTGAGCTGATGGGGCTCAGCTGGGGTCAAATCCAGCCTGACCTTAAGGCTTGTCTGTTCCCGCCTCTGCTTCCCTCAGCTGCTGGCCTGTCCCTAACCTCCAAAGACTGTTGGATGCCCTCATTGTTCATGCTGGCACCTGGCACAGCTGACTTCCTGGCTCCAGGGCCCAAGTGCATGTGTTCTTTGCCAAGATTTGTGAAGATCTATCAGGAGCCGCTGTGGTTGTGCTGTATAATCTCTATATATCATCATTAGCACATGCTAAGTTGCCTTGGACTGCAAAGAGATCCAACCAGTCCATCCTAAAGGAGATCAGTCCTGGGTGTTCATTGGAAAGAATGATGTTGAAGCTGAAACTCCAATACTTTGGCCACCTGATGTGAAGAGCTGACTTAATGGAAAAGATCCTGATGCTGGGAAAGATCGAGGGCAGGAGGAGTAGGGGACGACAGAGGATGAGATGGTTGGATGGCATCATCGACTCAATGGACATGGGTTTGGGTGGACTCCAGGAGTTGGTGATGGACAGGGAGGCCTGGCGTGCTGTGGTTCATGGGGTCGCAAGGAGTCGGACACGACTGAGAGACTGAACTGAACTGAAGTTGCCTCAGTCATGTCTGACTCTGCGACCCCATGGACTGTAGCCCTCCAGGCTCCTCTGTCCATGGGGATTCTCCAGGCAAGAACATTGGAGTGCATTGCCATGACCTCCTCCAGGGGAATCTTCCCAACCCAGAGATTGAACCTAGGTCTCCCGCATTGCAGGCAGATTCTTTACTGTCTGAGCTACCATTAGAATAGCACAGTTTTATTGAGCCTGGCTCTGGCCAGGGTTTTGCTGGTATTATCTTGGGTACTTAGGGTAACACCTTACAATGTAGGTGAAATTATTCTTCTGATTATAGATGAGGAAACTGAAAATTCAGTTTTTAAGGAACTTCCCCAACCCAGGCAGCTGGCCGGT
The DNA here is from genome assembly GCF_023699985.2 of Odocoileus virginianus. NCBI lineage: Eukaryota > Metazoa > Chordata > Mammalia > Artiodactyla > Cervidae > Odocoileus > Odocoileus virginianus. The sequence goes on along the minus strand of NC_069682.1, from coordinate 55,989,123 downwards.
GGTAGAGCTGGATTTGAAACCTTGACTGGTTAGTCCCAGAGTTCCCAATCTTGACCTCACACTGCTACTTTTTAATCTTTAAAAGCAAAACTCCTCTCTGTGGCCTACAGACTCTCAGCCATTTAATGTCAGTCTCTTCCTCTCCCTCCAGTCCAGCCACTGGCTTTGGGCTCAAATAGAGTCACCTTGTTCTTGCCCCAGGACCTTTGCACAGGCTGCCTCTTCTCTTCCTTCCTCTAGGTTTCCATGTGACTGCCTCTTTCTTACCCTTCATGTCTCACCTCAGAGGAGAGGGCTCACTGACCATGCTGAATAAAGCAGCCCCCTTTCTTTTCACACCTGCTTTTATACTCTGCTTCATTTTAATTTATACCATTTCTCATTTCTTGGTTCAGTTATTCATTGTTGTGTCTCACCCACTAGAATACAATTTCTTGTGTTTTCATCTCTTTTCCTAAAAACTGGCATGGACCAGGGGCTCAGATAATATTTGTTGAATGTGTGAATACATCTTTCCAATTTCAGTATATGTGCTGCCAAAGCAAGCACTGTGAATACATCTTGAGACAAGACAAAGGGAGGTCAAGGAGGAAGGTCTACTGGTCAGGCTTGTGCCCAAATCCTCTCTCCAAACTGGTAGCTGCCATCTTCTAACGGTCCAGACAGAACTCTGGGGCCCAGAAAGATGGAGAGGCAGAGGTATGCTCAACACCAGCAGCAGCTCAGTGATAACAGACCAACCTGGACAGCTCTGTTTCTATACTTGCCAAGTTCTTTCTCAGAAACTGTGTCATGGGAGCTATCCTACCTCCATTTTCCTGACAAAAGCCTGTAGCCTGAATGGTCAGGAGAGTGTCCCGGGGGGAGGGTCACCTTAGTATCAGAGCAGGGGGTCCTGGTTTCCTGACTCTGTGAGGGTGTTGGCTTTACTCTCAGCCCTTGCTGGGGCGAGAGGTTGAAAACAAGACTCTGCGCCCACCCCTCACTCCTGGACACAACAGAAAGGGACCAGACGCTGAGCCAGTGGGATGTGTCTTGGAATATGCCCATCAGAAGCTGAACCTGAGTTTTTGGCAGGTGGAACCTGGCCCCTAGAAGCATGGAGGGAGTTTGAGAGGCATGTGCTGAGGGGACTGGAGATTGAGGACAGTTCTTGGGTCTGGAAAGTCTGCTGCTGGGGGAGAAAGTCTGTAATTTAAGAGGGGAACTGGCAGAGGAAGAATGGCCCCTGGTCACATCCTGGAGACCCACCCTCTGTAGATGGTGTTTTCACTGTTCCTACAAGCTGTTTAGGAAGTGTTTTAAGGACACAGGGCTCCAGGGTTGAGAATGTTTGGACAACAGTGGAGTAAGCAAAGAGAAAGAGGAGTTTCTGTTCCAGGCCTTCTCAGAGCCTTTCTCATAGTTCAGTGCATTGCCAACCTCTAATTGCAGGAAAAGTGGGCAAAGAAGTGTGGACCCTGCTTTCTGGGAGCTCACAGTCGGTGGAGGAGACCCAGACACAGGAACAAACTGAATATCAGGAGGCTGGAGAACTATGAAGAGAAATGTAAATAATGGGGGTGGGGGGAGGGTTTCCCCTGGGAGGATGACATTTGAGCAGAGCCTGGAAGGAAGTGAGGGAGAGGGTGAGGGGGCAGCTGTGTCTGGGGGGAAGAGAGGCCCAGGCAGTGGGAACAGCATGTGCAAAGGCCCTGAAGCAGGAAGGGTACTTAAAAGTATTTGAGATGCAACAGGAGCCGGTGGCTGGAGCAAGGTGGGCTGAGGGGGAAGTTGGTAGGAGATGGGGTTGACAGGGATCAGCCTCCAAAGGCCACCATATTCAGTTTGCTGGGGAGCCCTTGGAAGGTATGGGCAGGGAGTGATGCCTGGGACATGCTGCCTCATGAGCTTGTACTATCAAACAACCTCTTAAGAGTAGTAACAGAAAGGGTAGCCAGAGTGTGTGGAGGGTCAGTCAGGGTACTGTACCTCTTGCAAGCCTAGGAGGTAGGTGTGGTTAACACCTATCTTACAGGTGAGGAAACTGAGATTTAGAAAAAGGTGCTCAAAGACACTTCTGGAACAAATAAGTGAATTGACAGTATTTTTTTAAAAATCTTTCCACAGATATTTTTTCTATCTTTCCTATCACTTATTCTTCAAAAGCACCATTTTTAATGACTGTGTGGTATTTGTTCCAGTTCCATTCACCATGCATTGTCCTGTGGCCGGGAAATTAGGTTATGTTTTGTTTTGTTTTGCTTTGTTTTTTGGTGGTGGAGGGCATTAATAGCAATGCTATAGTAAATATTCTTGTTGTTAAATGTTTCTGAATCTCTTTAATTATTTGGTTAGAGTCAATTTCTTTTCAGAAACAATATTTAGAAATATTCCTATTGTTAAATCTTTCTGAATCTCTTTGGTTAGAGTCAGTTTCTTTTTAGAAGCAGTTTAGAAGCAGAGTACAGAACTATTGACACAGCTCAAAATTTTTCAAAATTTTTTGAGAAAAATGACTATGTCGCCCTCCAGAAAGAATATCTCAGCCATCTCAGTTGACCCTCTCAGCCATCATGTTTGGAGGGACATGTTTGGGCTGAGTTTTCTGTCACTATCTTATTTTGTTCTCTCATAGAATATCCTTAGAAGTGTTATTTACTTTGTATTAGATAATGCATTTACAAGGTGGGCTTCCCAGGTGGTGTTAGTGGTAAAGAACACACCTGCAAATGCAGGAGGTGCGGGTTCTATCCCTGGGTTGGGAAGATCCCCTGGAGGAGGGCATGGCCACCTACTCCAGTATTCTTGCCTGGAGAATTCCATAGACAGAAGAGCCTGGTGGACTACAGGCAATAGGGTTGCAAAGAGTCAGACATGACTGAAGCAACTTAGCATGCATGCACATTTATAAGGTTTAAAAAATATTTTCTGAAAAGCTTTTCTCTTTCCTCTGTTCCTCAGTCAGCCCAGTAGCCACCACTGGGACCAGCTTCTGGTGAGTCCTTCCAGAGAAGTTCAGAGGCAAGCAAATGTGTACAGTGAGAACACCCTTTGAATGGAATGAAACAGAATAAAATAAGCCCTAGGGTGCACAGGAGATAGGGAACTGCCATTTGAGGCTGATTTCATCTTGGTTTTGAGCTGAGTAAAGAAAACGCTGCCAAGGTCAGACTGCTGGAGGAGGCAAAGCCACAGGCCCGGGTACAGGATGAGATGTTATCCTTGCGCACGTGCTGGGTCAAGATAAGGACACAAGGGACACTAGGATCCTCCAGCTCCCTCTGATCTGGGCACACTAAGGACAGCTTGGCCATCTTCTTATTCTTACAGGTTCTCCTTCCCTACGCCACACAGTGGGGAAGGGGGAGAACTAGGACACTTTCAATCCCTCTGAACTGGCATCAGATGCTTAACAAATCCTGGAAGATAGAGGTCATCCCCAGTATGCTGTTGACACATGAAGGTGCTCAGAGTCCTGGAACCTGACTATGTCCAAATAATCTCTCTTTGTGTGGCCTAACTTGGAATCCCAGGGAAGTTCCTTCTGCCTCTGTTTACCTCACTTTCTTAATCTGGGAATGAGGCTCAGGGCTTTTGTGCTGCTCATTTGATGCTCCAGGGCGTGCAATCAGAGGCAGCTTTGAAGATCCCAGAGTCAGCAGGGCCTTTATCCAGGCATCTCAAATACCTCCCAACACGTGATTGAAACTACACATTTCAGAGAAGAATTCAATCACGACACCATTGTTGTCATTCCCATTTTAATGACAGGGAAGGCGAGGTCTGGGAGGCACTCTAGCAACGTGTTCCCATGGTCATAAACTTGTGCAAAAATTTTCCAAAGTGAGGTAATTTAATCTCATTCTGTTAAAACCACCATCTCCTTCTATTCCAACTTCCCCTTGTGTCAGATGAGGTTGGAGTGAGTGTGAGCATTTTGGGGATCTGGCTAAGAGGACCTTGACATTTAGTTCGGGTTTAGTGGTTTTATTTATGTTGTTTCCAGTCACTTTCGTCAGTACGCGATTTCCAGCTGCTGTAGTGCGGGAAAGTCTTCCAGGAATACCCCTGCCTGGAACACCGAGGTGACTCACCTGGTACTGTGACATGAAAGTGAAGGGTCAGAGGTCCATAGGCATGGAGGGTCCTACAATGTGAATGCCACCAGTATGAGGCAGTAGAGGAGAGGTTTGAAATGTGTGTATACATGGAAATGTATACAGAAGCTTGTTTGTGGAAAGTATGCAGATATGTCGAACAGGTAATTCACAAAAAGAATGTTATTTTTCTGAACTTTGTAATCTGTAGAAATTGAAATTTGCTATGGCTTCTTTTATCTTTCTAAATAAATCATCTCTGTATTACTTAATTTGTAATTTTGTAGTCCTTTTCTTAAACAACACTCCCTAACACTCCTTAAATTGTTTAAGCCTCAGGAAGTACAAAGTCTGGACCTGCTCCTACTGTTTTCTTCTGTGTCTTTCAGGATCAGAGACCCTCCTTGCCTCTCCTCACTGCCACTGTCAAACTGCCATTATGTGGGAATATAACAGAATGGTTCGGAGGATTCCTGCTGGATCCAGACAAACCTTAGTTTTCTAATCTATAAGATAGGAATATTAGTAGAATCTCCTCAGCCAGTAATGAAGTCAAATGAGAAAATGTGTGTATGTTTGAGCACAATCTAGCAGAGGGCACAGTTAGTGCCAGGTCTGTTATTTAGCTGATCCTGTTTAGACTCCCTGTTTATGATAGTACCTTTTCTGATAAGGTTGGTTGGTGCCTATGCCAGAATGTGCAATCATTGGTAGCTGGTATACTATTAGTTCTCCTCCCCAGCCTCTCCAAGGTATGTACACAGTCAGTGCCCGATCACTGATAATCCAATCAAAGAATGAAAAACACCATCTGGGTAGAAAGAGGCTGACTCCAAACTGAGCAATGCCCTAGACCCAAACAGTGACTCACCCTCTCATCTGGAAGGGCTGTTAGAGTTAATTTTTCTAATTCTCTTTTTAAAAATGTCTTTGTTTCCCCCCTTGACTGGTTTAGTTCAGTTCAGTTCAGTCGCTCAGTCGTGTCCGACTCTTTGCGACCCCATGAATCGCAGCACGCCAGACCTCCCTGTCCATCACAAACTCCCAGAGTTTACACAAACTCATGCCCATCGAGTCGGTGATGCCATCCAGCCATCTCATCCTCTGTCGTCCCCTTCTCCTCCTGCCCCCAATCCCTCCCAGCATCAGGGTCTTTTCCAATGAGTCAGCTCTTCGCATGAAGTGGCCAAAGTATTGGAGTTTCAGCTTCAGCATCAGTCCTTCCAATGAACACCCAGGACTTATCTCCTTCAGGATGGACTGGTTGGATCTCCTTGCAGTCCAAGGGACTCTCAAGAGTCTTCTCCAACACTGCAGTTCAAAAGCATCAATTTTTCAGTGCTCAGCTTTCTTCACAGTCCAACTCTCACATCCATACATGACCACTGCAAGGAGATCCAGCCAGTCCATCCTAAGGGAAATCAGTCCTGGGTGTTCATTGGAAGGACTGATGTTGAAGCTGAAACTCCAGTATTTTGGCCACCTGATGCGAAGAGCTGACTTATTTGAAAAGACCCTGATGTTGGGAAAGATTGAGGGCAGGAGAAGGAGACAACAGAGGATGAGATGGTTGGATGGCATCACCAACTCAATGGACATGGGTTTGGGTGGACTCCAGGAGTTGGTGATAGACAGGGAGGTCTGGCGTACTGTGGTTCATGGGGTCGCAAAGAGTCGGACATGACTGAGTGACTGAACTGAAATGAACTGAACTGAAATATGTGCATTGTGCTCAGTGCTGTCTGACTCTTTGCAGTACCATGAGCTATAGCCCTCCAGGCTCCTCTGCCCATGGAATTTTCCAGGCAAGAATACTAGAGTATTCTTTCTCCTTCTCCAGGAGATCTTCCTGACCCAGGGATCAAATCTGTGTCTCCTACATTGGCAGGCAGATTCTTTACCACTAGGGCCACCTGGGAAGTTCAATACATAAATATAGTACATGTGATATTACCATTATGTATTTAATGCATATTTATGTTGTACATAGTACTTTGACACATACTTTTGAAAAATTTAATACTTTCTTAGTGCTAAATATATTTAAACCACATCATTTTAAATGACTGTATAATATTCCTCATCAAAAAGTGAGGGTATTTAAAGGTACTTATTAGAGGGTTATGCCATGAGCAGTGATGAGAGTTTTGTCATGCAAAGCTTCTGGTATATATATAAAAAAACTCAATAAATTCAGTTCTTCCGCAGGATGGATTTATATAACCAATCTCCTTTCACTGAGCACCTAAGTTATTTTCATTATTTTGCCATGATAAATAACTCAGGGCTATATTAATCTTCGCTCACATCTTTGGTTACATCCTTAGTAAATTTCGGGACTGCTGGGCATGCCCATCTTCACACTAACTTGCTCAGCATTGCGCAGTTAGGGGAACAGAGAGAGAAGCCGGCTTGCACTGGTTCACATAGCCTGTCAGCTGAAGTCAGGACTAGGAATCAGCTAAGTCCCGGGTGAGCAAGAGAAAGAATTAGCCGCTTAACCTAAAGCGGCTGCCCAAAGAACCTGAGACCACCTGGCAGGTGAGGGGCGAGGGACTGCGAAGACCTGGCGCTCCCACGCCGAAGCTAAGCCGTTGCCTGGCAACGCGGGCGGCGCGGAGTTCGAACGGAAGCGAGAAACCAATCAGGATGTCCGGGGCAAACCATTCTGGTGTCGGGGAGGGGGGTGAAGCGACGCGCTCATTTCCCCTACCCCCTGCGCCCCGGGACTTTCGCTTCCCCTCCGTGCCCCCAGACCTTCGCTCTGGCTGGCTCCTTGGTACAGTCAGGTTCCCCGGCTTATCTCGGGTGCGGAGCACAGCTCGGAAGAAGCCTCCGCGGGTCCTCACGTGGGGCTTGGGCCTCCCGAGCTGTGTTGGGTGCGGCCATTCCCCGCTTGACTGGGTCCGAGCTGTCAGCCTCCTCAAGACCCGCACTGGAGGAGCGGGACTCGCCTAGGTGAGGCTCCTTGTGAGGGCACGGGTGGTCAGGGGCGCGAATCCGGGTCTAAGGGGGGCTGTATTCACCCCTGCGGTGCGTGTTCTCTCCGAGTCCTATCTGCGGAGTGGTGATGGTACCCCCATTTCACAGATGAGAACGCTGAGGCTCAGAAAGACGAAGTCTGGCAGAGAATCTGACTCAGATCTTTCTTTCTGCTCCATCTCGCAGTCTCTAGTGTAATAGATCTAGATTTGCCTTGAGAGACCCGGACGGGTAACTGGTGGTCGCTTTCTTAGCCTCTTATCAACAGGAACATGAGAGCCCTGGCTGCATCCCCTCCAGGCTGCCTCTCCCCAGCATCGGCCTGGGGTCTTCTCCTCACCATCTGTCTTCATTTCTCCAGAAAGCCAGGGGTAGACTTAGGGCTCACCTGAGATCCTTCTGCTTGCAGGGCTCTGAATTACAGAGCTCTCTCTCTCAGAAGATGCAGGTGGCTCAGGCAGGACTGACATTTCTGAGCTAGGTGCCAGGTGGGCAGCTGGAATTGCTGTAGGACTCTTGGGAATCTACTCTGGGCAAAAGGGTAGGCACAGCCCTCAACCAAAGATACTAGTCACCAGAGACTCTGGAGTTGGTCCTGGGCCTGGGACCCCTCCTGGTAGAACATCTGACCTACACCAGGCCTTGCTTCCTGGGGAACCCCCTCCCCACCTGCTGGTTGCTATTGGTTTCCTTTTGTAGATGGGCAAATTGAGGTTCTAAGAATTTAGGCCCCTTTGCTCAAAACCACATGGTCAGACTTGGGAACTCTGGGGCTAGTTCCCAATCTGTCTGGCTTCCATCTTAGAATCCTAGACACTCAGAATTGTAGCATCTGGGAGTCTAGAATCTCTTCAAGGGGAATTATTTATCGTCTCTCCTCCTCTGGCTTTAAAGGAAGAGGAGCTTTGGAAATTCAGAAAGAAAACAAGCGTTCATTCTGCTCTGCCTTGTCTATTTTGTTTTTCTCAGTAGCATTTACCCCATCCAGTGTCCTATAATTTCACTTATTAGCGAGTTTATTATCTTCCCGGACTGGAATGTAATGCAGGGAGGGGCTAGGGTGAGGTAAATGAGGTAATCGCCTCCAGTGTGAAACTGAGGGGTGCCCAAAGCCCTAGGAATCAAAATGACTAATGCTAACATTTACTGATCATTTGTTGTGTGTTCTGCTGGTTGGAGATCAAGTCCAAGGATCACAGTCCCCCATCTCTGTCACAATTACACATGCATCCCCCTGACCTAGCTGTCCCACTTCTGGGCAGAATGATCTAGGTGCAGTGAGGCCACAGTGTGGTTTTTAATAGAGAATAGACACACGCTCAGTGGCCATCGGTAGGGACTGATGGGCTCTTTATGTAGTACAACATATATTATTAAGTTTATTAATAACATAATTAATAACATGCTAATAACACATGTTATTAGAACAATATATATTATTCAGTGAAAGAGTAAGATGAAAACAATGCACAGAACATGTTGCTATGTATAAAAAAAATAGAATATATGTCCATCATTGCTTATATGTGCTTGAAATCTCCCTGGAAGGACATATAATTATCTGATCATAATGATTCTTGCAGGGAGGGGAACTGGGTGGCTGGGGATAGGAGTGGAGGGAGGTGTTTTTCTTTTTTTAATTTCCTTTATAGCTTATTCAAGCCATGCACATGTATCACCTGGCTGAAAATACATATATATGTATTATAGATTATTTATCTAATCATGAGACCACTGCCCTATCTATGATCTGTCATTAACTTTCTTGTGACTTTGGGCAAGGTTCTTGACATCTCTGGGCCGAGAAAAGAAGCCATGATGGTGAGCCTCGGCCCAAGCAGAGGGCAGTCCAGGACAGGAAGTGGGCTTGGTTGTGGGTCCGTCCCAACTCCACCTTCCTCATCCTGTGTGCCAGGCCCTTCCCTAAGGCTTTGTATGCAGTATCTCAGTCTCCACTGCAGGTCCCTTTGTCTTCATTTGGCAAGCTCGGGTGCAGACCTGAGGCCCAGAGGACTGAGTTGGTGGAGGTGTGAGGTTGGTGGGCCAAAGAGGAGACTGCTGCCTTAGGCAACTGCACCCACACCCTTTCTGCAGCCTGTTTACCTCTCCCTTCCTGAGGTTTGTGCAAGGTTGCCCTGGGCAAGGCTGACTCTAGGCAGGCCAGGGCATGAGCGTCTGGGAAAACTCCAGAAATAGTGTGGGGCCTGGCGTGGGCCTGGAGGATGCCCAGCTGGGTGTCTCTGACCCTGACAACTGTGCTGAAATGGAGCTGGGCTGTTCTACTGGCTGGCAGTCTCTGCTGCCTGGAGCCTTCCTGGATCCCTCTGGGGCAGGAGAGGGCCTCTCTGTCTCCACCCAAGTCTGGGCTGAACTTCTGCTAAAGAAAAGGAGAAGCAGGTGGAAGGGAGGGGTGAGGTGGAAGTGCACAATGTCATAAAAATGATAAACAGCAGAAACCACACCTCCTGCCCCCTCAGCAAAGAACAGAAATCACTGACACCTCTTGATCCCTTACTGTGTGCTAAGTACTTTACAAGTATGAACTCCTTCAGTTCTGTCAGTTCTATGATGTAAGGTAGTTACTGCTGTTATTTCCTCCTTATGAAGGGAAACTAAGCACAAGAGATGTTTAATAACTTGCACCTAGAGCTGGAATTGGAATCCAAGGAGCCTGGCTTCAGACTCTAAACCTTATTATTCTTTTTTTTTTTTAATGTGTGTATTAATAAAATGCAGTTTACCTTTTTAATCATTTTTAAATATACAGTCTAGTTGCATTACGTTCATTCACAGTGTTGTGCAACCATTGCTAATGCGAACTCCACACCCAGTGAATAGTAACTCCTCTTTCTCTTCTTTCTCCTGCCCCTGGCGGTCACCGTTCTTCTTTCTGCCTCTATGAATCCGACTACTTGAGGAACCTCATATGAGTGGAATCAGGCAGTATTTGTTCTTTTGTGACTGGCTTATTTCACTTAGCATAATGACTTCAAGATTCATCCATGTTGTAAAGCATGTGTCAGAATTTCCTTCCTTTTTAAGGCTAAATGACATTCCACTATCTGTATATACCGTACCCTGCATTTTGAGTATTTGTCAGTGGACACTTGGGTTGTTTGCACCTTTTGGCTATTGCGAATAATGCTGCTATAAACACTGATGTACAAGTATCTGTTCAAGTCCCTGCCTTTAGTTCTTTTGGTCATATACCTGAAGTCAGTTTGCTGGATTCCATAGTAAGTCTATTAAAAATGTTTGCTTAACTGCCATACTCTTTCCATAGTGGCTGTACCATTTTATGTCCCCAGCAGTGCAAAAGGTTTCTAATTTTGCCTCATTCTCCATCCACATTTATTATTTTCTGTTTTTGTTTGTCTGATAATGGCTATCTTATGGGTGTGGTGTGGTATGGTATCTCATTCCGGTTTGATTTGCATTTCCCTAATCATAAGCAATGCTGAGCATCTTTTCTTGTGCTTACTGGCCACTTGTGTACTTTCTTTGGAAAAATAGCTATTCAAGTGACTGCATTCTTAGATTTGTAACCTCTGAGAGAAGTGGTCAACATTCTGTCTGGGCTGATGAAGGCCTCACAGAGGAGCATCTGGGCACTGGAGCATCTATGTGGTTGAAGAGTTATCACAGCTCACATTTTGGTGGCATTTGTCAAGCATGGGCCTCATGCTGGGAGGGAGGCACTGTTAGGGATCCTGTTTTAAAGTTGGGGAAACCAAGGCATGGAGAAGTCAGGTAACTTACCCAAGTTTCATAGCTAATCACTGGTGGAGCTGAGATTTGAACTCACTCAGGCCAGTCCTAGAATCCAGGCTACAGGGGCGGCCAGGGAGAGGGAGTGGAAAAAGGCACTGCTAGCAGTGGACCCGTTGTGTGCAGAGACTTGAATGTGGCATCTTAGGAGGGAAAACAGAATTCAGCTAGAAATGTCTGGATCCCAGCTTGAGCAGGGGCTCCTGGAGGCTGGAGCAGGAGTGGGACTGGTGGAGGAAGGCCTGGGCAGAGTAGGGGGTTGGGAGGAGGCTTGGTGCTGAGGCTTGGTTTTTCAGGTGGCCTGGCCACTTGGTCTGTGTCATCCCCTTTTGTGCTTTGTCCCTGGAGGATGGAGTTCTTAGCCCACGGGAGAGATAGGAAACAGGTGGTTGTTGACGTTCAGTTGCCCAGTTGTGTCTGACTCTTTGCAACCCCATGGACTGCAGCACGCCAGTTCTCTCTGTCCCTCACCATCTCCCAAAGTTTGCCCAAGTTCATGTCCATTGCACTGATGATGCTATCCAACCATCTCATCCTCTGACACCTTCTTCTTCTTCTGCCTTCAGTCTTTCCCAGCATCAGAGACTTTTCCAGTGAGTTGGCTGTTTGCATCAGATGACCAAAATACTGGAGCTTCAACTTCAGCATCAGTCCTTCC